>NC_141876.1:202978686-203281716 GCF_056163025.1 Triticum urartu | reverse complement strand
AAGAAGCACGGCATCCGTTGGATGGACATCCAACGGCCACTCCTGCTAGAACCGTGTGTTGACTATAAGTTGACAAAGCCTTGCATATGCGTCAACTCTGTTTTTTTAGGGGACGCGTCAACTTAGTAAGGCCAGACGTGTGTGGCAGAGAACTTATAGCCCATTTGAGATTTGTAAGAATGTGTAGCCCATTTTTGAATTCTAATGGAATTTACTACAGCCCATTTACAGTTTGTTAAAAGTACAGCCCATTTCAACCAACCATTCAAAACAGAATTCAATAAAATTTCCCACATTTTGATGGGATCCGAAATATTTTTATCCCGAAATTTCTAGTCAGATTAAATACAATTTCAATATAAATTTATATTATGCAAAAATCCAACGAAACATTGCGCTCACAAAAATTAATGAAATTAAAATTTTCAATATCCAAAAATAATATTTTATAAAGTAAGCACGTGTTTGGTGCATTTTTTTATAGTTACTGCCCAGTTTTTATAATTACATCCCATTTATTATTTCTTAAAGCCCATTTTCTTGTTAAGCCTAATGCATCCCTCCTAGGAAAGATTTGCAGCCCAGCGGGGCGGAGAATAACAACTTGACCTTGCCTGGGTATTCCTAGAAAAAGTATCGCTGGGCTAGCCATTTTCAGCTTGAAAAATAATAATATCTGGGCTGGATATCTGGCCTGGGCTAGACGGGCCACGGCCCGCCCAGTTAATACCTGCAGCGATGTTTTCGTTGTTGTTCATAGGAGAAAAATTAATATCTGGGCTAAATATCGAAAAACTCTACAGTGCTCAACCTGAAAAGCACAAATACTGCTCGAGCTGCTTGGTCCCAGCTGTCGGCCGCTTCTTGTGCAATTCTCTCGTTTATTGACTACTCCTTCCTTTCTGGTTTATAAGGCTCAATTCAAAAATCTCACCAACCAAGGTAGATGATGAGTGGTGGAATATTTTTTGTAGTTTGCAAAAGCACCCAATTAATACTCTTGTTTTCCTCAAAAAATTATGTTTGCGAATGCATTAATTGCAATGCATGCATGCATAAAGTGCATGCATTGGTCAGTTTTCTCTTAATACTTGCATGCAATGATTTAATGCACATTGAAGTCTGAACATGTGATGGGAAACAACCAAATTGAGCCTTATAAAACGGAAAAACTAAAATTTTGAGATAAGCCCTATAAACCGAAAAGGAGGGAGTACTACATAGGTTGACAATGGTGTGGGCCCGTGATGTCGAGAAACCAAGAGGAAGCAAAATAAATTATAGTTATATATATATAATACGGAGGCACTTGCATATGTGAGGCTATGGACATGGTGGGTCCCCATTGTCATCCTCTCCAAGTAAAGTCATCTCCTCGCCCGCGCGCGCTTTCCGCCCGAAACAGTCAGCGCCGCCCGCCTCGCTTCCCGGTGCAGGCGATTGCTCCGCCATCAAACGACACAAGTGTCGTCCGTCCGTCCATCTGCCGCCCACATTAATGATACGCGGTTGCCAAGGCGGCTACTCCGGCGCCACACATCCGTCCCTCCGCCCGCCCACCATTGCTATATAAACTGTTGCGCCAGCCATAGCCGCAGTCATCCGCATTCGTTCCCTTTCTCCTGTCCACACCACTACTGCCCACCATGGCTTCCTCGCGCTCCAGCGCTCTTCGGGATGGGCGGACGACGGACCACAAGGAGATGGCAGCCATAGCTGCCGACCGGCTGGCCGGCAGGCAGCCGGAGGACGATGACGTCCCAATGGAGAACATGGTAGTCGACGATCCGGCACCAACCCCCTCCTCCGCACCATTCTCGCCGGTGCATTGCACCATGACCATCAGTGAGGCCCGTGCCCAATATATGGACAGGGTGAGGTAGATGCATGAGGAGTAGTTCCAGGAGGCGCAGGCCGACGCCGCCTACAACCACCATCTCCTCCAGGAGCACCTGCAGGCGGAGGAGTAGATCGCCGCGGAGCGGGCGGAGCAGCAGGCGCTGCTCGACTCGTACCGCTCCGCCCGCAAGGGCCGCCTCGAGTGCTGGCGGTACCGCATGCAGGTGGCAGAGGCTGCGGTTCCCTACAAAGAGGCTAGCAAAGAGGGCGATGAAGCGGGCGAGGCGCTGTTTGGTGAGACCGAGGACAAGGCAGAGGACAATGTCGGCTCCGACGAGTCCCCACTCCACTGGCATCGATGAGGCCCTGCTCCGCCGAGGCCCCACGGTGCCAACAACGAGGCAGAGGACACCGCCGGCTCTGCCGAGGCCCCGCCCTGCCAACAACGAGGCAGAGGACATCGCCGGCTCAGCCAAGGCCCCACCCTGCCGGCAACGAGACAGAGGACATCGCCGGCTCCGCTGAGGCCCCGCCCCGCTGCCAACGAGGTCGCGCGACACAGAAAACGACGAAGAGTAGAAATTGGTAGGTCACCGCCGCTCGGGTCCAAGTAAGGCCACCGCTGCTACCCTCCGGTTGAAGCCAAGCTAGGCGGGTTGACCATTGACGGCCGGTTACCTTCTTGGCGGCGACGTGGAGTCGGAGAGCTACGTTAGAGAAGAACACTGCTTCTACTTAACTGCTGGTGGAGTTGGCTGACTGACACATGGGCCCAATAGGCCACATGTCAGTTACGCAACTGCACCTGCAGTTAAGTCATTGAAGCTTCTGTTCGGCTCAGCAGGACACAGGTGGGTAGCTTCGGTTAATTAATTATACCTCCAGTGCACCCCTTTTTAGTTGAAGAATGTATGAAATGTAATGAAATCCGGCATGTTTATATGAAATCCGACCATGTATGAATGAATTTATTTCAATTAGTTTGAATTCATGTATCACTGGCATTGGATGAACATGCAAAACAATATGTAGTAGCATTATTCCCAGGGTGATCACCTCGTTTGCAGCAGTTTCACATGTACTCCCTCCGGTCCTTTCCAGTCTGCATACAAGTTTTGTCTGCAGTCAAAGTATCTCTACTTTGACCAATCTTATACAAAAAAGTATGCACTTTCACAATGTGCGAAGTAAAAAGGATGTAGGATCGAAAGTATGTCTAGAGGGGGTGATTAGACTACTTGACCAAATAAAAACTTAACCTTTTCCCAATTTTAGTTCTTGGCAGATTTTAGCTACTTTAGGACAAGTCAAGCAATCATCACACAATTCAAGCAAGCATGCAAAGAGTATATTGGCAGCGGAAAGTAAAGAATGCAACTTGCAAGAATGTAAAGGGAAGGGTTTGGAGAATTCAAACGCAATTGGAGACACGGATGTTTTTCCCGTGGTTCGGATAGGTGGTGCTATCCTACATCCACGTTGATGGAGACTTCAACCCACAAAGGGTAACGGTTGTGCGAGTCCACACAGGGCTCCACCCACGAAGGGTAACGGTTGCGCGAGTCCACACAGGGCTCCACCCACGAAGGGTCCACGAAGAAGCAACCACCCACAAAGGGTCCACGAAGAAGCAACCTTGTCTATCCCACCATGGCCATCGCCCACACAGGACTTGCCTCACTAGCGGTAGATCTTCACGAAGTAGGCGATCTCCTTGCCCTTACAAACTCCTTGGTTCAACTCCACAATCTTGTCGGAGGCTCCCAAGTGACACCTAGCCAATCTAGGAGACACCACTCTCCAAGAAGTAACAAATGGTGTGTAGGTAATGAACTCCTTGCTCTTGTGCTTCAAATGATAGTCTCCCCAACACTCAACTCTCTCTCATAGGATTTGGATTTTGTGGAAAGAAGATTTGAGTGGAAAGCAACTTGGAGAGGCTAGAGATCAAGATTCATATGGTAGGAATGGAATATCTTGGTCTCAACACATGAGTAGGTGGTTCTCTCTCAGAACATATGAGTTGGAATGGTGTATGTGTTCTGATGGCTCTCTCTTCGAATGAAGAGGAGGTGGAGGGGTATATATAGCCTCCACACAAAATCCAACCGCTACACACAGTTTTCCAATCTCGGTGGGACCGAATCAACAAACTCGGTCGGACCGAAAATGTAAACCTAGTGACCGTTAGAGATTTTCGGTGGGACTGACATGCAACTCGGTAGGACCGATATGGTTAGGGTTTGGGCATAACGTAATCTCGGTGAGACCGATTACACAAACTCGGTGAGACCGAATTTGGTAATTAGCTAACCAGAGAGTTGGTCAGGCAAACTCGGTGGGACCGATTTGCTCTTTCGGTGAGACCGAAAAGTTACAAAGGGGAAACACTGAGTTTACATTGCAATCTCGGTGGGACCGATTCGCTCTTTCGGTGAGACCGAAAAGTTACGAAAGGGAAACAGAGAGTTTGCAATCCCATCTCGGTGAGACTGAGATCCCTATCGGTAGAACCGAATTGCTAGGGTTTGGCAGTGGCTTATGACAAGTGAAACTCGGTGGCGCCGGATAGGAAGAATCGGTAGGACCGAGTTTGGCTTAGGGTTTAGGTCATATGTGGATATGGGAAAGTAGTTGAGGGTTTTGAAGCATATCACTAAGCACATGAAGCAAGAGGCTCATTAAGCAACACCTCATCCCTCCTTGATAGTATTGGCTTTTCCTAAAGACTCAATGTGATCTTGGATCACTAAAATATAAAATGAAGAGTCTTGAGCTTTTGAGCTTGAGCCAATCCTTTGTCCTTAGCATTTTGAGGGTTCCACTTTCACATCCATGCCATGCCAATCATTGAGCTTTCCTGAAATAATCATCTTGGAATAGCATTAGCTCAATGAGCTATATGTTGTTATGAATTACCAAAACCACCTAGGGATAGTTGCACTTTCAATCTCCCCCTTTTTGGTAATTGATGACAACATATAGATCAAAGCTTCGACAAATGATAATAAGCATGAAATATATCGTCGCTTTGAGAAGTATGTGATAAGTAAGAGCTCCCCCTAAGTTTGTGCATATTTAAAATTTGCTTTGGACTGCAAATGCACAAGGAGTTAGAGTCATGGGTTACTCTTCCATGTCACATACATCTTGGTGGAGCGCTTAAAATGATAAGAATGAAATACATGCACTCATCACCAAGAATAGTGAATGATCACATAAGATAGATAAGGTAATAGCATTAAGCAAGCATTAAGTGTAGCTTATGATCAAACACATGATCATCAATGTCTCACAAGCAATGACATAGTATCTCAAGCACTCAAAAGCAAACAGGTTCGAAAAACCACCAAATAAAGCAAGAGAGAAAAGAAACACTCTCTCTCTCGAAGCCTATGATCTATACATCTTCTCCCCCTTTGGCAACAAGTTACCAAAAAGTTCCTAGAAAATGCATAGTGCTAGATCGACGCTCAGGCTTGATCTTCAGGTGGTGGTGGAGTCCGGATCACTCCAAGGACGAAGGCTTCTGTAGATGCTGAAGTAGACGCTGGAGTTGGAGCTGAAGTAGATGCTGGAGCTGGTGGAACTGAGGCTGTAGCTGGTGCAGAAGTGGTGGCTCTTGTGTCAGCAATTGGCATGGCAGATGACCTCGGACCTCGTGGCACTCTGGCAAAGGCATGAGTGGTAGTCCTGCCTCTCCTCTCCTGCATGTCATCCTGGAGCTGCTCCACTGCAGTCTGAATCTCTGTCACCTTGACATCCAAGTCATAGAACTTTTGTTCCATGATCCTCTCTAAGCTTGCCTGGTTCTGAGTTAGGGTGGCTAGTCCTTTATCAATCCGCAGGGTGGATGCAATCAGGTAACCAAGCTGCTCTTGTTTGGTCTTCAAGAAATACTCAGATGCCTCCTCTTGAGTTGGCATCTTGGCAGCTTTCTCCTTCCTTGCCTTCTCCTTCTTTGCTTGTGCTTGGGCAGATGATGGCTCATTCTCAGTCATGACAACTTGATTGTCCTCAAAATCTGGATGGATGGGCAGGTGTTCCTTGTCCAATAAATATATGCCCGTGCCCATCTTGGAGTTGATGAGCTCCTGAATCTGAGGGGCATATCCACAGCTCCTCTTCTGATCAGCTGTTGTCC
The DNA here is from genome assembly GCF_056163025.1 of Triticum urartu. Classification (NCBI taxonomy): domain Eukaryota; kingdom Viridiplantae; phylum Streptophyta; class Magnoliopsida; order Poales; family Poaceae; genus Triticum; species Triticum urartu. The sequence goes on along the minus strand of NC_141876.1, from coordinate 203,275,733 downwards.
TCTTAATAGTCTCTACTATAAGGCTCATCACCTTGAACTTCTGAGGCACATCAAACACATGAAGCAAATTAATCGCGTGGCCTCTGATCATCTTGTGATCACCTGACTTGGGCAACAAGGTGTGCCTCAATATCCAATTGATGGTTGGCAGCCCTGACAGAAGATAATGCATTGAGCCAAATTTGAAAGTGTCAAGTGCTTCATTTGGAATCTCCTTGTACATGTTTGACATTGAGTTATGATCCATCTTCTTCTTGGCATAGATATCCAAGTCATCATCATGCTCCTCTGGGGCATTTATGAGCTGTGCCCACTCAGCAACAGTAGATTGGTACCTCGTACCCTCAGACATCCAAGTTATCCTCCCATCTGGATAAAAGTGTGCCGTGGAGTAGAATTGCATGATAAGCTCCTCGTTCCACTTTGTGAGCTTCTGCCAACAAAGTCAGCAACTCCACAAGCACTAAAGCTGTCATACACTCTAGGGTAGTGTTCCTCATTTTCCTTCATGTAGGTCCACTCGACCCATCTCATGTCACAAACAATGGGCTTCTTATCTAGTAGCACTGTCTCATAGAAGTCCTACTGTTCCTTGGTGTGAAATCTGTAATCCACAGCAGTCCTTCTCCTTGAAGCATATGGATCTGCTTCTCTCCACTTCCTCAGCCCTGAATCTCTCCTGAGCTTCATGTCCTCAGCCATAGGATGAGCATCGTTGTGGTCTGGGATCTTGGGCTTGAGCTTTCTAAGAACTTGCTCTTCATCCTCTTCTTCAGCAACAGTCTCAGGCACTGGGGCCTTGTTCTTCTCAGCTGCAGGAATGCTCCTTGTATTCCTATTTGGTTTTGGCTTGGAGGCAGCTTTGGGCTTAGATGCAGTAGCCCCTGATCTTATGGCATCACCCATCAGCTTGGGTGCCTTAGGTGCTGGTGCAGCTACCTCTTCTTCCTCTTCCTCTTCCATGATGGAAGCCTTTCCTGGCACTCTGGCTACGGTCTTCTTGACCCTTTCCTTCCTCTTCTTGCCTTCTGCAGCAACTGGCTCTTTGGGAGTGGGCTTCTCAGTTGAGGCTCTAGCCTTTGACATAGGCTGCCTGCCTACTGGCCTTTTGATCTTTAGACCTGGCTTTGTGCCTTGAGCTGGCTCAACTCTCTTTGATGTGGCCTCTTCCTCTGCCACATAATCTTCATCTTCGGAGTCTGAAGTTCTCTTCTTCCTCTGTCTGGTGGCAGCTTTTGGCAGATTGCTTGGGGTACTTCTGCTGCCATCATCTGAAGAGCTGGAGGGACTAGTGCCCTCACTCATCTGCACTTGCTACTCTGACAAGTTCTGGCTGTCACTCTGATCTGACATGTTGAACAAGCTGACTGCTGACCCTGTGAACAGTTTATAGATGAGGTAGAATAGATGAGCATCACAAAATGCAGAGATTTTTGCAAAAGAATGATCCAAAAACTTAGTTTTAGTTTCCCACTGAAAACATCTCGGATCTACCGATTTTTAAACTCGGTGATACCGAAGCAGTTTTGGCACCTAAACTAGTGAACTCGGTCAGACCGAGTCACAGTTCGGTGGCATCGAGACTGCTAGGGTTTCACAGAGTTCCAAAATCGGTTACACCGATAAGTAATTCTCGGTCAGACCGAGTCTCACTTGTGCAATGGCATAAGCCAAATCGGTGGGACCGAGTTTTTCAACTCGGTGGGTCCGAGATGGTTTCGGTGGAAACCTAACCCTAATTTTCGAATCAAAGCTAATCTACGGACATATTGACTGGATAGGAGTGTTTCAATCGTGGCAAGAATCATGATGATCACAATGTGCTGAGAATTGGATTGGAGAATAGCACAAAGATCGAGTCCATACCCTAGTTCGGCGGAGACTCGCTACGGCGGCAACGGCGGGGCAGAATTCCCGTTGACGGCGACGGAGACCAGCGACTGGAGGCGGCTGGCGGTGAGAAGACGATCCGGAGACCACGTTGGCAGAGCAGGCTATCGCACGGGCGAAGGGGTTCGGAGAAATTTCCAAATTTTGCCCGTGACTATATATAGCCCGACCCTGTCGGTGTGACCGAGTGGAACAACTCGGTGGCACCGAGATTCATAACTGCATGCAGTTACTGAAACTTGGTGTGACCGAAATGTTCAAATCGGTTGCACCGAGATCGAAAACCTAGATCAACTTAATGATCTCGGTAGGACCGAAAGTGGGGTATCGGTCAGACCGAGAATCATAAAGAGGTTTTGGAAGTTTAAGTCTATGACGAATCGGGGACTCCGGGCGCTCCTCACACAGAGTGGTTCGAATCTGACTTGATCAAATTTTGTGATGCAGCATGAATAGAGTTTGAGACAAGAAAAGCATAGATAGCTAGAGGAGGTTCTTAGGCATTCTTGTCCATCCACTTGGCAAAGGAAATAAACCCAAACGATCAAAACAACAAGCTGATGTCCTCGAATGAGTAAAATATGCAACCAGCATGCTCACATAATAAGATGGCAAATGAAATATGTGGCAAGGCATGCACAACCAATTCTAGCATCTATCAAGCAATTTGCGATGACAAGGTCATCTATATATGAGTATATTGACTTAGGAGTCAAGTGAGAACACTTGATCATAGGTCATACTCATCGTTTAAGCTCAGGTGGGGTTACCACTTTTACATAAAGCATTGTTGTGTTCACATCTTTAGAGTTGCTTTAGCTCAAGTCTTAGAGTAAAGCTCCCCCTAGATGTGATATCCCCCCTTGGAGGGATGAACTAACCTTGGGTTTCGTCGATGATGACTTCATGTAGATGTTGAAGATGTGGATGCTCGATGTTGATGTAGATCACTTGGAGCTATCCATTTGAGTGAATTGCACTTTCAATACCTACATGGGTTAGTCCCACAAGGAACAAACAAGGATATCCATAGACATAGAGTGATGCACACACAAGATGATGTCCATGAAAACTTTTAGGTTACCTTGTCCCTTGTCTTACCAACAAGAGGGTTTGTGACTCCTTGAACTAGTGCAAGATGTGGAAGTTGATTGCACTTGTTCTTGCCAAAATGATAAGAGTGAAGTATGTTGGCGGAGTCACCCTCAAGAACTCTCTAGTTCTTCTTCTTTTGGATCCACACCATCTTGATGGGAATCCTTGGAGTTGTAGTCGTACTTGATGAAGTGGAACTTGAAGTAGTCTTGGGAATCCACTTGACTAAGGTCTTAGGAGCTTCTTCAAATGCGTCAATTTCCTCTTGAAGCTTGTCCTTGCCTTTTTGCTTGTAGTCTTGTGGTGGAAGATCATCTTGAGCTTGTGTCCCCTTGAAAGAAGTATCATACTTCTCTTGTTGAGGAACAAACTTTGTCTTGGGGTATTGATCTTCTTCCCACTCAACTCCATTGGCATTGAACTTTCGTTCAAAACCAACGCCTTGATTCTTCCAGTGCATTCCTTGCTTGCGCACAATTTCCTCGAATTGCTTGCTCCCGGCAAGGCTTTTGTACACTCCTTTCTCTATAATTCCCTTCAATAAGCTATTTTCTTGCTCAAGTGTAACTTGGCTAAGAGAGTCATTAGTGGAATCAAGAGAACTACTAGAAGCAACAATATTGGATTTAGCATGATCATTGTTACTGCTAGAGGAAGAATCTTTCTTGTTCTTGTTACTAGACTTGACTTGAGGCATGTAATTGGATAAGAGTAAACGCTTGGCAATGTAAGAAGAACTTTTCTTGCGGAGATCATCATTGATTGCTTTTAAGAACTCATGCTCTTGCTCAAGGTTGAGCTTTTCAAAGCGTAATTTCTCATGAGCTCTTAAAAGTTCTTGATGATCTTCGAAGATAGTTTCATGAGCTAACTTAAGAGTGTTTAGTTCTTTAGTTAGAGCCTCAATCTTTTCCTTATCATTGTCATTCGTTTTATCTTGATTAGCATGATTAATTGACATTTCATCATAGTATTCATCACTAGAGTTGTCAACAAGCAAATCATCACCTAACAAGTCATCTTCATCACTATTGAAATCAACATACTCGGGGTGTGTTACCTTAGGACCTTTGGCCATGAAGCATCTTCCAATTCCTTCATTTGGTGAGTCAAATATGTCGTAGGAGTTGGTTGACACAAGTGCTAGACTGGCAACACCTTCATTTTGAGTATCTACGGAGTCGGAGTGATAACTTCTCTCGAAGTGGCTGTCGGAGTCGGAGCCGGATACCCATTCACCAACATGAGCTTGATGTCTTCGTCTTGTGTAGCTCCTTGATGATTTTTCCTTCCTTTCCGAATCCTTGCTTCTCCGTGAGTATCTTCGTTCATAACGATCATCTCTACTCCTTCTCTCTCTTGGTGGTGATTCTTTGCTTCTTCTTTTTGGAGAATCTTCTCTTCTCTTGTAGGGAGCCGTACACTCATTGGAATAGTGTTCGGGTCTTCCACAACTGTAGCAGTTTCGCTCTCGACTAGAAGATCTTTTGTCATTGTAGGACCTTGACTTGAAGCTTCTATCTTTGCTTCTACTCTTGTAGAACTTGTTGAAGTTCTTCACCATTAAGCTTAATTCTTCATTGAAGTCTTGTTTCTCACTTGATGATGTAGGGGCTTCACATGAGGCTTTATAGGCACCACTTGATTTGTTGTGAAGTTCTTCTTTATCCTTAAGTGACATCTCATGAGCAACAATTCTTCCAATCACCTCCGTTGGCTTGAGATCTTTGTAATTGGGCATCATTTGGATCAATGTGCACACGGTATCATATTTTCCATCCAAGGCTCTTAGAATCTTCTTGATGATGAATCTATCGGTCATCTCTTCACTTCCTAAGCCGGCAATCTCATTTGTGATGAGAGCAAGCCTAGAGTACATTTCAGCGACACCTTCACCATCCTTCATCTTGAACTTGTCAAGTTGGCTTTGAAGCACATCCAACTTGGATTCCTTGACGGAGTCGGTACCTTCGTGCATATCAATCAAAGTGTCCCAAATTTCCTTCGCATTCTAAAGACGGCTGATTTTGTTGAATTCTTCGGGGCACAGTCCGTTGAAGAGAATATCACAAGCTTGAGCATTGTATTGCAACATCTTCAACTCATCCACGGTAGCTTCACGGTTTGGTTCTCTCCCATCAAAGAAGTCACCTTGCAAACCAACACACACAATAGCCCAAACGGCGGGGTTATGTCCAAGAATATGCATTTTCATTTTATGCTTCCAACTAGCAAAATTAGTACCATCAAAGTAGGGACCTCTACGGTGATAATTTCCCTCGCTAGACGCCATACTCTCCTAGGTTGTGAAACCAAGGCTATGACCACCAAAAGCTATGGAGATCAAAGCAAATGGAGACCAAAGCTCTGATACCACTTGTAGGATCGAAAGTATGTCTAGAGGGGGGTGATTAGACTACTTGACCAAATAAAAACTTAACCTTTTCCCAATTTTAGTTCTTGGCAGATTTTAGCTACTTTAGGACAAGTCAAGCAATCATCACACAATTCAAGCAAGCATGCAAAGAGTATATTGGCAGCAAAAAGTAAAGAATGCAACTTGCAAGAATGTAAAGGGAAGGGTTTGGAGAATTCAAACGCAATTGGAGACACGGATGTTTTTCCCGTGGTTCGGATAGGTGGTGCTATCCTACATCCACGTTGATGGAGACTTCAACCCACAAAGGGTAACGGTTGCGCGAGTCCACACAGGGCTCCACCCACGAAGGGTAACGGTTGCGCGAGTCCACACAGGGCTCCACCCACGAAGGGTCCACGAAGAAGCAACCACCCACAAAGGGTCCACGAAGAAGCAACCTTGTCTATCCCACCATGGCCATCGCCCACACAGGACTTGCCTCACTAGCGGTAGATCTTCACGAAGTAGGCGATCTCCTTGCCCTTACAAACTCCTTGGTTCAACTCCACAATCTTGTCGGAGGCTCCCAAGTGACACCTAGCCAATCTAGGAGACACCACTCTCCAAGAAGTAACAAATGGTGTGTAGGTAATGAACTCCTTGCTCTTGTGCTTCAAATGATAGTCTCCCCAACACTCAACTCTCTCTCATAGGATTTGGATTTTGTGGAAAGAAGATTTGAGTGGAAAGCAACTTGGAGAGGCTAGAGATCAAGATTCATATGGTAGGAATGGAATATCTTGGTCTCAACACATGAGTAGGTGGTTCTCTCTCAGAACATATGAGTTGGAATGGTGTATGTGTTCTGATGGCTCTCTCTTCGAATGAAGAGGAGGTGGAGGGGTATATATAGCCTCCACATAAAATCCAACCGTTACACACAGTTTTCCAATCTCGGTGGGACCGAATCAACAAACTCGGTCGGACCGAAAATGTAAACCTAGTGACCGTTAGAGATTTTCGGTGGGACTGACATGGTTAGGGTTTGGGCATAACGTAATCTCGGTGAGACCGATTACACAAACTGGTGAGACCGAATTTGGTAATTAGCTAACCAGAGAGTTGGTCAGGCAAACTCGGTGGGACCGATTTGCTCTTTCGGTGAGACCGAAAAGTTACAAAGGGGAAACACTGAGTTTACATTGCAATCTCGGTGGGACCGATTCGCTCTTTCGGTGAGACCCAAAAGTTATGAAAGGGAAACAGAGAGTTTGCAATCCCATCTCGGTGAGACCGAGATCCCTATCAGTAGAACCGAATTGCTATGGTTTGGCAGTGGCTTATGACAAGTGAAACTCGGTGGCACCGGATAGGAAGAATCGGTAGGACCGAGTTTGGCTTAGGGTTTAGGTCATATGTGGATATGGGAAAGTAGTTGAGGGTTTTGGAGCATATCACTAAGCACATGAAGCAAGAGGCTCATTAAGCAACACCTCATCCCTCCTTGATAGTATTGGCTTTTCCTAAAGACTCAATGTGATCTTGGATCACTAAAATATAAAATGAAGAGTCTTGAGCTTTTGAGCTTGAGCCAATCCTTTGTCCTTAGCATTTTGAGGGTTCCACTTTCATATCCATGCCATGCCAATCATTGAGCTTTCCTGAAATAATCATCTTGGAATAGCATTAGCTCAATGAGCTATATGTTGTTATGAATTACCAAAACCACCTAGGGATAGTTGCACTTTCAAAGGAACAGAAGGAGTACAAAGAGTTTGAGCAGCTTTTTAGCATTTCTGTACATTACAATCAAACACACAGGCCTGGCAATTCATAGAGAACATTCAAAACAATCGATGATTATGCATCTCAGTGACTCACATGTCGGAGGCAATATTTACTTCACAAGTAAAGAATAAAGAAAAAAATGATTGACGCTGCTGACAGCAAAGGGCGTCCCATTCGAAAATATCAAACGCATGTCTTGCTAAAATCAATGAGCAAAATTTGACAAGGTTGTCCCATTCCAAAATATCAAATGCCTATGATTGTGGAATGGGCAGGGTTTGCCATTAGTTCGGACATTGACATGGCACCTCCTGCTAAATAAACCAGCTGTTCTTTTTGTGCAGTTTCACCAAAATCAACCAAATTCGCGTGTAGCTTCTATGATTTCTCCCTTATATGTTGCAACGCCTTGAACTTATCGGCACCTCCTTTCTTGTGGTGGAAATGAATGATTCGATGTATTCATGAACATTTTGTGTAGTTCCCATTGAAATCAAACTGAGCACCCCTGTTTGCACAAATACAAAAAAGTGATTAGTATAAAGAAAATTGTACTATGAATTGACAGTTTCAACAGGCACATACATGGTCCATGTAGAGCACACTTTTAGAAAAATGGAACTCACCAGAAAGAATCCTAGAACAACATTGTACTCGCGCATCACAATGAAAAAATGGAGATTTGTCAGTCCTTCTGAGCTGAAGTTAGTTTGGTCTTGTGGGGAGTAATGTAACCATCCTTCAACTGCTCCTTCTAATGAGAAGATAGACAGGGTTTCTTCATCCTGGCATAATCGAAACTAGTCACTTCACGTACTCCATATTCTTCTCCATATTCTTCACGCACAAAATATGAATGCACACTGCAGAATCATGTGAAAGAAGGCTAGTACTGACCTCTCATGATGCGGAATTCAAACAACTCACAAGAAGAAGATCTGAACCAAATTCGCCTTAACGGATATGAAGTAAGATCTCCTCTTGTGCAGTTCCACTAAGATCAAGCAATCAAGCAACATTGTCGGTGTGACATTTTGGTTGAACTGCACAAAACACTCTTAAAACAAAAGTGTTTTGTGCAGTGCAACAAAATGTCATAATGGCAACGAGGTGAAGCAGATAACCCTGTTTACACAGAGGTGCAAAGGAAACAATTAGTGGTCAATAACGGTGGATGACACAGAAGCCAACAAAAAGAAGCATCTACCTTATCTAAATGGGAAAGGAAGGAAGACAGTAGCATTTCTCAAACGGTGGCATTGATTAATATTAACATAGAGATTATATTAACAATAAAATTCGTTAAACAAGTAATTTGCTTTTAACTGTGGCATTGCATCATTTTTCCAGCGGCATTATTAGAGGGTGTTTGTTTACAGGGACATTTTGGTGTAGGGACTAAAAAAACTCCGTGTCAGTCCCATCTAAACCAAAGAGGAGGGACTTTTAAGGACTAAAAGTGGGCATTTGGGAATAAAGAAAGAAGACCCCGAGGGAGTCTTTTTAGGACTTTTTCCAACAGTTGCCCCTGCCATGCATCGCACCTTGTCTCTATTAGTTCATTACTAGGGGTAACATGGTCTTTTAGCATGTCATTTAATAACCTCCAGTCCATGTTTAGTCCCTGGAACCCAGCAGGTAGGGACTAGGGAGTTTTTAACCAAACAAGGCCTTAGATTAACAACAACTAATGAGTTGCACGGGACAGTGGACGCACCAGCACCATGTGCATCTACCGATGTACTGTGGTCATGCATAGTCTGTTGCAACAAAGAACAAACAACCAAGGAGCATATTTGTGTTGGTCCCAGTTTTGTTAACTTTAGACACCTTTCCCTATGTGAGCGCAGCAAATCTAGTCCTGCTCAAACTCTATAGCCTTGTCCCTTCCTTTCCTTTTTGAACTAGTACTTTCGCCCCTTCCTTTCCTCTTTCAACCACGTCCTAGATTTATGCGATACAACTTTCCCCACTACTTTCCCCCATTCCTTTCCTCTTTGAACCACGTCCTAGATTCATGCTATACAACTTTTCCCCTTCATTTCCTCTTTGAACCACGTCCTAGATTCATGCTATATACAACTTTTCCTACTACTTTCCCCCACTCCTTTCCTCTTTGAACCACGTCCTAGATTCATGGTATACATGCAGCTAGAGCAATGCATGTGGAGTAAGTAAATTATACCTTAAGGTTCTTGGGGCGTGGTTCGGCGGGCGACGGGACGGCGGCGAAGAAGGGGTCGGAGGCCCTCCCGCGCCGCCGCTAGGTGGAAAGTGAACAGCTGCGCCGGTAGTCCCTCGCCGATGGCGACAGCGTTAAGCCTCCTTCCCTTCCCAGTGGACGGATCCTGCCGGCTCTTTGAGCAGCAGTGAGGGGAGAGAGAGGCCAACGAAGTCTTGTTTAGATCTGGAGAGGGCGAGAGAGTGTGAAGAGAGCAACTACAAGCGCTGAGGCTCCAGCGTGTATATATATACTGGAGAGAGTGTGTGAAGCGTGCAAACCCTAGAAAACATTTTGACCAGTCAAAGAATCCTCCTGGCACAAATTATGCTCAAGTTTGATGAGCGAACAGGCTAACCAGCTACACAACCCTCCCGTTATGTTCAACGAGAGGGAAATAAACTTTTATACATTCCTGCATTCGTGTGACAAGCATGCCGTGTTTTGTGTGTGTGTGTGGGAGTCATTGGGATTTCAATCATAATCGTGTCATGTGGCTTTGGTGGTAAGACTATCCACAGTGGTGCAGAAATAATGCAGCCTTAGTCACCTTACCTCTCTCCATGTAGTACGTTGGGTCCCACCAGTCAGAGGGTGAAACAAACAAATTAATAAGAAAAATTAAAAGCGCCAGCGGTGTTTCTTACCTCACACATCTCGCTACTGCTCGGGAACACTGTCCAATTGATCCCTCTGTTCGCTCACGTACTATTTTAAGTGAATCCTTATTATAACATGCACACAAATTTTGGGCACTTGTATCCGACTTAAGTCAGTGTGCCACCGTACCTCGTATACTTACTACTCCCTCCGTCTAGGTGTAATAAGTCACGTTAGAAGGTGCAACGGGACCAAGGTGCGTGCGTGTGCGTGTGTGTGTGTGTGTGTGTGTGTTTAACAGCATGTGTGTGTTAGAGAGAGCGACAGATCAACCTACTCCTACAGAGAGATGTTGTGTAGTGTACGCTTTTAGCCGCGAGAGTCGGTGCATCCTCTCATTTATGGGCGTGTACGGTAGGGACATGCGGACAGCTGCCACGCCCGCTCCTGACCAGCTTGGCCCACCCAAAGCCCCTCCATCGCCCGCGCATGCTTCTCGCCCGAAACGGACAGCGCCGCTCCAAAGAATCAGTGCCGCATTCATGCCCGGGCAAAGCGGACGCGACCTCTCACTGGCGCAAGAGTGATGGTTGCTTCATCCATCCAACTTACTGCTGGGTCTATGTGATTTGACGGCTCATTGGTCTTTATTACTGAGGTGGTAGGACTGCTGGATGTCCCACGCTTTCGACGAAAGGAGGTACTACTACTAGATTACAATTTTCTCCATTCTTACAGCAGAGGCGTGCAAGAGCAGTGAAAACACGCAGGCTCAGTGATTACATGGCCCACCTCACACTATCACTGTGCGACACCTAACTGCATGACAAATGTGGTAGCCAAACTGAATAAACTCCCATCATCATTTAGATCATCCCATGTAAGGAAAAAAGATCAGCCAACTCCTACTGCATGATGGGATTATATTTTTCTTTTTGACATGTTAATGGGACTTAGAAGCTCACTTACATGCATGCTACCAGTGCATGCTTGCATGCAGACATGTTGATGTGATTTAAAACCCACTCACATGCATGTGACATGGTATTTCTGCATGCTTGCATGTGGCTTAGTGCGGAGCCTCTCAACGCTTGATCAGACGGCTATTATGGACTGATTTACTTCATCTAACGGCTACATCAATTTTGGTGATGTGGCTCAAGGAGAGGATAGATAATTCCTAGTAGTTGGGGCTAGCTATTACTAGTAGATAAGTCTTTGTAGAGATTCCACTACATACGGAACAAAATGAATGAATCTACACTTAAAATGCATCTATATACATCCACATGTGGTTCATGGTGAAATCTCTACAAAGACTTATATTTAGGAATGGGGGAGACGGCGTACTAAGCAAGCTTCTCCTCGTTCTGCGAGTTGACGGGACACATCAAAAGTACTCCAGTGTATAGAGCCTTGCCTCTAAGGTAGGCCCCACATGGTTTGCCTCTTTTTTAACATAACACGTCAAGTCGCAATTTGTTTGTTCACCTATGGTAGACGATCCTCCCTCCACCAAGTGGACAACCAGTACATGTGCCAAATTACCACGTGGGCTGCCTTTTTCGTACAGAAATGAGCTCCACCGTGTACCCGCGCGGGTGTGGTTGGGAAAGAGATGGGAGTACGTGTGTCATGCATGCACCTCTTCTCTTCGTGCACGTCCCCCACCTACGTGGGTGTGTGTGAGATACAAACCGCTTTTGTGAGTGTTTTTTGTTTTGGGGTGGGGGTGGGGTGGGGGTTGATTTTGTCAATTATTTGTGGGAATATGTGTCGATGACATCTCAAACAAAAATTTGTATGCAATGTGTGTGAAATGGAGGCCTATCCATATCATACATAGAGGGTCAGGCAATCCACGAGAAGAGAGGGAGGGGTCATAGCTATCGATAGAGTAGAAGAGAGGATCAAGTGGGTGGGTGCGAGATCGATGAAGAGAGCCATCGAAATTGTGTGTGTGTGCAAGTCAAAGATAGGGCGACTGGCCTACCGGAACATTAGAGGGCACATGTCAAGTTTGTGTGTGGCAGGGAGACATGACTAGAGCGCTCGATGTATCGGTGTGTGTGGGGGGAGGGGGTGCAGGGAGGGGTAGGCAGAGGCCTAACTATAGAGGTAGAACGACTCGTATATGTGTTGAGAGGGAGAGACCCAGCTATGTCTTGAGGGAGATCGGTCGACATCCATACATAACTGAAGGACGGGAAATATGATGGGACAGAGAGAGAGAGGAGAGAGAGAGGGAGAGGGAGGGAGAGGGGTAGAGTGCTGGATGGGTGATGGAGTTGCTTCTCGAAGATGGTGGGAGAGGCCTACTAGACAAACTGAGGGTGGAACTGCAATGTTATCAATAAGAGTGGGGATGTGTTCCTATGTGTGCCTGTGCGTGATAGATCTGTCAGGACGCATCCATGGATGATGAAGGGGAACCATGTGTTTGGTAAGCAAACCTAACTAGATCGGTAGATCAATTGTTGTTTGTCGGAGGAAGGGAGAGACACAACTAACGAGGTAGATCGATTGATGTGTGGGCAAAAACGAGTTATAAGGACCTAGCTAGCTATATGTATAGCGAGAGATCGGTCGGTGTACGTCCATTTGTTAGAGGAAAATAAGGCCCAGCGAGACGGATAGACAAAGAGAATGGAGCTAGGAGGTGGTGCGAGAGGCCCAACTACTAGCTGGATAGGGGGAGGAGTGTGTGGTTGTGAGATCGATGAAAAGAGGGGCGAGAGTTTACACCTGTGTCTAACCGTATGAGAGACATGAGGCAAGGACACATAAAGGAGGAGTTTGAAGGTGTGTGTGTATGTTGTAGGCAGGCATCGCTGGAGAGGTTTATCGATAGGTGTGTGTCGGAAAGGAGTTGTGGAGACTCTGGGAGAACGACCTAAAGAAAAAAAATGAACGTGCCCGGTGTATAGAATGCCGAGGGAGGGGAGGGCGTGTGCATGCACGAGACAAAGTTAGTGGTAGCTACAAAGGTTAGAGGATTGTGTGGGTGTAAGAGACTAACATAGATCATAATTTGATTTGAAAGCGGATTCATATATTTGAATAGGAGATCATAGTGTTTTAAACATTGCATGCATGAATATAGCGGTGATACACGTGTTGTGCACATGTTATACCATAATGTGATAATGCATGGAGTTTGCAACTCACAGCTAAATGCCGAACAATCTAAACCATACTATACATCAAACAATCTCACATTTTATTTGAATTTGTGATAATGTGTGGCATTTGCAGCTTACAACTAAATATCGAACTATCTAAACAATACTATATATCAAACATTCTCACATTTTATTTGAATTTGTGGTAATGTGTGGTGTTTGCAACTCACATCTAAATACTTGTAGGCGTAGGGGGCTGGGCACCATACATGATGTGATAAACAAATTATACATATGAGACATGGTTTAGATTATGAAGATCTAGCTAGAGCTAGAAATGTAATGTGATTTGAAATCGAAATAAAGTGGATTCAAAAAATTTGGTTCGAGTTCATATAGTACACATAGTTCATATGTAACTCAAGACTAATCATGTGGTGTGCTGTGAAGATAATACACAAACGATGGTTTAACTTGACAATAATGATGATTGTAGATCTTATTAAAACAGAGACATGAATTCAAATGCTTTGACTTCACAACAATCATTACTGTAGATCTTATTCAAATAGAGAAATGAATTCAACTTTAATTCATATTGAAGCGGTAGTATATACGTTTGGAATGCACTAAAACGTTCATTTGAGTAGTAGGTTGCATGCATTATACACGTAGCAAAATATTTTAATTTAACATAACATGAATTCAAAGTTTTGAATGACATTTGTAGTGCGCATTGATTTGGTACAGTACACGTTAGGCTTGTCCGGAAATTTCAACCTGCGCCTTGTTAGCCCGAAATATTTAAGATATATCTTTGTCTTGTTGTGCTCCGACAACTCCCTCCATCTCAACCCGTGCCTTGCTATTCCGAAATTACAACGCGCGCGGAAACTCCCACCTCATGTGAAATCCTGCCACGTGAAATGTCTGTGGTATCCCTGAACCGAAAGAATCACCTCAAATCGGTGGGGGTACTTTCGTAACTTACCCCACATTTCGGACAAGCGCGTCTCTAAGCCATGGTTCCCCACTGCCATCCCATCCGCCCACCCATTCGTACACCGAGGCCGTGAAAACCTTTGACGAAACCCCAGACCCTGCTCCGTCTGCCACCCAGCCAGAGCCTCTTCCCCGACGACGTCGTCCACAGCAACACCTCGACGTCCCTCATCCATCGTACCGGATGAGGATCCATCGTCGATCTCATCGTCCCGCCGGTTCAGCCACCCCGTCCTCCACCTCCAAGGAGCTGCCCCAATGTTCCCCTCGTCTTTCGCGCCACCTCCATTCCCACACCGCCATCTTCACTCGCACCACCGGAAGAGCATCATCATCACCGTTTCCTCGGATGAAGCTACGGCCTAATCGGCGCCACCAAAGAGGTTGTACAACTAATCGTCGCATTTTCTTCTTGATTCGATCTCACGGTGCTGCCGGCGCTCGGTCCCGAGCCGACACGGCGCGGCTCCATCCACGGCAGCGTCGCTGGCCACTTCCTCCACGACGTCGCTCCCTCGGCGGCAACGTCCACATGAGTAGGAGCTGCTGCTTCTTTAGCTCTCGCTCGCGCTACTGCTCTGCTCTTGCTCTCGGTCCCCTGCCTGGTCTGCTCTTGCTATTGCTCTTGCTCGCGCTGCTGCTCTTGCTCTTGCTCTTTCTTGCGAAGCTGCTCCGATTTAGCTACACTTCAGTCGACTGAATCGACTTTTGGGTCAGTCGATTTTCAGGGGGGGGCTCGCCGGGGTGAAGGAAGAACCAGCCGTAGTGGGGAGGGGGCTCGCCGAAGAGGTACCCCACTCTCTATCTTAGGGTTCAGGATGGGGGGGTGGTCGCCGGCGGTAGCGGGGCGTTGGTGGGGCGGTGGCGTGGGGATCGCCGGAGAAAAATCTCGGCACGGGGGGGCTAGAGGGATGGCCGGGGCGGTGGCGGACCGGTGGTGGGGAGTGTTTTCGTGGCGGGCAGGGCGGCGCACCGCCGGCCGCGGGCGGCAGGGGGCTGCTATTTGGCCGGTGGTGGCTGGCGGCTCAGGGGGGTGGAGGTTGAAGATAAACCGCAAGCCCTTGATTTCGTATCCAACGGCTGCAAAATCGACTGACCAGAGATGAAAAAGTCAGTCAACCGACGTGTATCCTCACCTTGCTAGTGCGTTCTGTTTCGACAGCAAAATTCAGTTTTGATAGCAAAATTCAGTTTCGATAGTTAAGTTCAGTTTCGACAGTTAAGTTCAATTTCGACAGTTAAGTTCAGAGATGAGCGGCTGATGTATTTTACATCTAGCACTTTGTGGTTATGTATTTTACGTCATGTATTGGAGATACTATTAGAATTCCACTCAGGTTAATGTTGCTCCTTGTCTCTCTTGTCCTGCTTCAGCCTCGGCATCGTACAACTCACCAGAGCTACTCAAACGACGAAACCCTCCATCACAGCGGAGCAGTACCTCGAGCTCCATCTCCAGACGCCTAAGATCTTCTTCCCCTCCTCCGATAGCAAAGTCAGGCGGAGCATCCTCACCAGCCAACCCAATCACGCTGAGATCAACATGGCTTCGCCAAAGAGGTTGTACACTTGTCGCATCTCTTTTTTACTCTACATGTCATATATATTTTCCATTGAGCACACGGATTTGTTCCTTTAGTGTCTCCTTGAAAGAAAAAGCGTAGGAATTTTAATTTTCACTTGTCCTCCTTTTCAAATTCCTATTCATGAAGCACAAGACTAAGAGATAGTAGCACAATAGCATTATAACCATACATTTTCTTGTGGTTTGACTTAATCTCACCATGCTTGTTTGCATCCTGTGATCTTCTAATTGTTGTGAATCAAACACCCAGATTGGCAGAAATCCCTTGTTTTTAAATTCTCTGTTTTGCACGTGCATTCCTATCCTATTACTGTCTATTTCCTATCCCTGCATTGTTGGAATCCTCCAATTCAAACGAGCCCTTACAGAATTACTTCTCTTACAGATAGTTGTCAAAGAAAACCTTGCGTGGTTTGTCCCTCTCCTGCTCCGCCGTCGTCCACCCCAGCTCAGCTGCTCCAACGAAAGAAGGGTCCAACACAGCAGGGATCCGGCCTCCAGACTGTCTTTCGCCGCCTCAGATCTTCTTCCCCGCCGTTGGCAGCCATGAAAACTGCATTACCATCATCAACCGAGCAGATGACCTCGAGGACTACACGGGTCGGCAAGAGAGGTCGCACTCTTTCGTGTCTTCTTACGTTATGCATCGCTTAACATTACATGCTACTTTATCGTCATGTTCACCAATTAGACTCTGAGTCAGCTCCAAACTAATGGTCAAACTTGAGTTTTGAAATGGTTGTGGGGTACATATCGGGGCCGCTATCAATAGTATCTATCTACTATCTGGTTAATCTCCGGTGTCTACTATGAGTTTCATGTTGGATGGGAAACAAACAGTGAAGAAGCCATTATCTGTATTTTTTAACTGAAGCCATTATCTGCCTGCTATTATTGGTTTTGGGTCTATCCACGGGTTGCTACCATCACTCTGGATTTCTGCATGCACTCCTTACATAATCTCACTATGTTTCATTCCTATGCATGACAGTTATTGTAAACAATGGAACTGAACATGTAGAGCAAAAGAGACGAGCCTTGCGTGGCAATAAAATTTCATGCAGACGTCGCTCCATGGTAGGCGCAAAGGCAGCCCCCTCCATGCATTTCGGATTGTAATCGAGAGGAAGATATCTGTTCTGAGGGATATTCAGAAGGAGAAGACAACTCCTATTTACCCCCTGAGGTCTTCGTTCTAACTTGTCATGCTGATGTTGGTTATATCATGCATATGGTGTCTTGCATTGCTTACTTTATACATCAAATATGTCATCTTCTTAGTTTAGACATCCTTTGTGTGAATGCCATCTGTTTAGTTTATTCATCGTTTATGTGAATTATGCAATGCTATCTTGTTTAGCCAGGCATCATATATGTGAATTTTGCAATGCCATCCTGCTTAGCCAGTCATCTTATATGTAAATTATATCAGGCCATCCTTTTTTTCGTTACATATTACATTTGTCAACAATGTTAGTACATTCAACTGCTCTTCGTGTGCATCAGCCATTTGACACAGTGATGGAAAATTCTGGAGTGAAAACAAGGTCTTCAGAGCAGACTATGCTATCTGACGAAGCGCATATCTCGCTGGTTAGGGATAGCTCCTCAGAGGAGGATTCAGAGACAGATGACCACTCCTATCCCCCCCCCCCCCCGAGGTGTATGCTCTAACTTGGCAGGGTTATGTTTCTCATATCGTGCGTATGGTGTCTCGCATTGCTATGTCATTTGATTAGTTTAGACATGCTTCGTGTGAATGCCACCTGTTCAGTGTCTAATTACCATATATGTGAATTATGCAGTGCCATCTTGTTGCAAGACATTATATATGTGAATTATACAATGATATCTTGTTGCAAAGGCATTATATATGTGAATTATGCAATGCCATGCTGTTTAGCCAATCATCATGTATGTGAATTATATCATGCTATCATTGTTTTGTATTACATGTTCCATTTGTCGACAACGTTTGTATATTCAACTACTCTTCCTGTGCATCAGCCATTTGAAGTGGTGATGGAAGTATCTGGAGTGAAAACAAGGTATTCAGAGCAGACAATGCAATCTGCTGAAGCAGACATCTTGCTGGTACAGAGAGCTCCTCAGAGGAGGATTCAGAGACTGATGACTAGTCCTATTTCCCCCCTGAGGTCTATGCTCAAACTTGGCAGGGTTATATTACCCATGGCATGCATGTTGTCTTGCATTTCTTAGTTTTTACATCATATATGGATTGCCATCTGCTTACTTGCTTACTATATAAATCATATATTTGAATTATATCATGCCATCATGTTTACATAGTACATACACATCATCTATCTGAATTATGGCATGGCAACCCATTTAATAAAGACATCATATAGTTATATCATCTCATCCTGTTTAGTGTTTACAATCATCATATTTTGAATTATGGCATTCTATCCGTGAATGTATGTGAATTATGGCATGCCAACCTATTTAATAAACACATTATATAGTTATGTCATGTCATCCTATTTACATAGTCTCATATTTTGAACTATGTCTTTCCATCTTTTTTAGTTAGCCATCATAATGTGAAATTGTGTAATGCTATCCTGTTTAGTTAGCCATCACATATGTGAAATTGTGTCATGCTATCCTATTTGGTTAGACAACATAAATATGAATTATTTCATGCCCTCTTTTATTCCCCACTATCCATTGCACCTCCCTATCATACAATGTCTATAATTTCAATTACTTTTCTTGTTTATCAGCCATTTGAATTGGAGAGCGTGATGGCAGTATCTAAGGGAGTAACAACACGGTCTTCATAAAAGATAGTGCTACCAGTTGATGCAGATAGAACCACGGTTGTACTTGCCCATGGACCAGATCCACCACACATAACCCAAACTCTCGTAGATTGTACCCCTACCCAGTTGGACAGAGAACCAGCTACACCCCTTCTAACCCCAACCCCAGCACATAGTAACCCAGTTCCAGTTGACACAGCACCGTCTCCACCACAAAACACCCAAACACGAGCAGTTAGTAAGGGAACTGCAGTGCCTAAAGCACGAGGACCACCACTCCGAATCCCAACTCAACGCTTAAAGGAGAAGAATATTTGTTCTCAGGTCAGGTTCTGTAGCTATGGTTCATACTCCTTTGCTCTTGCATTACTGTATTTACTCATACCAACTATTTTCAAATTTGAAGGATGGAATTGAAACTCCAATGGTGCAACAGGTATGTTTTAAACCTGTTTCTTTAACTGGTTTGCTGTTGTAACCTGCTCTATGTTGATTTCAGTTTCAATTGAATAAATAGTTATGTTCTCATGTCATGCACATTACAAGTGTTGTTATTGCTCTATAGTTACCCACACTTATATTCTGTCTATTCTGCTTTGTCTTGAACAAATATTATTTGAAATATGTCTCTATCTTGATTTGGCAACAAAAACTAGAATGATATAGACCATAAAGTGACCATGGTACATAGATATATGTTTGTTTCATGCTGTTATCATGTCCGGATAAGCTAAGCGTACAAGTACCAACATAACCCAAATTGCCAAGGGACGGTCCCGCACGGTGCTCTGGTTTGGACCAACACTTCGAGAAGCACTGGCCCCGGGGGGTTAAAATAAGATGACCCTCGGGCTCGCGAAAACCCAAGGGAAGGTTATAGGTTGTTAGGCAAATGTAAAACCAAGGTTGGGCCTTGCTGGAGGAGTTTTATTCAAAGCGAATTATTAAGGGGTTCCCATAACACCCAACCACGTAAGGAGCGCAAAATCAAGGAACATAACACTGGTATGACGGAAACTAGGGCGGCAAGAGTGGAACAAAACACCAGGCATAAGGTCGAGCCTTCCACCCTTTACCAAGTATATAGATGCATTAATTAAAATAAGAGATATTGTGATATCCCAATATATCCATGTTCCAACATGGAACAAACTTCAGCTTCACCTGCAAGTAACAACGCTATAGGAGGGGCTGAGCGAAAGTGGTAACTTAGCCAAACAACGGTTTGCTAGGAAGGAGGGTTAGAGGCTTGACATGGCAATATGGGAGACATGATATAACAAGTTGTAGGTAGCACGACATAGCGATAGAACGAACAACTAGCGAGCAAAGATAGAAGTGATTTCGAGGGTATGGTCATCTTGCCTGAGATCCCGCAAGGAATAAGAACGAGTCCATGAAGAAGACAAACGGACGTAGTCGAACGGATCCTCACAACTCCAAAACGAAACCGAAGCTAACGAGAGAAGCAACCCGGAAAGAAGCAAACAACATGGTAAACAACCATCACATAAACATGGCATGATGCACAACCAAGTATGATGCATGTCCGGTTAAATATGCATGGCATGGCAAAGTGCACAAACAAAACTACAAGTTAAGTGGAGCTCAATATGCAACGAGATGCATATTGACAAAACACCACATCCTTTTATTTAGTTCGCTCTTGGTTATGTACTCATCAATATTAAATGTTGTTAAACAAGGCAAGAGGTGAAACATAAGTAAACTAACTATCTAGTCAAGTTTAAATGAGGCCGGAAATAACAAACAACAATTCCGGAAAATCCCATATGCATATTATGAATTTGGTACTGTTCTGCCCTAAACCATATTTTAGAGTTGTTAAACATGCAAGATGAGTGCACCATGTTAAACTAGGCATTTTGCCACCCCATTTACATACAAAATTTAATTAAAATGGAGCTACGGTTATTTAGTTATGAAATAAACAATTTTAGCATGCCATTTGTGTAAAAAAATGCAAACAACAATTTTAAGCATTTTTGTCATGGATGAAAGTGTGATATTGTTAAAGTAGATGAAAATATGAGCAAGATGCATATATGACATATTTTATTTGGATGCATGGATCTTTAGTTATTAACATTGCAAAATAGTGGCAGTTATGTAAATATGCATGCACTTGGATAAATACTAAAAACCACATAGAAGGAAAAAAATACGTGAGCCGAATGCAACAGAGTGTAGGGGCCTAGGAGGAGATTTGGCCCAGCAGTTGGGTGAGTGTGCGAAACTAAAGAAACGGAGAAAAAGAGGGGCGCCTGGGACTCGAACCCCAGACCCCTCGGATGGATAGCGGCTGCGCTAGCCACTGGCCTAGCCATGTGTTCTTGACAATGAGATCTCCCTGCATATTATGACCTATCTCACAACAAAACGAGCTTGGCAAGGCTGCGCGGTGACAACCGGCGTCGACTGTAGCGACCAAAGGCGGTGGCCTCTGCAACAACAGAGAGGCGGCGGGGGTGCCGAAATAGGTGGAGGGTGCTGCTACGCGAACCACGGAGCAACGGCGGGGCATACACGTGCATGTGTGGGTGTGCACGGGCAGAAGCCTGCTGCCATGCAGCGAAGCACAGCGAGGCGAGGCTACGGGCGCGCTGCAGCACGAGCGCAGGCTGCGGGGCACTGCTCTGGCATGCGCGCAAGCCAGAAGCAGGGGAAACAAAAGGATCCTAAGCCTACCATTGCAAGGAAACACACAGGAGGCCACCGGAGGAGCTCCGGCGACGACGATGCGCGGGGGACGCTCGGAATCGAGAGGGACAGGAGTCAAGTCATAGGATGCAATGGAGCAAAACAAGGACATGGTGAGGGCCGGGTACTCACCACAAACACGCAAGCGTGCTTGGATTGCCGAGAGGTGATCGGAGACGGCCGGCATCGAGGACGCTCTTCGGCGGAGGCGTTCCTGGCTTCGAGAAGAAGAAGCAGAGGATTGGAACGACGTGGATGATGACGGGAAGGCGAGATGGCGTCTGATCCATGACATAGAGGAAGTAGTCGACATCGGGGCCGGAGACACGATGCCGAGGGAGAGATGAGGCGCTGATCGTGGCGGCGTCCGGCTCCCTGAAGAAGAGGAAGCAGAGGATGCCGATCCAGGGCTCCAGGGACTTGCCTCGGGGTCGAGGACGAAGGCAGGGACGCGTGCGTCACTCCCCGAGGAAGATGACGAAAGCGCCGAGCTAGGCCACGCCGGAGTATAGCTCGGGCATGGCATGGCGATGGTTTTTTTGGAGGTGGGGATCTCACCTGGCGGCGGAGGAGGAAGGAGAGGGGAAAAGAGGAGGAAGGAGGAAACCCTAGGGGGCTGGCGCGGGTCTTATAGAGTGGGGCGCGACGTCGTGGTGGCCACAGTGGCCATGTGTGCTGCCCCTCCAGTTTTACTATGAGAAGGAGCACCTGACAGAGGAGGAAGAAAAGGAGCGAAGGGAGAGGCTGCCAGGTGGGGCGTGTGGGAGTACAGCGTGGAGTTACCAGTGAAGGTGATAGATGTCTCATTAAAGAATTACCAACTAAAGATACCTAGATCTATCTTCGCTTTTATGCCTAGCTAGGGGCGTTAAACGATAGCGCTTGTTGGGAGGCAACCCAATTTTATTTCTATTCCTTGATTTTTGATCCTGTTTAGTAATAAATAATTTATCTATCCTTTGTTTTGGTTTTGTTTTTTGTGTTTAATTAGTGTTTGTGCCAAGTAGAACCGTTGGGAAGATTTGGGGAAAGTCTTTTTAATCTTGCTGTAAAAACAGAAACTTTAGTGCTCACAATAATTGCTTTCATTTTTATTTGGAAAGTGCTATTTAGTTAATTCTTTTTGCAGGTGATTAAATAGCTAAATTCCTCACGTCCAGCAATTTATTTTAGAATTTTTCGGGTTCCAGATCTTGCGTTAGCTACAGATTACTACAGACTGTTCTGTTTTTGACAGATTCTGTTTTTCGTGTGTTGTTTGCTTATTTTAATGAATCTATGGATAGTAAAATAGTTTATAAACCATAGAGAAGTTGGAATACAGTAGGATTAACACCAATATAAATAAATAATGATTTCATTACAGTACCTTGAAGTGGTGTTTTGTTTTCTTTCGCTAACGGAGCTCACGAGATTTTCTACTTTAAGTTTTGTGTTGTGAAGTTTTCAAGTTTTGGGTAAAGATTTGATGGATTATGGAAAAAGGAGTGGCAAGGGCCTAAGCTTGGGGATGCCCATGGCACCCCCAATATAATCTAAGGACACCTAAAAGCCAGAGCTTGGGGATGCCCCGGAAGGCATCCCCTCTTTCATCTACTTCCATCGATAACTTTACTTGAAGCTATATTTTTATTTACCACATGATATGTGTTTTGCTTGGAGCGTCTTGTATTATTTGAGTCTTTTTTGTTATTTTTCCACAATCATTCTTGCTGTACACACCTTTTGAGAGAGACACACATGATTCGGAAATTGTTAGAATACTCTATGTGCTTCACTTATATCTTTTGAGTTATATAGTTTTTGCTCTAGTGCTTCACTTATATCTTTTAGAGCATGTTGGTGGATTTGTTTTATAGAAACCATTGTTCTCTCATGCTTCACTTAGATTATTTTGAGAGTCCTACAAAACAGCATCGTAAATTGCTTTAATTATGTTAGGCATTCAAGATTAATAATAAAATTTTCTTATGAGTGTGTTGAATACTATGAGAAGTTTGATACTTGATAATTGTTTTGAGATATGGAGATGGTGATATTAGAGTCATGCTAGTTGAGTAGTTGTGAATTTGAGAAATACTTGTGTTAAAGTTTGTGAGTTCCCGTAGCATGCATGTATGGTGAACCGTTATGTGATGAAGTCAGAGCATGATTTATTTATTGATTGTCTTCCTTATGAGTGGCGGTCGGGGACGAGCGATGGTCTTTTCCTACCAATCTACCCCTCTAGGAGCATGCGCGTAATACTTTGCTTTGATAACTTGTAGATTTTTGCAATAAGTATATGAGTTCTTTATGACTAATGTTGAGTCCATGGATCATACGCACTCTCACCCTTCCACCATTGCTAGCCTCTCTAATACCGCGCGCCTTTCACCGGTATCATACACCCACCATATACCTTCCTTAAAACAGCCACCATACCTACCTATCTTGGCATTTCCATAGCCATTCCGAGATATATTGTCATGCAACTTACCACCGTTTCATTTACTATGACACACTCCATCATTGTCATATTGCTTTGCGTGATCATGTAGTTGACATTGTATTCGTGGAAAATCCAACGTTCATAATTCTTTCATACATGTCACTCTTGATTCATTGCATATCCTGGTACACCACCGGAGGCATTCACATAGAGTCATATTTTGTGCTAAGTATTGAGTTGTAAGTAAATAAAAAAGTGTGATGATCATCATTTTTAGAGCATTGTCCCAAGTGAGGAAAGGACGATGGAGACTATGATTCCCCCACAAGTCGGGATGAGATTCTAGACTAAATAAAAAAAAGAGGCCATAAAAAAGAGAAAATGCCTAAATAAAAAAATGAGAGAAAAAGAGAGAAGGGACAATGCTACTATCCTTTTACCACACTTGTGCTTCAAAGTAGCACCAAGATCTTCATAGAGAGTCTCCTATGTTATCACTTTCATATACTAGTGGGAATTTTTCATTATAGAACTTGGCTTGTATATTCCAATGATGGGCTTCCTTAAAATGCCCTAGGTCTTCGTGAGCAAGAGAGTTGGATGCACACCCACTTAGTTCTTTTTGTTGAGCTTTCATAGGCTTATAGCTCTAGTGCATCTGTTGCATGGCAATCCCTACTCACTCACATTGATATCTATTAATGGGCATCTCCATAGCCCGTTGATACGCCTAGTTGATGTGAGACTATCTTCCCCCTTTTTGTCTTCTCCACAACCACCATTCTATTCCACCTATAGTGCTATGTCCATAGCTCACGCTCATATATTGCATGAAGATTGAAAAAGTTTGAGAACACCAAAAGTATGAAACAATTGCTTGGCTTGTCATCGGGGTTGTGCATGATTAAATACTTTGTGTGGTGAAGATGGAGCATAGCCAGACTATATGATTTTGTAGGGATAACTTTCTTTGGCCATGTTATTTTGAAGAGACATAATTTCTTAAGTTAGTATGCTTGAAGTATTATTATTTCTATATCAATATTGAACTTTTGTCTTGAATCTTTCGGATATGAATATTCATACCACAATTAAGAAGAATTACATTGAAATTATGCCAAGTGGCATTCCACATAAAAATTCTATTTTATCATTTACCTACTCGAGGATGAGCAGGAATTAAGCTTGGGAATGCTTGATACGTCTCCAACGTATCTATAATTTTTATTGTTCCATGCTATATTATAGCCTATTTTGGACATTATTGGGCTTTATTATAAACTTTTATATTATTTTTGGGACTAGCCTATTAACCGGAGGCCCAGCCCAGAATTGCTATTTTTTGCCTATTTCAGAGTTTCGCAGAAAAAGAATATCAAACAGAGTCCAAACGGAATGAAACCTTCGGGAACGTGATTTTCAGAACAAACATGGTCCAGAGGACTTGGACCCTACGTCAAGACACCAACCAGGAAGGCACGAGGTAGGGGGTGTGCCTACCCCCCCCCCAGGCGCGCCCTCCACCCTCGTGGGGCCCACATTGCTCCACCGACGTACTTCTCCCTCTTATATATACCTATGTACCCCCAAACTACTAGATACGGAGCCAAAACCCTAATTCCACCGCCGTAACTTTCTTTATCCACGAGATCCCATCTTGGGGCCTTTTCCGGAGCTCCGCCGGAGGGGTATTGATCACGGAGGGCTTCTACATCAACACCATAGCCTCTCCGATGAAGTGTGAGTAGTTTAGTTCAGACCTTCGGGTCCATAGTTATTAGCTAGATGGCTTCTTCTCTCTTTTTGGATCTCAATACAAAGTTCTCCCCCTCTCTTGTGGAGATCTATGCGATGTAATATTCTTTTGTGGTGTGTTTGTTGAGACCGATGAATTGTGGGTTTATGATCAAGTTTATCTATGAACAATATTTGAATCTTCTCTGAATTCTTTTATGTATGATTGGTTACCTTTGCAAGTCTCTTCGAATTATCAGTTTGGTTTGGCCTACTAGATTGATCTTTCTTGCAATGGGAGAAGTGCTTAGCTTTGGGTTCAATCTTGCGGTGTGCTTTCCCAGTGACAGTAGGGGCAGCAAGGCACGTATTGTATTGTTGCCATCGAGGATAACAAGATGGGGTTTATATCATATTGCATGAGTTTATCCCTCTACATCATGTCATCTTGCTTAAAGTGTTACTCTGTTCTCCTGAACTTATTACTCTAGATGCATGCTGGATAGCGGTCGATGTGTGGAGTAATAGTAGTAGATGCAGGCAGGAGTCGGTCTACTTGTCTTGGACGTGATGCCTATATACATGATCATAGCTAGATATTCTCATAACTATGCTCAATTCTGTCAATTGCTCAACAGTAATTTGTTCACCCACCGTAATACTTATGCTCTCGAGAGAAGCCACTAGTGAAACCTATGGCCCCCGGGTCTATTTTCCATCATATTTATCTCCCAATACTTAGTAATTTCCTTTGCCATTTATTTTACTTGCATCTTTATTTCTTTTTATCATAAAAATACCAAAAATATTATCTTATCATATCTATCAGATCTCACTCTTGTAGGTGACCGTGAAGGGATTGACAACCCCTTTATCGCGTTGGTTGCGAGGAGTTTATTTGTTTGTGTAGGTGTGAGGGACTCGTGCGTGGCCTCCTACTGGATTGATACCTTGGTTCTCAAAAACTGAGGGAAATACTTATGCTACTTTGCTACATCACCCTTTCCTCTTCAAGGGAAAACCAACACAGTGCTCAAGAGGTAGCAGACATGTACATGGTAGACACACCCAAAGAAATCAACGCGATGACAAAGAAGACCCAGTGGAAGACAAACCTCCTGAGATACAGCCAAAGCACCGATGACAGCGGCGCCGCTCTAAATCATGCAGTGAAAAAGGTAGTAATACCGGCACAGGAGAAAACAATACTCTAGACGATGCCGGAGACAATGAACACACCGTTCAACCAACTTCCGAACAGGACGAACGGGAAGATGGGCGAGTGAGCCCTGATGAATAGGCCATACACGAAGACTCGGAGGACAGTAATTATCTTTCACTCTTCGAGGATGAGGTGAGCCTCAGCGACGAGGATTTTATCGTGCCTGAGGAACCTCCCGAGCAGGAGCGCTTTTAAGAGCTGGCTAATAGCCACTGCAAGGATCCTGAAAAAGAAGCAGCAACAGCTTCAAACTGATCAAGATTTTCTCAATGATAGATGGACTAACGTCCTGGCAGCCGAGGAAAACGGCCGCAAGCGACCACCCAAAAGTTACCCGAAGCGCAAATTACTACCTCAATTCGACAACGAGGCGTTGGAGCCCGTGCCATCAGCACACAATGCGGCCGACTGACCACCACGTGGCCGGGAGAAATCGGCAACAAAAACCAAAAATCATCCCGTACTACCTCATTGTAGAGGCAGGGATAAAACAGCTCGGGCATATACAAATGACCTTCGGCGGAACCTGGACAGTAGAGCAGGACATACCAGATCGATCTACGGATCGCGGGGGTGTGCCCTGACACGCGACGACGGCTATCTATTCGGACGTGACAAGCTTAATCACGCGCGGGTCGAATGCCGC
Source organism: Triticum urartu (assembly GCF_056163025.1). Taxonomy (NCBI): domain Eukaryota; kingdom Viridiplantae; phylum Streptophyta; class Magnoliopsida; order Poales; family Poaceae; genus Triticum; species Triticum urartu. The sequence goes on along the minus strand of NC_141876.1, from coordinate 203,248,528 downwards.
AAACGAGCCCCATCTGAGCTATGTCGCGATGTGGCCCGATATAGAGGCGTCGCACACCCTCTTTGCTTCACTTATGAAGTAATGGTGCACGAGTTCCCAGAGGGGTTTAAACCCATGAATATCGAATCATACGACGGAAAAACAGATCCCGCGGTATGGATTGAAGATTTTCTTCTCCATATCCACATGGCCCGCGGTGATGATCTCCACGCCATCAAATACCTCCCATTGAAACTAAAGGGACCAGTGTCGCACTGGCTCAACAGCCTTCCAGAGAACTCCGTTGGCAACTGGGAAGACCTGGAAGACGCCTTTCGCGATAACTTCCAAGGTACATATGTCTGGCCACCAGATGAAGATGACTTAAGTCACATCATCCAGCAGTCCGGAGAGTCGTCCAGGAAGCTCTGGACTAGATTCCTAATTAAAAAGAACCAAATTGTCAACTGTCCGGACGCCGAAGCCCTCGCGGCCTTCAAACACAGCATCCGGGATGAGTGGCTCGCCTGCCACCTCGGTCAAGAAAAACCAAAGTCCATGGCAGCCCTTACCGCTCTAATGACCCGCTTTTGCGTGGGAGAAGACATCTGGCTCGCTCGTAGAAGAAATAGTACCAGCGATCCAGGCACTTCCGAAGTCCGACACGGCAACGGCAAGCCATGATGCAATAAACACAAATGTCGCAATCATAACGAAAGAACGCAAGACACGGCGGTCAATGCCGGATTCAGCGGCTCCAAACCCGGTCAACGGAAAAAGCCATTCAAGGCACATAGAGACAGATCATCCAATCTAGACAAAATATTGGATCAGCTCTGCCAGATTCATGGCACCCCCGATAAACCAGCTACTCACACCAACAGAAGTTGTTGGGTCTTCAAACAAGCCGGCAAGCTTAATGCCGAACACGAGGGGAAGGGGCTGCCCAGTGACAACGATGACGAAGAGACTCACCAGCCGAATATCGGGGGTCAAAAACAATTTTCCCCCGAAGTAAAAACCGTAAATATGGTATACGTAACGCACACCCCTATAGGGGAGCGCAAGTGCACACTACGGGACACATACGCTATAGAGTCGTTTCCCCCAAAATTTCGCCATATTCGTCCCGAAGGTTCGGCGGCTCTGATCATCGATCCAATTATCGATGGGTTCCATCTCACGAAAGTCCTTATGGATGGCGACAGTAGCCTTAATCTACTCTACCAAGACATTGTCCGCAAAATGGGCATCGATCCTTCAAGAATCAAGCCCACCACAGCTACCCTCAAGGGAATAGTATTTGGCATAGAAGCTCACTCTAGGGGCTCCGTCACACTAGAAGTCATTTTCGGTTCGCCGAACAACTTCTAAAGCGAAGGCTTGACCTTTGATATTGTCCCGTTCCGCAGTAGCTACCATGCACTTCTGGGGTGTACCGTTGTTGCTCGTTTTAAAGCGGTCCCGCTCTATGCCCACACAAAACTTAAGATGCCCAGTTCACGCGGCGTCATAACAATAAATGGAAATACGGAACACTCCCGCCGTACGGAGAGTCATACTATGGCTACCATAGTCGAAGTACCAAGCGGCCTTATCAAGATGCATATCTCATCGGCCATTAAGCCACCAGCCTCTATTAAATGAGCCCGATCAATCTCAGAGCTAGAGTAGCAGTTCGGCCTCCGTCGTTCCCCTCATACACCCGCGAAGTCTGTATCGCGTGTACATACTGATGTACTTAGAATAACCTGGTCATCGACAAAGGCACAATACAGACAGGCCTACAAGCTCTCCCATGGCCTCCTTTTCTTTTCTTTTCTAACTATTCTTTATATTTTACCACAGGTGGCATAAAGACGGGTCATCTCATGGACTCTTCCGGAGTTCGGCTCCGTTCACCTACCCAAAGGCTACTCCTGCTAAAGGAGTCCTTTCACCGAGGCAAGGCAGCACAGACGTGCGACAGGAGGTCCAAGTAATTCTTAGTAGACCGCACCCTCTAATTAGAGCCTGTAAGATGCCTTCTCCCTCAGCCTTCGACCACCAACATGTCAAATAGCCTGGGTCGTGGCGTTATTATCTGTAAAATGGCAATTGACGTATCAATCAGGTCCCAGCGAACATAATCCGTATTCAGTATTCACTTTTTCTAAAAGAACTGAATCTTGCTTCTTCGATCGTTTCACACATGCACCTCGGCATAAATTGCCAGGGGCTCAATATGGGAACAAATAAATTGCCGGCAAGTCAGAACAGATTTTTAGCACACTTCGGCGTCACGAGTTCGGCCTTATATGCATCTACTCCGAATCATGTCTTTGGTCAATAGTTGGGTTGCCTGGCTCCTGTGCTTACTACCTTACGTTCCGCTCTATCGGCTAGGCTAGTAAAAGGAGAAGTACTGCGATTGTGTCCTGGTTTATCCAGATGAGCACCTCAGTAGAGAAAGCCAAAAACTGACTGTCATGATGCGGCGAGAGCTGGTCAACCACTCGATGACTTATTAGAATCTTTCGCGATTCCTTCCGTATTACACGAAGGATCGTCCTTCCGGTCATGTAACGCACCGTATTCGAATAACTGCGTACATACCAGGGGCTATATCATAGACCCACCGTCAAACTCCTATGGCTAAGTGAAAGTGTTAAAGCCCTATAGTTTGATTGCCTAGTTCACCGCATTGACACCTCCTTCACGGACCAAGACCTTGGGTCAAGAGTGATCAAGTGCTTTTCCGAACACCCCCATATTTTTCAGATTATACAAAAACGGCCGCACAGGAGGAGCCAAAACTTTTAGGCATAGCCTTAAAAATATCATCACATTGTTTGACAATTTTGGCACATTCACTCGAAGACTATATCCTTTGAGCATTGAACCTCTATTAAGCGGGCGCCCTCTATGACATCTTCAAAATAATGCTACGGCGTGTGTTTGTCCGTGTCCCCAGGAGGACTCTTCGCTGCAATATCAGTGGCCTTCATCTTTGCCCAATACATCTTGACACAAGCAAAGGCCATCCGTGCACCTTCAATGCACGCCGATCGCTTCACGGCATCGATACGCGGCACCACACCCATAAGCCGTTGCACCAAACCGAAATAGCTATTCGGAATTGGTTCAGTCAGCCACAGCCGAACCATGACGTCCTTCATGGCAGAACCGGATATCTTGTGGAGCTCGGCCCACTGGGCCATCTGTTCGTTCAGCAACAGGGGGTGCTTTGGCATGCCGAATTGTGTCCAGAAAAGCTTCTCCGTTGCATACCCCTCTTGCACTTGGTAAAATTGCGATGCATGAGAGGCGCTCTTCGGCAAGTCCAAGAATGCGTCTGGAGAGCTCCACATTTGATTAAGCAGGGCATATTTCGCATCACCGGATTTAGTCTGTAATAAGAAAGGCTTACCGGCCGCTATCTCCCCAGCTTGCCGGATCTCCTCCCGAGCCGCCCTAGATTCGGATCGTGCTTCCTTCGCCTCTCATAAGGCATTGTCGAGATCGGCTGTTTTGGCTTTGTTATCCTCTCCAGGAACTCGCACCGGACAGTGGCTTCCTTTACCTCGCGCGCCATGGTAGACATTCTCTCCTTGAACTAGCACCGAGTAGCCTGTTCGGCTTTTAACTCATCAGCTGCCTTCTGGGCAGCCACATTACTCATCCGGGCTTGCTCCTTGGCTCGGGCAAGTTCAGCCCGAAGGGCCTCCACCATGGCAGCACTATCTGTAGTTATGTGTGTCTCAGTATATAATACTTAGCTTCGTGCTCATGTTATTATACATACATACACTGACCACCTCAAAACATACCTTGCGCTTCATCGAGCCGCCTGTTAACAAGCATGACATCGTCATTCGCCGCATCAAGTTTTTGCTCCAGACCTGCAACCTTCATAGCGTATGCAGTCGTCGTGGATGTAACAGCTTGTGTTCCAATTAATCAGATTATTTCCTGGGCATATCTTTTTCGATCCTCTGATTGCCTCCATTTGGACGCCAACCAGAGTCTCAGGGGCTACTATATATACACAGGTAAATTTTGAATATAGAGCACAATCAAAAATATTACAGTACGTACCTCAAAGCCTAGCAGGCCCTTCAAAGCTTCATTCAATCCACTCTTCGCGGACATAATCCTCTCAACCACTGTATCCATCAAGGTACGATGTTCCTCCAAGACAGACGAATATCAACATGTCCATCAGTGTATCCGGCGCCTCCGGATCCAGGGAAGCAGCTGTGGGAGCCCGGACTCCCTTTGAAGGGATGTGTTTGTCCGACCCTAGAGTCGTCTCCGGCTGTAAGCTGAATAGTCCGGGGCCCTTATTTTTCGCTCCACACACCCCGGACCCTGGGCAGCCGATGGTTCACCTGGGGGATTGTCTTCATTATCCTCTGCACCACTTGTTGATCAGGAGAGATCCTCCGAGACGACACCTCGAAGTCGTCTGCTCTATTGGGCGAGGAATCCTGTGGAGGTGTTTCGCTTTCCATCATCTCCTGAAGAAGATCCCCCGAAGAGCACTGTTGAGGAAGACTACGTACCGGACTGCAAAAGATGTATTCTAAACATTACCTTTGTGACAGGAAAAGGAACGGGATATGTTTAAAACACCCTTGTTCACTTACGATTCGGCTAAAGGCTCGTCCTTATGGAGGGACTGTGCAACAATGTCGTCTTCCGAGCCGAATCACCTGACAGGAATGTCTTACCTTCCTTAGGAGCCTTTACCTCCCAACCTTCGGAGGCGTTCCTTTTCTTACCATGGGGAGATAGGATGCCAGCTTCTCCTTCTCTTTTATCTTTGGAAGAGGGAATCTTAATCTCCCCGGACATAGTGTTTGGTGAACCTTCGGAATGGAAGCCACCTTTGGCCTTCCTGCTCTCCTCATTGTTCTCTTTCACTGGCACCTGGAATGGTGCCGGGACCAGCATCCTTGTTAGCATAGGACTACTACGTCTTCGGGAAGAGGGGCCGAACACCTAATTCGCTCCGCCTTCTTCGTCCAGCCCTGGAAAAAGATGGTTTTCTCGGTATCATTGAGGGAGTCCTGGACTAAGGGGTCCTCGAGCGTCCGGCCTGTTGTCTATGGGCCGGACTGATGGGCTGTGGAGATATGAAGACCAAAGACTGTACCCGTGTCTGGATAGGACTCTCCTTGGCATGGAAGGCAAGCTTGGCGAACAACAATGAGGATTCCCTCTTATGTAACCGACTCTATGTAACCCTAGATCCCCCTGGTGTCTATATAAACCAGAGGGTGTAGTCCGGAAAGCATATACTCAATACCTTTGTCATACAGGCTAGACTTCTAGGGTTTAGCCATTACGATCTCGTGGTAGATCAACTCTTGTAATACTCATATTCGTCAATATCAATCAAGCAGGACATAGGGTATTGCCTCCATCCAGAGAGCCCGAACCTGGGTAAAACTTCGTGTCCCCTGTCTCCTGTTACCATCAACCTTAGACGCACAGTTCGGGACACCCTACCAGAGATCCATCGGTTTTGACACTGACACTGGTGCTTTCATTGAGAGTTCCTCTGTGCTGTCGCTGAAAGGTTTGATGGCCCATACAATCGTCAATAATGACGCTGTCTATGGAGAAACTTCCCCCCCCCCTCGGGCAGATCTTCGTGTTCGGCGGCTTCGCACTGCGGGCCAACTCGTTTGGCCATCTGGAGCAGATCGAAAGCTACGCCCCTGGCCATTAGGTCAGATTCGGGAGCTTGAACTACGTCGTGGACATCCGTGGAGACTTGATCTTCGCCGGATTCGATACCGCGGTGGCTGCTCCCGGTCACCCCGATGATCATGACCTAAATCTGCCATGATCATCGGGGTGACCGGGAGCAGCCCGCGTCATCCGCAGAGGTGGGGCTAATCTGCTCCCAGGAGATCGCTCCCATAACCGCTCTGGCCCTAGAGCCAGAGCAGGCCGCGTCATCCGCAAACGGAAGGATTAGCCCCACCTCAGAGGCCGCAGATTCCACAGCGTTGGAGCTGTAAATGGACCTGGTCTCACACGAGGCCTATGCCACCAGAATGCCGGACTCGTCTCCGGCCGCAGGTTCCGAACCGCGCGAGCCCGCGGACGCCAAGCTTGATCGTTTATCGATCTTCAAATTCAGTGCCGCAGACATCTTCCAGCACTTGCCTTTGGGCGATGTGCTGAACTCATTAAAAAACCTGTCCTTGGTGGAGGACCCACAGCCGAACTATATCCGGCTCGAACTAGGGGCTGACGATGGAGAATTTTATGTCCCACCCGCCACCCACTTTATAGCCACGATCGAGGATTTGACCGACGAACTTGATTACGACTCTGAGGACATCGATGGTATGGACGACGATGCCGGAGAAGAGGAGGCCCAGAACCCGCCGTTCACCGGACGCTGGACGGCTACCTCCTCGTATGACATATACATGGTGGATGCACCAAAAGAGCACATCGGCGATGATAAGGAAGACCCAGTTGAGGATAAACCTTCCGAAATACAGTCAAAGCGCCATCGTCAGCGCGCCACTCTAAGTCACACCGCAGTAAAGACAGCAACACCGGCACAAGAGAAGATGACACTCCAGAAGGTGCCGAAGACAACGAAGACCCCGTCGATAAAGCAAATGAACAAGATGAACGGGAAGATGAGCAGGTTAGCCCTGTTAAACAAGCCACGCATGAAGATTCGGAGGATGATAATTACCTTCCTCTCTCTGAAGACGAGGCGAGCCTTGGCACCGAAGATTTCATCATGCCCGAGGAACCTCTCGAGCAGGAGCGCTTCAAGTGCCAGCTAATAGCCACGGCAAGGAGCCTGAAAAAGAAGCAGCAGCAGCTTCAAGCTGACCAAGACCTGCTCAATGATAAATGGACTGATGTCCTAGTAGCCGAAGAATACGGCCTCAAGCGCCCAACCAAAAGCTACCCAAAATGCAAATTGCTACCTCAGTTCCACGAGGAGGCACCAGAGTACATACCACTATCGCACAATACGGCTGACCGACCATCACCTGGTCGGGACATAACGGCAACTAGTGCCGAACACCAGCCCACCCCGCCTCATCACTCAGGCAGAGGTAAATTAGCCCACAGCCATACATATGACCTATGGCAGAACCTGAACAATAAAACAGGACATACAAGATCAATCTACGGATCGCGAGGACGTGCCTCGACACGCGACCACGGCCACCTATTCGGACATGACAAACCCAGTCATGCGGGGGCTGAACACCGCAGACGAACTCTATCAGAGCTGCGTCACGATACGGCTCGATATAGAGGCCCCGCACACCCTCATTGCTTCACTGATGAGGTCCTGGATCATGAATTCCCCGAAGGATTCAAGCCCGTGAACATAGAATCATACGATGGAACCATGGACCCCGCGGTGTGGATCGAGGACTTCATTCTCCACATCCATATGGCCCGCGGAGATGACCTCCATGCCATAAAATACCTCCCTCTAAAACTCAAAGGGCCAGCTCGGCATTGGCTAAACAGTCTGCCTGAAAATTCCATCGGCAGCTGGGAGGACTTGGAAGAGGCTTTCCTCGACAACTTGCAAGGTACATATGTTCGACCTCCGGACGCTGATGACTTAGTCATATAGTTCAACAGCCTGGAGAGTCTGCCAGGAAATTCTGGACAAGGTTCTTAACTAAAAGGAACCAAATTGTCGACTGTCTGGATGCCGAAGCTCTAGCAGCTTTTAAACATAGCATCCGGGATGAATAGCTCGCTCGCCACCTCGGCCAAGAAGAGCCAAAATCCATGGCAGCCCTCACGGCACTCATGACCCGCTTTTGTGCGGGCGAGGACAGTTGGTTGGCCCGTAGAAAAAACAATGCAAGCGATGCCGGCACCCCTAAAGTTAAAAGCAACAAAGACAAATCTCGATGCAATAGATACAAGCGCCGAAACAACAGTGACAACACCGATGATATGGCGGTCAACGCCATATTCAGCGGCTCTAAGTCCGGTCAGCGGAAGAAGCCGTTCCAAAAGAACAATTCGGGCCCATCCAGCTTGGACCACATAATTGATCGTCCGTGCCAGATTCACGGCACCCCCGACAAGCCTCCTAATCATACAAACAGAGAGTGATGGGTTTTCAATTAGGCCGGCAAACTAAACACCGAGAACATGGAAAAGGGATCGCAAAGCAAGGACGATGACGAAGAGCCACGACAACCGAACACAGGGGGACAAAAGAAGTTTCCCCCTCATGTCAAAATGGTGAACATGATATATGCTACCCACATCCCCAAGAGGGAGCGCAAGCGTGCGCTCAGGGACGTCTACGTGATAGAGCTAGTCGCCCCAAAATTCAATCCATGGTCATCATGCCCGATCACTTTTGATCGCCGGGGTCACCCGACCAGTATCCGTCACAGAGGCTCAGCAGCACTGGTCTTAGACCCGATAATTTATGGGTTCCACCTGACTCGTGCCCTTAAGGACGGCCATGGCAGCCTCAATCTGCTTTATCAGGATACAGTGTGAAAAATGGGCATTAACCCATCAAGGATCAAGCCTACAAATACTACCTTTAAAGGAGTCATTCCAGGCGTAGAGGCCCGTTGTACAGGCTCAATCACATTAGAGGTTGTCTTCGGATCTTCGGACAACTTCGGAAGCGAGGAGTTAGTCTTCGATACCATCCCATTCCGTAGCGGCTATCATGCACTGCTCGGACGAACTATGTTTGCTCGATTCAACACAGTGTCATACTATGCTTATCTCAAGCTCAAGATGCCCGGCCCATGCGGCGTCATAACGATCAATGGCAATAAGGAACGCTCTCTCCGTACAGAAGAGCACACAGCTGCCCTAGCAGAAGAAGTACAAAGCGGCCTTCTCAAGCAGAACCTTCATTCGGCTGTCGAGCCCTCACACACCCTTAAGAGGGCCGTACTACTCTGCAGCAGGAGAGCTCGGCTCATCAGGAGCTTGACTAGCAATCCGGCCTCCGTCTCAATCCCGATCAAGCGGTGGCCTACGTGCCGCGCATACATAACTACGCACTCAAAATTCCATGGGCATAGACGGAGGCATAGCTAGCTTGTGATCCATGGCACGGCTCAACCAACATTGGATACACACATACTTTCACTTTTTGCTTGTTTTATTTCAGGTTTTAATCCCATAGACCCCATCGGGTGGTCTGGTTATCGGTCCTATTGAAGGATAAACACACCAAGATGGCGAGGAGCGCAGACATACGGGGACTTTTTAGGTGATTCCGTTTATGATAACTCTACCTGTCTTCCAAGACCCACATGCAGCTCTTCCCTGGTTTCGGCGTGTTAAATAGCCTGTTGATTATTGCACTACTTGTATCAATGCGCCTTGACGTACTAATTACATTACAGTGAAAATAGTTTGTAGCTGGAGCTGTAGGACCCCAGCTTTTTACCTTTACATCTTCTCTGTTTTCTTTCTCTCTTTTCTTTATTTTTTCAGTTTCCCTGTGGATAACCCCATCAGGTAGCACCCATACACTTTGGTACATTTGATGTTTTCCAAGGGCTTTATAGCACCCCCACATTACGACAACAAAAGCCTGGACACTTCTTGTAAGTATAGTTCGGCACCTCGAATTTAGCATTATATGCATTGGCTCTGAATCATGTCTTTGGTCAATAGTTGGGTTGCCCAGCTCCTGTTCTTGCTATCCTACGTTCCGCTACATCGGCTAGGGTAGTAAAGGGAGAACTACTGCGATTGTGCCCTGGTCTAAACTGGATGAGCACCTCAGTAGAGAAAGCAAAAAACTGACTGTCATGATGCGGCGAGAGCCGGTCAGCTATTCGGAGGTCTCAAATCGTTGGAGATTTTTCCGCATTACGCGAAGGATCGGTACTTCCCGATCAGACGCTGACAGAACCCTGGTTCGTATACCAGGGGCTGTGCCTATGTTTTATTATAGAGCTCCTATGGCTAAGTGAGGGTGTTCAAGCCGTATAGTCTGGTTGCCTGGTTTGTTACGCTAAATAACTCCTTCAAGGACCATATAATTGGATCAAGATTGTTTAGATACCATCCTGAACACCTCCGTACTACCTATGTGAGGGTAGAAGCCGACGACTGGCCAACCCTCAGATTTCATACAACACGGCCGCATAGGAGGATACAATTAAAACATAATAAAAATTATATTACAAAGCGGATTTGGTTTCATCATACAAGGCAAAATATGAATGTATTTATTCGAGAATAACGTCCATCCCACACTGCGTTGCTACAAATCGAGATCCCTCCAGGACGTTCACAAAATATCGCTCGGGTGTGCAGTGCTCCTTGCCCTCCGGCGGCCCCCGGGCCACCTCGACGGCATCCATCTTCGCCCGCCACATCTTGCAACGAGCGAAGGCCATGCGGGCACCCTCGATGCAGACTGATCACTTGACGATGTCTAGCCGAGGACAAGACTCCACCACCCGCTTCATGAGGCCAAAATAACTGCTAGGTATAGCTTCGACTGGCCATAGTCAGATTATTAAATCCTTCATGGCCAGTTCAGCCATCCTATGCAACTCGACCAACTGTTTTAGTTGATCGACAAAGGCCACCGGATGTTCTGGCACAGCATACTGCGACCAGAACAGCTTCTCTGGAAAATCCCCTTCCCTGGCTCGGAAGAACTCCACAGCATCGGATACACTGCGTGGCAGATCCACAAAAGCCCGTGGGCAACTCTGAATCCGGGTTAGTAAAAGGTACTTCCTCTCCGCATACTTGCTCTACATGTTAAATGCCTTACCCGCTGCAATCTTCTTCGCCTCCTGGATCTCCTGGTGAGCGTACCGGGCCTCATTCTGTGCGGCCTCAGTGCTCTGACGAACCTTGGTAAGTTCGGCCTCTAGAGTCGACGCCTCGCTCTCCAAGGCTTCACACCTCTTCACCACGTCCTGGAGCTCTTGCTGGACCTCGCCGACCCGGGCCTTGAGCTTCTTACGGGCGGCTTGCTGTTGGACAGCCTTCCCCTCAGCTTTGGCCAGGGCCTCGACCTCGGTCGTCGCTTCTGTACAAACCATGGAAGTTTGGTCATTGCATATCATGTTCTTCCTTTTGAATATATAACAGATTATTGCTTACCTTGCTTCTTCTCTAGCTGCCGCCTCACTTGGCTCAGCTCTCCCTCGGCTCCGCCAGTTTCTACTTCAGTCCGGAGACTTCAACAGTATGTAAGACCGCGGCCAGCTACGAATCGTGTAGTTAAGAAAAATTTAGTTAGTTTCATGACATCGGAGATTGATCCTCTGTCTGGTTTTTTCTTTCCGAACACCGGACAATGTCTCAGGGGCTACTGTCTACATTAGGATTCTCTCCTGTTGGCGTCACTTACCTCAAAACCTATCAGCAAGTTGCCACAGGCCTCGGTTAGTCCGCTCTTGGCGGACTGAACTTTTTCAATCACTGTGCCCATAAGGACACGGTGCTCATCCATAATGGAAGCGCCTCGCAGCGCTCCCAGCAGATTGTCGGGTGCCCCTAGTTGGACAGGGGTCACCGGCGGAATAGGCATCCCCCTTCTTTCGAAGGAGGGTGCGTGATCGATTCCGGAGCCGCCTCGGTCTCCGAAATTGAGTCCGGTTGAGGGCCGAATTGTATACGGCCCTCCCCGCCAGTCTCCGGGGGAATTGGTTCCCCTTGGTGTCCGGCGACGGGGGTTACACCTTCGGGTGCCTCCTGAGCCTCTCCCCCGCCGGGAACAGTCCTTCGGGACAGCACCTCCGTATCATCCCTGTTCTTGGGGGAGTGTGCAGCTGGTGGGGAGTCGCTCGCGATCGCCTTGGAATCCAGCGAGCCTCCTGACGAGGATCGCGGAGGGCTGTTGTGTGCCGGACTACAATAACATAATCAATTGTCTCAGCACAATAAAGAGGGGAAACTTCATGGGCAGATAAGGTGTTAGTACTTATGATGCAGCCCGAGATTTAGCACGGGCGCGTCTCTCCGGACTGTCCTCGACATCCCATGCGGAGTTATCCGTGAGGGAGCCCTTCCCCCTTTTGGGCGCCTCCGCCTCCAGGGTTGCGGAGGCCGCCCTCTTCTTCCTCCCCCCATCAGGGGGAGAATCGCTCTCCTCCTCCTCCTCATCTGCGTTGTCTTCGGCGGCAGGGGAATGGGCCTTGTCTTCGTACGTCGCGTCCGAGGTACCCTTCCGGTGGAGGCCGCTCCGGTCCCCCTTGCCCATCCCTATGGCCTTCTTCTATGGTGCCTTATAAGGTGCCGGCTCCAGCATCTTTGCTAAGCGTGGGATGACAAGCTCCTCGGGCAAGGGAGCCGGACACCGGATCTGCTTCGCCTTCTTCAACCAGTACTGAAAAAGCAATGGTAATGGAAGCTTAGATGTCATCCTTGAAACAAGCAGGTAATGGATGTGTTGAAAATGACATACCTCATTGGGAGGGTGATTTATGTCGTGACCCCGGTCCGAGCCAGTGGCCGGCGGTATCTTGTTGCCCTTGAAAAGCAACTTCCAGGCATCTTCATGAGTCGTTTTGAAAAGCCTTGATAACCCACAAGTATAGGGGATCGCACCAGTTTTCAAGGGTAGAGTATTCAACCCAAATTTATTGATTCGACACAAGGGGAGCCAGAGAATATTCTCAAGTATTACCAGCTGAGTTGTCAATTCAACCACACCTGGAAACTTAGTGTCTGCAGCAAAGTATTTAGTAGCAAATTAATATGATAGTAGTGGTAACGGTAGCAAAAGGTAACAGTAGTAAAAGTAATGTTTTTGGTATTTTGTAGTGATGATAACAATAGCAACGGAAAAGTAAATAAGCGAAGAACAATATATGGAAAGCTCGTAGGCAATGGATAGGTGATGGAGAATTATGCCGGATGCGGTTCATCATGTAACAATCATAACCTAGCGTGACACAGAACTAGCTCCAGTTCATCAATGTAATGTAGGCATGTATTCCGAATATAGTCATACGTGCTTATGGAAAAGAACTTGCATGACATCTTTTGTCCTACCCTCCTGTGGCAGCGGGGTCCTTACGGAAACTAAGGGATATTAAGGCCTCCTTTTAATAGAGTACCGGAACAAAGCATTAACACATAGTGAATACATGAACTCCTCAAACTACGGTCATCACCGGTAAGTATCCCGATTATTGTCACTTCGGGGTTTACGGATCATAACACATAATAGGTGACTATATACTTGCAAGATAGGATCAAGAACTCTCATATATTGATGAAAACATAATAGGTTCAGATCTGAAATCATGGAACTCGGGCCCTAGTAACAAGCATTAAGCATAGCAAAGTCATAGCAACATCAATCTTAGAACATAGTGGATACTAGGGATCAAACCCTAACAAAATCTAACTCTATTACATGATAGATCCCATCCAACCCATCATCGTCCAGCAAGCCTATGATGGAATTACTCATGCACGACGGTGAGCATCATGAAATTGGTGATGGAGGATGGTTGATGATGACGATGGCGACGGATTCCCCTCTCCGAAGCCCCGAACGGATTCCAGATCAGCCCTCCCGAGAGGTTTTAGGGCTTGGCGGCGGCTCTGTGTCGTAAAACGTGATGAGTCATTATTCCTAGTTTTTTCTCCCCGAAACCAAATATATAGAGTTGGAGTTGAGGTCGGAGGAGCTCCAGGGCGCCCACAAGGTAGGGGGGCACGCCCCCCACCCTCGTGGACAGGTGGTGGGCCCCCTGGCCTTCATCTTCTGCAAGGATTTTTTATATTTTCCAAAAATTTGTTCCGTGAAGTTTCAGGTCATTCCGAGAACTTTTGTTTCTGCACATAAATAACACCATGGTAATTCTGCTGAAAACAGCGTCAGTACGGGTTAGTTCCATTCAAATCATGCAAGTTAGAGTCCAAAACAAGGGCAAAAGTGTTTGGAAAAGTAGATATGACGGAGACGTATCAACTCCCCCAAGCTTAAACCCTTGCTTGTCCTCAAGCAATTCAGTTGATAAACTGAAAGTGATAAAGAAAAACTTTTACAAACTCTGTTTGCTCTTGTTGTTGTAAATATGTAAAGCCAGCATTCAAATTTTCAGCAAAGATTATAACTAACCACATTCACAATAACGCTTAGGTCTCAAGTTTACTCATATCAATGGCATAATCAACTAGCGAGCAATAATAATAAATCTCGGATGACAACACTTTCTCAAAACAATCATAATATGATATAACAAGATGGTATCTCGCTAGCCCTTTCGGAGACCGCAAAACATAAATGCAAAGCACCTTTAAAGATCAAGGACTGACTAGACATTGTAATTCACGGTAAAAGAGATCCAGTCAATTCATACTCAATGTAAACTAACAGTAATGAATGCAAATGACAGTGGTGCTCTCCAACTGGTGCTTTTTAATAAGAGGATGATGACTCAGCATAAAAGTAAATAGATAGGCCCTTCACAGAGGGAAGCAGGGATTTGTAGAGGTGCCAGAGCTCGGTTTTGAAATAGAGGTGAATAATATTTTGAGCGGTATACTTTCATTGTCAACATAACAACCAAGAGATGGCGATATCTTCCATGCTACACACATTATAGGCGGTTCCCAAACAGAATGGTAAAGTTTATACTCCCCCTTCCACCAACAAGCATCAATCCATGGCTTGCTCAAAACAATGAGTGCCTCCAACTAACAAGAGTCCCAAGGGGGTTTTGTTTGCAATTATTTTGATTTAGTTTGCATAAAGCATGGGACTGGGCATCCCGGTGACCAGCCATTTTCTCGTGAGTGAGGAGCGGAGTCCACTCCTCTTGAGAATAACCCGCCTAACATGGAAGATACGGACAGCCCTAGTTGATACATGAGCTATTCAAGCATACAAAACAGGATATTTATTTGAAGGTTTAGAGTTTGGCACAAACAAATTTACTTGGAACGGCAGGTAGATACCTTATATAGGTAGGTATGGTGGACTCATATGGAATAACTTTGGGGTTTATGGAGTTGGATGCACAAGCAGTATTCCCGCTTAGTACAGGTGAAGGCTAGCAAAAGACTGGGAACCGACTAGCTAGAGAGCGACAATAGTCATGAACATGCATTAATATTAATCAACACCGAATGCAAGCATGAGTAGGATATAATCCACCATGAACATAAATATCGTGAAGGCTATGTTGATTTTGTTTCAACTACATGCATGAACATGCGCCAAGTCAAGTCACTTAAATCATTCAGAGGAGGATACCACCCTATCATACCACATCACAACCATTTTAATAGCATGTTGGCACGCAAGGTAAACCATTATAACTCCTAGCTAATCAAGCATGGCACAGGAACTATGATCTCTAGTTGTCATTGCAAACATGTTTATTCATAATAGGTTGAATCAGGAATGATGAACTAATCATATTTACAAAAACAAAAGAGGTTGAGTTCATACCAGCTTTTCTCTTCTCAATCAGTCCATCATATATCGTCATAATTGCCTTTCACTTGCACGACCGAATGATGTGGATAATAATAATAGTGCACATGCATTGGACTAAGCTGGAATCTGCAAGCATACAATAAATAGGAGAAGAAAAGGCAATATGGGCTCTTTTGTCAGATCAACAATAATGTGTATAAGAGCCACTTCAACAATTTAATTATGGTCTTCTCCTATCGACCCCCAAAGAAAAGAAAAGAAATAAAACTATTTACACGGGAAAGCTCCCAACAAGTAAAAGAACAATTTGTATGGAGAGTAAACTAATTAAAAGCTACAACTATTTTTTTTTGTTTTTCTTAAGGTTTATTAAACACACAAGAAGAAAGCATAAAAAAGAAATAAACTAGAATGGATGATACAATGAAAAAGTATGAGCACCGACATCTAGCAATGAGTGTGTGAACATAAATGTAATGTCGGTGAGAAATACGTACTCCCCCAAGCTTAGGATTTTGGCCTAAGTTGGTCTATGGCCATGGCTGGCCTGGCGGATATCCATAATAGTAGTTGGGGTCATACTGCAAAGAAGAAGAAGACTCCGATTGCCACTGGTTGGCAATCATCTCCTGATCCCACTCGTAATTAGACTGTCATGGAGGATCAACTTGTGGTTCCGGCTCTGGCTCTATGGCTGATGTAGGGTTCCGATAGGCGTGAATAGCCTCTAACGAAACAAGGTACTGGCCTGCAGATAAATCAAATAAGGAAGGAGCAGGCAGGGTAATAGTCTCAGGATGGTGTTTATCAAAGAACAATTTGTATTTAAGCTCTCCTTCTCTATTCTTAATAATAAAATCATGTGCCACCATACTCTTATAATCTAAATAAACATGAGGCAGCACTTTTTCTTCCTTCTCATAATGCCTAATAGGTATGTTAAAATGTGCAGCTAGGCATGAAGCATAGATGCCTCCAAAGATGGGGCCCTTTGTACAGTTCAGACTTAACTGTTTAGCAATAATGCTGCCCATACTAATAGAGTTATCACTGAATAAACCGTAGAGCAAAACAATAATATCAGGAACACTAAGGTTTCCACAGTTTCCGCGACCAATTAAGAGATGACTAGCAAATAATGCAAAATAGCGTAAAACAGGAAAATGTATGCTAGTGATTCATGCATCGGAAACCTTCCTCGTTTCCCCTATAATTATGATATCAATAAACCCATCCACATAGCTGTGATGTGGTTCCTCTGTCGTGCCCTCGAAAGGGACCAAACAAACCCGACAAAAATCATAAAGTGACATCTCCTTATGCTCATCATATAAATAAAACTCCACCGTAGGTGGTGAGCTCCTAGAATGGAAATGAAAGTTTTGCACAAAGATATTTGTGAGTAAGAGATACTGATTGTGTTGGTCGTGGAGGAAAGCGGTGAGGCCTGCATTCTTAGCCAATTCATAAAAATCTTCATAAATCCCGGCTGCTCTCAAGAAATCATCGGAAGGCCATTCACACGACCGAACCTCCGTGGTGCGGGGCAGATTATACTTGGGCTTCGGTGCCTTTTCCTTCGAGCTTCGGCTCGATGAGCCCCTCAAAAGTCTCTTCATTATTTTCTGAAAAAATTTAGTAACTTCAAAATAAAAGTAAACCAAACTCAATAATATTGATAACAACTACTCCTACGAGTGCCTAGGGCCTATATCATGCATCAAAACTACTTTTGACCATATAAATTTGACATGCAAGCTCAAGAACAGGGTCACCTAAGCAGCAAAAATTTGCAATGAATAAAGCACTAGAACAAAAACTAATTGGACCAATGGAGGAGTCACATACCAAGGAACAATCTCCCCAAGCCGTTTTGTGAGAGGTGCTTTGAGCAAGGAGATCGAAAATGGCAGCAAAATGAGCTTGGACTCGGGTTTGAGCTGGATATTCGTGTTTGGGGGAGGAAGAAGGAGTGTGTGGATGAAAGGATAAGTGGAGGAGGGCCACCGTGGGCCCACGAGGCAGGGGGCGCGCCTTGGGGGTAGGGCGCGCCCTCCACCCTCGTGGCCAGGTGGATGACCCCCCTGCTGTGTTCTTAGTGCCAAATATTCTAGAAAAAATCATATTTAAATTTTAGGGCATTTGGAGAACTTTTATTTTCGGGGTATTTTTATATTGCACGGATCAGATAATAGACAGAAAAATACTATTTTATTTTATTTAATATAAATAATAGAAAGTAAAAGGAGGGTACAGAAGGTTGTGCCTTCTAGTTTCATCCATCTCATGCTCATCAAAAGGAATCCACTAACAAGGTTGATCAAGTCTTGTTAACAAACTCATTCCGAATAACATGGAACCGGAGAAATTTCGAATAACACTATGTTACCTCAACGGGGATATGCACATCCCCAATAATAAGAATATCATATTTCTTCTTGACAGTAGGAAGAGGAAATTCAAAACCTCCAAATATAATCGATGGGATTTTTCCAATAGAGTTGATACTATGAACTTGAGGTTGTTTCCTCGGAAAGTGTACCGTATGCTCATTACCATTAACATGAAAAGTGACATTGCCTTTAGTGCAATCAATAACAGCCCCTGCAGTATTCATAAAGGGTCTTCCAAGAATAATAGACATACTATCGTCCTCAGGAATATCGAGAATAACAAAGTCCGTTAAAATAGTAACGTTTGCAACTACAATAGGCACATCCTCACAAATACCGACAGGTATAGGAGTTGATTTATCAGCCATTTGCAAAGATATTTCAGTAGGTGTCAACTTATTCAAATCAAGTCTACGATATAGAGAGGCATAACACTAACACCAGCTCCAAGAGCACATAAAGCAGTTTTAACATAGTTTCTTTTAATGGAGCATGGTATAGTGGGTACTCCTGGATCTCCAAGTTTCTTAGGTATTCCACCCTTAAAAGTATAATTAGCAAGCATGGTGGAAATTTCAGCTTCTGGTATCTTTCTTTTATTTGTAACAATATCTTTCATGTACTTAGCATAAGGATTCATTTTAAGCATATCAGTTAATCGCATACGCAAAAAGATAGGTCTAATCATTTCAGCAAAGCGCTCAAAATCCTCATCATCCTTTTTCTTGGATGGTTTGGGAGGAAAAGGCATGGGTTTCTGAACCCATGGTTCTCTTTCTTTACCGTGTTTCCTAGCAACAAAGTCTTTCTTATCATAACATTGATTATTTGATTGTGGGTTATCAAGATCAACAGCGGGTTCAATTTCTATATCATTATCATTACTAGGTTGAGCATCATCATGAACATTATTATTAGCATTATTACTAGTTTCGGGTTCATTGCCAGATTGTGTTTCAGCATCAGAGATAGAAATATCGTTTGGGTCCTCAGGTGTTTCAATAACAGGTTCACTAGAAGCATGCAAAGTCCTATCATTTTTTATTTTCTTCCTTTTAGAAGGACTAGGTGCATCTATATTATTTCTCTGAGAATCTTGCTCAATTATCTTAGGATGGCCTTCAGGATACAAAGGTTCCTGAGTCATTCTACCACCTCTAGTCATAACTCTAACAACATTATCATTATTCTTACTATTCAATTCATTGAGCAAATCATTTTGAGCTTTAAGTACTTGTTCTACTTGAGTGGTAACCATAGAAGCATGTTTACTAATAAGTTTAAGTTCACCTTTGACATTAGCCATATAATCACCCAAGTGTTCAAGCATATTTGAATTGTATTTCAATTGTCTACCAAAATAAGCATTAAAATTTTCTTGTTTAACAATGAAATTGTCAAACTCATCTAAGCATTGTCTAGCAGACTTATAACGAGGGATATCACCTTCATCAAATCTATAGAGAGAATTTACCTTTACTACCTGTGTCGGGTTATCAAGACCATGAGTTTCTTCAATAGGTAAAGGATTAAGATCATATGTTTCTTCAACAGACGGTAAATTAACACCATGTATTTCTTCCATAGGAGGTAAATTCTTAACATCTTCAGCTTTAATACCTTTTTCTATCATAGATTTCTTTGCCTCTTGCATATCTTCAGGACTGAGAAATAGAATACCCCTCTTCTTCGGAGTTGGTTTAGGAATAGGCTCAAGAATTGGCTCCGGAGGTGTCCAATTATTTTCATTTGTCAACATATTATTCAATAGAATTTCAGCTTCATCCGGCATTCTTTCCCTGAAAACAGAACCAGCACAACTATCCTGGTAATCTCTGGAGGCATCGGTTAGTCCATTATAAAAGATATCAAGTATTTCATTTTTCTTAAGAGGATGATCAGGCAAAGCATTAAGTAACCTGAGAAGCCTCCCCCAAGCTTGTGGGGGACTCTCTTCTTCAATTTTGCACAAAATTATATATATCCCTTAAGGCAGCTTGTTTCTTATGAGCAGGGAAATATTTAGCAGAGAAGTAATAAATCATATCCTGGGGACTACGCACACAACCAAGATCAAGAGAATTGAACCATATCTTAGCATCACCCTTTAATGAGAACAGAAATATTTTAAGGATATAAAAGTAACGAGTTCTCTCATCAGTAGTGAACAGGGTGGCTATATCATTTAATTTAGTAAGATGTGCCACAACAGTTTCAGATTCATAGCCATGAAAAGGATCAGATTCAACCAAAATAATTATATCAGGATCAACAGGGAATTCATAATCCTTATCAGTAACACAGATAGGTGAAGTAGCAAAAGCAGGGTCAGGTTTCATCCTAGCATTTAGAGATTGCTTATTCCATTTAGCTAATAACCTCTTAAGTTCGTATCTATCTTTGCAAGCTAAAATAGCTAAAGAAGCTTCTTTATCAAAAATATAACCCTCGGGAATAATAGGTGAGTTTTCATTATCACTTTCATCAGTATTATCAAATTCAATAATTTCATTCTCCCTAGCCCTAGCAAGTTGTTCATCAAGAAATTCACCAAGTGGCACAGTAGTATCAAGCATAGAAGTAGTTTCATCATAAGTATCATGTATAGCAGAAGTGGCATCATCAATAACATGCGACATATCAGAACGAATAGCAGAAGCAGGTTTAGGTGTCGCAAGCTTACTCAAAACAGAAGGTGAATCAAGTGCAGAGCTAGATGGCAGTTCCTTACCTCCCCTCGTACTTGAGGGATAAATCTTGGTTCTTGGATCTTTCAAGTTCTTCATAATGATAAGAAGATATAAATCCCAAGTGACTCAAAGAATAGAGCTATGCTCCCCGGCAACGGCGCCAGAAAATAGTCTTGATAACCCACAAGTATAGGGGATCGCAACAGTTTTCGAGGGTAGAGTATTCAACCCAAATTTATTGATTCGACACAAGGGGAGCCAAAGAATATTCTCAAGTATTAGCAGCTGAGTTGTCAATTCAAGCACACCTGGAAACATAGTATCTGCACCAAAGTGTTTAGTAGCAAAGTAATATGATAGTTGTGGTAACAGTAGCAAAAGGTAACAGTAGTACAAGTAATTTTTTGGTATTTTGTAGTGATGATAGCAATAGCAACGGAAAAGTAAATAAGCGAAGAACAATATATGGAAAGCTCGTAGGCAATGGATCGGTGATGGAGAATTATGCCAGATGCGGTTCATCATGTAACAATCATAACCTAGGGTGACACAGAACTAGCTCGAGTTCATCAATGTAATGTAGGCATGTATTCCGAATATAGTCATGCGTGCTTATGGAAAAGAACTTGCATGACATCTTTTGTCCTACCCTCCCGTGGCAGCGGGGTCCTTACGGAAACTAAGAGATATTAAGGCCTCCTTTTAATAGAGTACCGGAACAAAGCATTAACACATAGTGAATGCATGAACTCCTCAAACTACGGTCATGACCGGTAAGTATCCCGATTATTGTCACTTCGGGGTTAACGGATCATAACACATAATAGGTGCCTATAGACTTGCAAGATAGGCTCAAGAACTCTCATATATTGATGAAAACATAATAGGTTCAGATCTGAAATCATGGCACTCGGGCCCTAGTGACAAGCATTAAGGATAGCAAAGTCATAGCAACATCAATCTCAGAACATAATGGATACTAGGGATCAAACCGTAACAAAACTAACTCGATTACATGATAGATCCCATCCAACCCATCACCGTACAGCAAGCCTACGATGGAATTACTCACGCACGACGGTGAGCATCATGAAATTGGTGATGGAGGATGGTTGATGATGACGATGGCGGTGGATTCCCCTCTCCGGAGCCCCGAACGGACTCCAGATCAGCCCTCCCGAGAGGTTTTAGAGCTTGGCGGCGGCTCCGTATCGTAAAATGTGATGAATCCTTCTCCCTGGTTTTTTCTCCCCGAAACCAAATATATAGAGTTGGAGTTGAGGTCAGAGGAGCTCCAGGGGGCCCATGAGGTAGGGGGGCGCGCCCTAGGGGGGAAGCCACGCCTCCCACCCTCGTGGACAGGTGGTGGGCCCCTGGCCTTCATCTTTTGCAAGGATTTTTTATATTTTCCGAAAAGTTGTTCCATGAAGTTTCAGGTCATTCCAAGAACTTTTATTTCTGCACATAAATAACACCATGGTAATTCTGCTGAAAACAGCGTCAGTCCGGGTTAGTTCCATTCAAATCATGCAAGTTAGAGTTCAAAACAAGGGAAAAAGTGTTTGGAAAAGTAGATACGATGGAGACGTATCAAGCCTCACTAGGGTATGGTGTTTCTTCGGGTTGAAATCCCATAGAGGATGGCTTCGGATCTGGCAGGGAAGGATTCGGCGCACCAACATCAGTTGGATTATGTCGACAAGCTTGATGTCCTTATCGATCATACTTTGGATACGTGTTTGAAGTGCAATCAGCTCATCCGACGAACACCAGTTTGGGCTCTTCTCGACCCAGGAGGTGAGTCGCACGGGGGTGCCGGAATTGAATTCGGCAGCCGCGGACCAGGAGTCATCGCGGGGTTCGGTGATGTAGAACCATGGCTTCTGCCATTCCTTGACAGATTCCACGAATGTCCCTTTTGGCCAGGATACATTGGTGAGCTTGCTCACCATGGCACCCCCGCACTCTACGTGCAGTTCGTCCACCACCTTGGACTTCACGTTGAAGGTTTTAAGCCACAGCCCGAAGTAGGGGTGGATGCGGAGGAAGGCCTCGGACACGACGATAAACGCTGAGATATTGAGGAAGGATTTCGGGGATAGATCGTGGAAATCTATCCCGTAGTAGAACATTATCCCGCGGACGAAGGGGTGCAGTGGAAACCCTAGCCCACGGAGGAAATGAGGGATGAACACTACCCTCTTGTTGGGCTTTGGTGTGGGGATGATTTGTCCCTAGGCTGGGAGACGGTGGGCGATTTCCTTCGCTAGGTACCCGGCCGCCCGAAGCTCGGCGATGTCCTCCTCCTTAAGAGAGGAGGCCATCCATTTGCCTTGACCTCCGGATCCAGACATGGTTGAGTGCTTTCTCGAGACAGGGAAATGAGAGCTTGGGCATTGGAGCTCAAGAATGGATAGGCAGGAAGAAAGCGTGGGAGAAGAAAGTGGAATGTTATCTCCTTATAAGGGCGGTGAATATCGAACGCCCCCCATTCGCCTTAAAATTCACCTGCTCCCAAGGGCTGTGTAAACGGCGCGGTTGGGTTACCCACGCCCGTATTGATGAGAATCCTGTAATAAGGGGGCACGATCTCTGCTTTGACAAGACGTGCCAATGACAACCGCATCTCGAAACGTGGGGCGAAAAACGGTTCAAAATTATGACCGGACAGGCGTGACGTCGCATTACTAAAGTTGTCAGCAGATTGGACTTGCGTGTTATTATATTCTCTCCGTAGTTGTGTGCGGTGTGTGTTACAGGTCCGGACATGATCAATTCATCTAGAGACTATTCGGGAGTTCGGAAGGAGGAACCCGCCTTGCAATGCCGAAGACAACACTACGCGCCGGATACCTTGTCATTGAAGCCAGGTTCAGGGGCTACTGAGGGAGTCCTGGACTAAGGGGTCCTCGGGCGTCCGGCCTGTTGTCTATGGGCCGGACTGATGGGCTGTGAAGATATGAAGACCGAAGACTGTACCCATGTCCGGATAGGACTCTCCTTGGCGTGGAAGGCAAGCTTGCCGAACAATGAAGATTCCCTCTTATGTAACCGACTTTATGTAACCCTAGATCCCCCCGGTGTCTATATAAACCGGAGGGTGTAGTCCGGAAAGGATATACTCAATACCTTAGTCATACAGGCTAGACTTCTAGGGTTTAGCCATTACGATCTCGTGGTAGATCAACTCTTGTAATGCTCATATTCATCAATATCAATCAAGCAGGACGTAGGGTATTACCTCCATCAAGAGGGCCCGAACCTGGGTAAAACTTCGTGTCCCCTGTCTCCTGTTACCATCAACCTTAGACGCAAAGTTCGGGACCCCCTACCCGAGATCCGCCGGTTTTGACATCGAAAATCATATCACGGGATATTTAATTAAGCTGTGTTCGGGAGTCAAGTGCTTACCGAGGTGTCCGGATGGTTGCAGTCAAGGCCAGCGTCCTCGGTAGTGTCCGGCCACTATTTTCGTGTCCCGAAAAATAACTTCCACATTCCTCTGTGCGTCATGCCGAAGAAGTGCTTAAGGGTTCATGGTCCTTCCGGATTAAAGTCCCACATACGGAGGGGCCGTCGCTGGCACGGGAGGACCCGACGGACTAACATTACTTGTATCACGTCGATGAGACCGGTGTCCCTCTCAAGGAGACTCCAGATGCGGCTCTGTAGAGTCTGCACTTCGTCGATTGATTCCCAGTCCAGCAGCTGTTGATCCATGATGTGAGCTGAATTGGAGGGCCGGATCGGAACGCAGGTGTAGCTGCCCACTTGGTACCACAGGGTTCAGTGATGTAAAACCACTCCCACTGCCATAAGTTGGAAGATTCTATGAAGGATCCCTTTAGCCAAAGAGCGTTGGTGAGCTTGCTCACCGTGGCGCCACCACACTCCGCTTGCTTCCCCTCGATCACCTTCAGCTTCACATTAAAGGTCTTTAGCCATAAGCCAAAGTGTGGAGGAATACGGAGAAAGGCCTCGCACATGATGATGAACGCCGAGGTGAGAAGAAAAGAGTCTGGGGCTAGATCATGGGAATCTAACCCGTAATAGAACATGAGCCCTCGAACAAAGGGGTGAAGAGTGAACCCTAGCCCTTGGAGGAAGTGGGAGATGAATACAACCCTCTCACCGGATCCAGGAGTAGGAATAACCTGCCCTTGAGCAGGAAGCCAGTGGGGGATTTCCGCGGTCAGGTACCTTGTCGCCCGGAGCTTCGCAATATCCTCCTCTGTGACAGAGGAAGCCACCCACCAGCCTTGAGGGCTAGGACCAGACATGACTGGGAAGCTCAAGGCAATTGGATTGAACCTTGGGTGCTGAAAATTGAGGTTGGAGAGGTTGAGGAAAGGATTGGCGTAAAGAAGAAAGCTGGGTCGTAGCCCCTTTATAAAGACGATGAAAATCGAACATCTCCTCCTAGACCTTAAAACCTGCCTATTCCTAAGGAATTATGCCAACAGAACGGTTGGCATACCCACGCCCGTATTGATGAGAATCCCGCGATAAGGGGACACGATCTCTGCTTCAACAAGATGTGCCAATAAAACCGCGTCTGGAAGCGTGGAGCGACATGCTAAAAAATAGTTTGAAATAATAACCAGGCAGGGACGTGGTGTCACCTTACAAAAAGGTTGTCAACAGATTGGACTCATGAAATATTATATTCTCTGTGGTGGTCTGTAGTACTTGTTTTGCAGATCCGGATACGTTCTTTGTGTTCGAAGACTATTTTGGAGTATTCGGAGGAGGAACCCGCCTTGCAATGCCGAAGACAATCTGAGCACCGAACACCTTGTCATTGAAGCCTGGTTCAGGGGCTACAGAGGGAGTCTTGGACTAAGGGTCCTTGGGCGTCCTGCCTGTTGGACATGGGCCGGACTGATGGGCTACGAAGATACAAGACTGAAGACTCTCACCCATGTTCGGATGGGACTCTCCTTGGCGTGGATGGCAAACTTGGCGTTCGGATATGAAGATTCCTTTCTCTATAACCGACTTTGTATAACCCTAGTCCCCTCCGGTGTCTATATAAACCGGAGGGTTTAGTCCATAGGGACAATCATAATCACATAGGCTAGACTTCTAGGGTTTTAGCCATTACGATCTCATGGTAGATCAACTCTTGTAACCCCTATACTCATCGATATTAATCAAGCAGGACGTAGGGTTTTACCTCCATCAAGAGGGCCCGAACCTGGATAAACATTGTGTCCCCTGTCTCCTATTACCATCAACCTCAGACGCACAGTTCGGGACCCCCTACCCGAGATCCGCCGATTTTGACACCGACAGAGACTTCATATCTCTCAACTCGGGCATTTGCTTGAAATATTAACTTCAACTCTTGGAACATCCCATATGCTCCATGACGTTCAAAACGTCTTTGAAGTCCCGATTCTAAGCCGTAAAGCATGGCACACTGAACTATTGAGTAGTCATCAGCTTTAGTTTGCCAGACGTTCATAACATCCGGAGTTGCTCCTGCAGTGGGTCTTGCACCTAGCGGTGCTTACAGGACGTAATTCTTCTGTGCAGCAATGAGGATAATGCTCAAGTTACGGACCCAGACTGTGTAGTTGCTACCATCATCTTTCAACTTAGCTTTCTCTTGGAACGCATTAAATTCAAGGGAACGGTAGCACGGGCCATTGATCTACAACAACATAGATATGCAAAAACTATCAGGACTAAGTTCATGATAAATTTCAGTTCAATTAATTATATTACTTAAGAACTCCCTCTTAGATAGACATCCCTCTAGTCATCTAAATGATCACGTGATCCATATCAACTAAACCATGTCCGATCATCACGTGAGATGGAGTAGTTTTCAATGGTGAACATCTCTATGTTGATCATATCTACTCTATGATTCACGTTCGACCTTTCGGTCTCAGTGTTCCGTGTCCATAGCTGCATATGCTAGGCTCGTCAAGTTTAACTTGAGTATTCTGCATGTGTAAAACTGTCTTACACCCGTTGTATGTGAATGTAGAGCTTATCACATCCGATCATAACGTGGTGTCTCGGCACGATGAACTGTAGCAACAGTGCATTCTCAGGGAGAACACTTATACCTTGAAATTTAGTGAGGGGTTATCTTACAATGCTATCACCGTACTAAGCAAAATAAGATGCATAAAAGATAAACATGACATGCAATCAAAATATGTGGCATGATATGGACATCATCATCTTGTGTCGTTGATCTCCATCTCCAAAGCACCGTCATGATCTCCTCGTCATCGACTTGATACCTTGATCGCCATCGTAGTGTCGTTGTCGTCTCGCCAACTATTGCTTCTACAACTATCGCTACCGCATTGTGATAAAGTAAAGCAATTACATGGAGACTACATTTCATACAATAAAGCGACAACCATAAGGCTCCTGCCAATTGCCGATAACTTTTTCAAAACACGATCATCTCATACAATAACTTATATCACATCATGTCTTGACCATATCATATCATATCACAACATGCCCTGCAAAAACAAGTTAAACGTCCTCTACTTTCTTGTTGCAAGTTTTACATGGCTGCTACAGGCTTCTAGCAAGAACCATTCTTACCTACGCATCAAAACCGCAATCATTTTTCATCAAGTGTGATGTTTTAACCTTCAAAAAGGACCGGTCGTAGTCAAATTCGATTCAACTAAAGTTGGAGAAACAGACACCCGCCAGCCACCTTTATGCAAAACAAGTTGCATGTCTGTCGGTGTAACCGATCTCATGAACATGGTCTTTTAAGGTTGGTCTAGGCCGCTTCATTCAACAATAACACCGAATCAAAATAAGACATTGGTGGTAAGCAGTATGACTATTATCGCCCACAACCCTTTGTGTTCTACTCGTGCAAATCATCTACGCAAAGACCTGGCTCGGATGCCACTGTTGGGAACGTAGCATGCAATTTCAAAATATTTCCTACGATCACGCAAGATCTATCTAGGAGATGCATAGCAAC
Source organism: Triticum urartu (assembly GCF_056163025.1). Taxonomy (NCBI): domain Eukaryota; kingdom Viridiplantae; phylum Streptophyta; class Magnoliopsida; order Poales; family Poaceae; genus Triticum; species Triticum urartu. The sequence continues at coordinate 203,221,093 of NC_141876.1, read as the reverse complement.
GAGAGGCGGAGAGTGTGTCCACGTACCCTCGTAGACCGAAAGCAGAAGTGTTAGGTTAACGCGGTTGATGTAGTCGAACGTCTTCACGATCCAACCGATCTAGTACCGAACGTACGGCACCTCCGAGTTTAGCACACATTCAGCTCGATGACGTCCCTCGAACTCTTGATCTCGCAGAGGGTCGAGGGAGAGTTATGTTAGCACGACGGCGTGGTGACGGTGATGGTGATGTGATCCACGCAGGGCTTGGCCTAAGCACTACGACGCTATGACCGGAGGAGTAAACTTTGGAGGGGGGCACCGCACACGTCTAAGAGAATAATTGTTGTGCTTTGGGGTTCCCCCTGCCCCATATATAAAGGAGGAGGGGAGAAGGCGGCCGGCCTAGAGGGGCGCGCCACACGGGGGAGTCCCACTAGGACTCCTAGTCCTAGTAGGATTCCCCTTTCCTTTTCCGGAGTGGAAAAGGGGGGAAGGGAGAGGGAGTCAGAGAGGGAAATGGGGGCGCCACCCCCTCCCCTAGTCCAATTCGGACTCCCATGGGGGGTGGCCACACCTTGTGGGTTGTCCCCTCTCTCTCCCGTGGCCCATGAGGCCCATGACTTCCCCCGGGGGGTTCCAATAACCCCTCGGTACTCTGGAAAAATACCTGAACCACTCGAAACCATTCCGGTGTCTGTATACCATCTTCCAATATATCAATCTTTAACTCTCGACCATTTAGAGACTCCTTTTCCTATCCGTGATCTCATCTGGGACTCCGAACAAACTTCGGTGACCAAAATACATAACTCATAATACAAATCATCATCGAACGTTAAGCATGCGGACCCTACGAGTTCGAGAACTATGTAGACATGACCGAGACACATCTCTGTTCAATAACAAATAGCGGGACCTAGATGCTCATATTGGTTCCTACAAATTCTACGAAGATCTTTATCAGTCAAACCGCAATGACAACATACGTTATTCCCTTTGTCATCGGTATGTTACTTGCCCGAGATTCGATCGTTGGTATCTTCATACCTAGTTCAATCTCGTTACCGACAAGTTTATTTACTTGTTCCGTAATGTATCATCCCATAACTAACTCATTATTCACATTGCTTGCATGGCTTATAGTGATGTGCATTACCAAGAGGGCCCAAAGATACCTCTCTGATACTCAGAGTGACAAATACTAATCTTGATCTATGCCAACCCAACAAACACCTTCGGAGACACCTATAGAGCATCTTTATAATCACCCAGTTATGTTGTGATGTTTGATAGAACACAAGGTGTTCCTCCGGTATTCGGGAGTTGCATAATCTCATAGTCAGAGGAATATGTATAAGTCATGAAGAGAGCAATAGCAATAGAACTTAACGATCATTATGCTAAGCTAATGGATGGGTCATGTCCATCACATCATTCTCTAATGATGTGGTCCCGTTCATCAAATGACAACACATGTCTATGGTCAGGAAACTTAACCATCTTTGATTAACGAGCTAGTCAAGTAGAGGCATACTAGGGACACTCTGTTTTATCTATGTATTCACACATTTACTAAGTTTCCGGTTAATACAATTCTAGCATGAATAATAAACATTTATCATGATATAAGGAAATATAAATAACAACTTTATTATTGCCTCTAGAGCATATTTCCTTCACTTCCATGAACGGGGTATGCGGCCATTCGCATGGCCGTACTTCCGCCAATCTCCGGGTATGAAGATCACTGTCAGACGACTCCCCAATAACTCCCTTGGAGCTCTTATTGGAAGAAAACTTCCTAAAGATATTCATATTTTTCCTATGAACAAAATTCTGAAATTTTTAGTCCACAAAATTTTCTCAAGAAAATTTTACAAGATTGATAGCAACCACTCGTAGGGATACATAGAGGCCATAGCAAGCATTCAAAGTACTTAAAAATCTAAGAATTCAACATGCAAGCTCATCTACAACAGCACCAAGAGTAGATAATTATTCAAATTATAAACCACTAAAACAAAAACTAATTGTACAAATGGAGGAGTCACATACCAAGCAATAATCCCTCGAAACAGTTTCGTAAATGGAACTTCGAGCAAGGACATCGAAATCCGCGGGTTTGAGAGCAAGAACATGAGAGAGAGAGAGAGAGATGGTGATTTTTTGGAGGTAGGTGATGATGTGGTATGAAGAGATAAGTGAGGGGGGCCCACATGGGGACCACAACCCACCAGGGCGCGCTTGGGGGTCCTGGCGCGCCTAGGTTGGTTGTGCCCACCTAGTGCACCTCCCTCTGATGTTTTTTGCACCAAGAATTCTTAAATATTCAGAAAAAATCGTATTAAATTTTCAGGGCATTCTGAGAACTTTTATTTTTGGGTCATTTTTTCTTTCATGGTGAATTCAAAAAAAATACAAAACATGGCATTTTATTTTATTTAACTAATAAAAAATAAAACAAAAAGTAGGGACAGAAGGTAGTGCTCACTAAATTCATGAACTTCATACCTCTCGGAAATGATCAATAATAAGGTTGATCAGGTCTTATTAACAACCACTTTCGATTAGCATGAAACTGAAGTACTTTCGTAAATCACTAAGTTACCTCAATAGGGATATGAATGTCCCCAACAATAAGCATTTCATATTTCTCTATGATAGTAGGTAGAGGTAGTTGAAAACTTCCTATAGTGATTGTCGGAGATTTTTCAATAACATTAATACCGTTCACTTGGAATTGTTTCTTTGGAAAGTGCACCGTATGTTCATTACGATTGATATGAAAAATGACCTTGCCTTTATTGCAATCAATAACAGCCCCTACAATATTCAAAAAGGGTCTACCAAGGATAATCAACATGTTGTCGTCCTCGGTCATCTCAAGTATAACAAAGTCAATCAAAATAGTAATATTAGCAACAATAACGGGCACATCCTCACTGTCGGCGTTCTAGGAACGGGGGTCCCCAGACTTGCCTGCCTGCGGCCCATGGTGTGGCTTTGCTGGCAGGCCTGCACGGCCCATCTTCATCAACAAGGAATCAAGACCTAACAAAACTAACTAGATTACATGATGAATCTCATCAAACTCCTCACCGACCAGCGAGCCTACGAAGGAATTACTCACTCCCGGTGGGGAGCATCATGGAATTGGCGATGGAGAAGGGTTGGTGATGACGAAGATTGAAGATCCCCCTCTTCGGAGCCCCAAACGAACTCCAGATCTGGCCGCCCGATGAATAACAGGAGGTGACGACGGCTCTGTCTCGTGAAACGCGATAATTCTTAATCTGTTATTTTTTTCTGAAAATATGTGATTATATAGCGTCGGTTTCAGGATCTGTGGGGCCACCAGGTGGGGACAACCCACCTGGATGTGCTAGGGGGCAGGCGCGCCCTGGTGGGTTTTTCCCACCCAGGTGCCCCCTCCGGTGGTTCTTGGCTCCAAAAATTCTCTTTATTGTATAAAAAATCCTCGCAAAGTTTCGTTCCATTCCGAGAACTAGTATTTCTGCACAAAAACAACACCATGGTAGTTCTGCTGAAAACAGCGTCGGTCCGGGGTTAGTTTCATTCAAATCATGCAAATTAGAGTCCAAAACAAGAGGAAAAGCGTTACGAAAAGTAGATACGTTGGAAACGAATCAATGACTCAGGAGACCCATACATCCCGGGTCTTGTAAAGTATGGCAAAGCAAAGGCAACATCACAAGATAACCAAAGGTTCACTCGAATATCATTCATGTGCTCATAGGGATCAATATAGGCGTCCACGGTCCCGTTGTCGGTCATTGAATGAATGATTTCGTTCATGTATGTAAGTTACCGAACCTACGGGGACACAAGCTTAACGAAATCACGATCTTTTGAGTGTTATTAGGACGGGAGTGATGATAATATATTTGTGTTATTGTTTCATTAAAATTCGGAATAGTTCCAAGAGGATCCGGAAGCGTTTCAGGGTCAACGGAAGGGTTTCGGTGAATATCGGGTAATGCCAGGTATTACTGATACTAGTTGACCCGTTGCGCCAACTGGCGGAGAGACCTGCTGAAGACATGTTGTCGATGAAAATAGTTTCATGCTGCAAGAACCTTCAACTAAATCATGCTATTTTTTAACATGTTTATTACGTTGTTAAATAATAGTCTGGGAAAAGGGAAACTTTGCATAATATGAATATGTTCGGTTTAAAAATATGGGCACTATGATGAGAGAGTAAAGTTGGCATGGTTGTATTTTTTTAGCAAGTTTGAAAACATGGTTATCATGATGAGAAATCTGGCCATGCATATTTTTCCTACAAAAAAAGAGGGAAAAGGATAAGAAACCTAAGGAAAAAACATGGTTTAGTTGATTTTGTTACGCCAAATGGCGCAGAGACCTACTGATTCCATGTTAGTGATGAAAAAAATCCATGGTTCAGTTGATTTTGTTACGGGCAATCACATATGACAACAAATTTAATCTCTCTTAATTGCAAACTTCACAAAAATCGTAAAGTGGTCACCAAATTAGCAGAGGCACGCTAAAGCCATGTCCGCGATGAAAAACAATTGCATGGTTTAATCCCCTTTAATAGGAAACACGGTGGATTGTTATGTACAATGAGATGAATGTACACATTTTAACTTGATAGTATAGAGTCTTATTTAAAAAATATGTCTGGGCAAGCACGTGTGATAATAAATGAAATATTCTTTAGCCCCATAAATGGTGTGTTGCTGTGTACAATGAGATGATATATACATATTCTTATTTGGTTGTATAAAGTCTCAGATGGCGCAAAGACCCGTTGAATCCATGTGGACATTGAAAAGAAAATCCGTAGTTTGTTGGTTTAGTTGTGGGCAAGCACATATGGCAACAATTTTAATCTCCTTCAAGAAAAAAACGGTGGCTTCTATCTACAATGGGACGTATATGCACATTTTAATTTAGTAGCACATAGTTGCATCCGAAACAAAATACATGATTTAGTTGGCTTATTAGTTGTGGGCAGGCATATATTGAGCAAATTTAATTTTCTTTAATGGAAGAAAAAATGGTGGCTTGTCGTCTACCTGAGTTGTATCTACACCTTTTAATTTGGTAGCACAAAGCCCCATTCAAAATTATGCCACCTTGAAAATAAGTGTATTTTTTTAGTAATCTTGTGTTTGAGCTAATACCGACACTAAGAATTTAGATCCTTATGCGTGAAAAAACATATACTTTGGTGTGTGTTCACAAAAGTGTTTAAAAAACACATATTCTGGTCCTAAAAATATACATATACCTAAAAATATACATATTAAAATCCTAGCTTTAGAGCGTGAAGCTAACCAACCAGAATAGTATGTCACCGAATAGGAACAGACCAAATATTAACAAAGAAGTGCAATGCCCTTTTCCTTATGGTATTGTTCATTAGTGTAACATACAAACCAACCATGTCACCTAGTATTTTTGTGCTACATATAGACTGAAACGAAGCAAGATAATGTAACCTGACAAGAAGTATAGTATAGCTGATTTAGAAATTGAGAACTGGCCATTCCAAACAAAAACAACTTTGCTGGTGCTGCAAAAATGGATAATCCAGCGACAAATAGCGATGCCTCCATCAATCAAATCCCTAGGAATTTTCCTGCGGATAGCAGCACAAAAAAACAGATCTCAGAACACGGTACCACTATTTGGTTCCACACCCGTTCAGGTACAACAGTCGCTTGAGATTTGTCACTGTTCAGGTACAATTATTGATACGACCAAGGAGGCCAAGGGATGGTGTTATCAGTTTAATATGTGATCTCAAAAAACAAAAAACAAAAAAAACAAATTACCTCAAACCAGTTTAATATGTGTTCTCAAAATAAATGAATGAAGCAACACATGTATCAATAATTTAGGAGGCAGGATTGGTTTGAGGTAGAAACAATGAGCCTGTGGGATGAGAGGCTTCATATGTACCCAATCGATGGCACTAAGAGACACATCGCTCTGACCTATTGGTTTTGTTGTAATTATATAGAGATGGTAGGAATCCACCAAGTTTCAAACAAATATATGAATATAAGAATCTCTAATACCATATACTAATTGCTTGGAACAAAGACGTTACATATACAGGGCAGGAGAAGTAGGTATTGATGCTCCTCTTCCTACATAAACTGAAATGCAAGCATTTTGCCACACATGTCCAGCTAGCTTGTAACCACCTTATAATTACATGTATCAGGATATGCACATTCATAATACTTAGAGCCCCTGGAAGAAGACCATATCATGTCCTAACATGATTGGATGTCTCGATTCTAAATAGTAAATATATGAATTGTAGTGTCCAATTTTTTTTTCTGAATTCTGTATATGACACATATACACCAAGAAAAGGAACAGTTCAGTTCTATGACTGAAATCTATCATCCTGATAACACCATTCGTATAATGCAGTTCCACATATATGTGATATGGTTATAATTAGGATTGGCATGCACCTTTTCCATGAGTGTCAAAGATACAAAATTAGCAACTTGTTTCATTTGAGCAATCCCTTTGCAGCTATGTATGTCTTCTTAATTATCACTCCATAAGAAAAAATGGCACTCTGTATTTCTAGCCATCAATTCAAACCTACACATGTAGCAAAGCCCCAATAATACAATCGCCAAAATGAGAAATGTTGGTCTGCTTAGAGCACTGAGACCGACGCATGAAGCACCAACGAAAGTGAAACATGCAAACAACTATGACCAGATGCAAACGACCATGGCCGGGGAAGATTTGGAGGAAGGGAGGAACATGTACTTACATAAGTGTGAAGAGAAAACCAATAGAGAAGCTCGAAGAAGGCGCATCAAGACATAGAACATTAGGAGGCTGAGTAGGAACAGTAGAACAACAGTTTAACCTGAACCACAGTGAGAAAACATCCTCCAAGATCCTGAAAAAAAATCCATGTTAAAACAGTACTTGTCCCACAAATGTTGTTTCTTAAGCTAATACAGACTAAATGAAAATATTAAACTAAAGTACCAAATTGGAACAGCATTCCTTCACTCGTGGCCGTACTGAATCCATATCCTCTTTGTTTACATCTGGTTTGTATCTGCAAAAAAATGGCAACTTGGTGAAGATTTACAATAGAATGCTTCGAAAAAATATTGCATGCATGGTCTTAAATATTGATTCCTAACTATCAAGAATTGAGATGATCTGCAACATGATCATCTCCCAGGTCCCAATCCCATAAGAAGTTTTCAAATTAAAATGAAACGTGATTTGAACATTTGGTTGGGTGGAGTTAAAAAGCTCAGTAGTATAAGAGAGGCTTCTCATAGCTCACAAATAACCTGAGTAACACCACCTCTTCTCTACTAACACTACTGCTTCTTGCATCCAGTAAAAGAAAAAAATACATGTAAGATCAATCACTTTCTAGTGAGCTGCACTTAAAATTGTTTTATCATCACATCCATTGAAGCAGTGCCACCTTGGTTGGCTTATAGATCATCCACAGGCTGTAGCTGCATGTTTCAGTATTTTTTTTGAAGATTTATCATACCAAAATCACACGTAGAATTACCATACTGCATATAAGAGTATTACCCTGCACTTGCTCAATGGCTATGTCAAACCCCGTGTTCTTCGAAGGCCCCTAGCTGCCGCGGCTCGAAGAGACATATGACAAGCTTCTTCTCAAGCGGCAGTCTACTAATCGAGCATCATGCTTCCCAGCTTCTCACAATGATATAAGCAATCAATTTATGAAATATAAATGCTCTTTGAACCAGGACAGAGTAATCTTTACCTCTACAATTGATTGTGTCATGACACACATTAGATATTCCTGGCAAGGGCACACCACACCACATACAGTACCAAATCAATCTAGATTTCAAAACACAACCTGAAAAAATTTGTAGGTCGTCATGGAAAGATGAGGAAAGGGGGAAGAAAAATAGGAAGAAACACACCTGTGCCGTAGTCTCCTCCTCAAACTGGGAGCTTTCTCCTCCTGACGGCTTGTCCACGGCTCCCTTGACGCCTACGGTGGTGTGCTCCCGGCCGGCTTTCTTGGCCCTCCTCTGCTCCTCTACCCCCACCGCCGGCTTCTTGGCCCTCCTAGTTGCTCCACACCCACCGCTGGCTTCTTGGCCCTCCTGGCTTCTCCACCCCCACCGCCGGCTTCTTGGCCCTCCCCTGCTCCTCTACCCCCGGTTCGAAGACCTGGCCGTCCATGCAGGAGGCCCCCTTGTTGGCGCCAGCGGGAAGGAGGAAGGAGGAGGAAGGGGGAGAAGGGATGCGGCGGCCGGCGGCTATCCGGCCGAGCAGCAAGGAGGGAGGGGGTGCGGCGCTGTCGAGCGAGGGAGGAAGGAGAGGTGTGGCGGCTAGGGTTGGTGCGGGTGTGGGCTCTAGCGCAACAACCCTGCGACCAGGATTGGGAGCGGAGCGCACGCGGGGATTGGGCGAAAGCCTTTTCCCCCCGAGATCGATCAACCCAGCTAATAAACACGCGGCGCGAGCCCCACCAGTTATTGGACGGCTAAAACGACCGCTAGGTGAAATCGGGTTTAATAGCAGGTAAAGATCCCACGGCTCAGACATTCTAGATGGCCAGATCCAACGGCCAGCGAAGGAACTGATCGAGGGAGCATTCTCCAAGCGAGTTGGCTAACCTCTGTATTGTTTTAAATATTATGTATAGGTGGAAAATGTTTTCGGAGATGTTAAAAAAATATAATGGTCTAGAGGTATTTAGAACGTTCTATATTTAATTTAAATATTAATGGGGTTTAAATGGCCAAGAGGTGGAAGCCAACTTAAGCCACGAAGGCCCAAGTGGAGGAGGAGCCCCCCTTTCCTTGTGTGTGGGGGTGAATTCTAATAGGGGAGGAGTCCAACTCCTCCCCCTGGTTGGCGCCTCAAGGAGGCTTTCCCTCCTTGGTGGCAGCCCTCCTCACACCCTCTAACCTATATATACTTGAGGTATTGGCCACAATTTAACATACAAGTTTTGGAGCCTCCTCTAGTTCTTCTAGTTCATATTCTAGTTGGTCCTAGTCGACTAATTAGAGTGTGGATAATCCTCTTGTCCTCATAATTAAAAGCCCTATGTGGTTCTAATATCCTCCCTCTAATTCTTCAGTGACGATTAGCTCTGGACGACGAAGTGATGGCGGATCGTGAAGGTTGCACACTTGCAACCAAGTAGAGAGGCCGTGCGTTCGGTCTTCAGCTCGAGGGACTGTTCGTGGGCGGTAAGGGGAATCTGCGGTTCGAGGGACTTCAAGTACGATCTACACCGACACATTCTTCTTCTGATGCAACTCGGTGATGGTAACAATCGTGATCCCAACCTGTTATGCATCTTCATATTGATCTTGGGTGATTGTAGGCGCGGAATTTTTAGTTTTCTACAATGTTTCCAAATAGTGACATCAGAGCAGGATTATGAGTAGGTGCAGGTTGCGATCTAGATCATATGTGATTGTGAGGGTTGATATTCTTGCTATGCTTCCCTCGAGTGTTGCTTTGGTTGAATTCATCGACCATATGGTGTCGTTTCGTTATAAGGTTCTGACAATCGATCGGCTCTGGTTGTTGATCATCTGCTAATAGTTCCTTGGGCTTCACCATAGTTGAGAATAGTGAACCGTCACATACACAAGAGGGTGTCGAAGATGGGTGATCTTCTAGCGGTCACGCGTATTGACGAAGTTTAGTATGGGGCTAGAGATTTTTAATTAAGTGTCTTGTTTCACACATCCCGAAACTTAATCTACCATCAAGAATCATCACCTAAATTGCGGACATAGGTAGCTTGTATTACTTGTTAAACTGGTTAACTGCATAAAGAAAATTTTGCCAAAACCAACTATAGGACGTCTAACTTTGTTTTGTAGGGTGTGCATATGATGTGGTATAGCCTAGTCATGATAATGAGTTTACGTATGAGATGGTTATATGTTGTAATTTTAATTGGCATGCGCGTCACAGGATGATGGCAGGAGCCACGAGATTGCCATGTTAATGTAAATATCGTAGAAATAGCCTAAAGGTTACAAGTGAGGATGGTAACCATACACGGAGGACCCCGATGAGGAGAAGGTGCACTTGGCGTGGGATGAGGAGCTATAACTTCGTGCCATGGCGGAATTTCTGAATTTTGTGGCATGACAATGTTTTCTGAAACAGTCGCCACAACGATGTTTTCTGAAATTGTCGCCACAACAACGTTTTTGAAACGGTTTCCATGACAATGAAATATTGGCCATCATGTCGCTTCAACTGGAGATTGAAGACGATCATGGAGAACTCCCGATGCCCAGGGGTATACCATATCATGCTATTATGAATTGCCTGAGATGTTTATCCATTTGTTGTTTGCACTCTTTGATTGTGTAGTAGTCAATTATTAGGGTGATATGTCACAGTAAATATCAAGTTAAAAGATGTTCTTCCCAGTGTTGAAACCGTTTATAACACGAAGCGTTCCAGAGTGTGTCATGTCCACATGAGTACAAACGGGACATGAGGTGTAAGATGGGGATGGTCCGACCATGTATGCAGATAGCACTCGATTATCATGAAGTTCTAGCAGAATCATTCCGAGCTCGGAGAATGAAGCATCAAAGATGAACAAGACTTACATGGAGATATGATCGGCAAAAGTTTTGTGACGCCCCTGATTCAATCGTACACTAATCATACACGCAAACGTGTACGATCAAGATCAGGGACTCACGGGAAGATATCACAACACAACTCTACAAATAAAATAAGTCATACAAGCATCATATTACAAGCCTGGGGCCTCGAGGGCTCGAATACAAGAGCTCGATCATAGACGAGTCAGCGGAAGCAACAATATCGGAGTACAGACATAAGTTAAACAAGTTTGCCTTAAGAAGGCTAGCACAAACTGGGATACAGATCGAAAGAGGCGCAGGCCTCCTGCCTGGGATCCTCCTAAACTACTCCTGGTCGTCGTCAGCGGGCAGCACGTAGTAGTAGGCACCTCCGGTGTAGTAGGAGTCGTCGTCGACGGTGGCGTCTGGCTCCTGGACTCCAACATCTGGTTGCGACAACCAGAATGAAAGGAAAGGGGGAAAAGGGGAAGAAAGCAACCGTGAGTACTCATCCAAAGTACTCGCAAGCAAGGAGCTACACTACATATGCATGGGTATCAAATGGAGTAAGGGTATCATATGTGGACTGAACTGCAGAATGCCAGAATAAGAGGGGGATAACTAATCCTTTCGAAGACTACGCTTCTGGCAGCCTCCGTCTTGCAACATGTAGAAGAGAGTAGACTGAAGTCCTCCAAGTAACATCGCATAGCATAATCCTACCCGGCGATCCCCTCCTCGTATCCCTGAGAGAGAGCGACCACCGGTTGTATCTGGCACTTGGAAGGGTGTGTTTTATTAAGTATTCGATTCTAGTTGTCATAAGGTCAAGGTACAACTCCAAGTCGTCCTGTTACCGAAGATCACGGCTATTCGAATAGATTAACTTCCCTGCAGGGGTGCACCACATACCCCAACACGCTCGATCCCATTTGGCCGGACACACTTTCCTGGGTCATGCCCGGCCTCGGAAGATCAACACGTCGCAGCCCCACCTAGACCAACAGAGAGGTCAGCACGCCGGTCTAAACCTAAGCGCCCAGGGGTCTGGGCCCATCGCCCTTAGCACACCTGCACGTTGCGTGGGCGGCCGGAAGCAGACCTAGCCTAGTGGCGTTCCAGTCCAATCCAGCGCGCGCCGCTCCGTCGCTGACGTCAAGAAGGCTTCGGCTGATACCACGACGCCGGGATACCCATAACTACTCCCGCGTAGATGGTTAGTGCGTATAGACCAAATGGTCAGACTCAGATCAAATACCCAGATCTCGTTAAGCGTGTTAAGTATCCGCGAACGCCGACCAGGGCCAGGCCCACCTCTCTCCTAGGTGGTCGGAACCTGCCCTGTCGCTCCGCCTCAAAGACCCACACAGAGGGCCGTTGGGACAAAGGTCCTTTCAGCCCCCAATCCGTGAATCACTCGCGGGTGCTCCACAAGCCGACCCGTCTTTAGTCACCACATGTATCATGTATAAAGCATATAGTATATACCCGTGATCAACTCCCGAGTGATCACGGCCCGATAGTATAGCATGGCAGACGGACAAGGATGTAGGGCCACTGATGAAAATACTAGCATCCTATACTAAGCATTAGGATTGCAGGTAAAGGTAACAACAGTAGTAGCAAGGACAGGCTATGCATCAGTATAGGATTAACGGGAAGCAGTAACATGCTACACTACTCTAATGCAAGCAGTATAGAGAAGAGTAGGCGATATCTGGTGATCAAAAGGGGGGGCTTGCCTGGTTGCTCTGGCAAGAGAGAGGGATCGTCAACTCCGTAGTCGTACTGGGTAGCAGCGGCGTCGGTCCCGGTGTCTAGCGAGAGAAGAGGGGGGAGAAACAATAAATATTTAAGCAAACAGATGCATAGCGATGCATGACATGACAAGTAATGATGCTAGGCGTGCCCTAACGTGGTATGAGGTGGTACCGGTTAAGGGGGGAAACATCCGGGAAAGTATTCCCGGTGTTTCGCGTTTTCGAGCAGAGGAGCCGTAGGGGGAAAGTTGCATGTTCGCTATGCTAGGGATGCGTGGCGGACGAACGGGCTGCGTATCCGGATTCGTCTCGTCGTTCTGAGCAACTTTCATGTTGAAAATATTTTAATCCGAGTTACGGATTAAAAGATATGAGTTTCTAAAGATTTTATTAATTTCTGGAATTTAATTAATTATTTAAATTAATTCGAAAAACAGACTAATGTCATCAGCATGATGTCATGCTGACATCAGCAGTCAACTAATCAGTTGACCTAGTCAAACTGACATGTGGGCCCTACTGTCATTGTCTATGACTAACTAAACAGGTTTAATTAGTTTAGTTAATTGATTAGGTTAGTTAAACACAATTAATTAAGTTAATTAATTAATTAATTAATTAGTTAATTAGATAATTATTATTTTTAATTCTCTTTTTTAAAAAAAAAACATTTTTGTTCTGGGGCTGGGGCCCCTTTGTCAGTGGGCCAAAGGCCTAGCGGGTGTGGGCGTCGGGCGGAGGCCGTAGCCCACCCGGTTGCGGGGCGAGGCCGTGGCCATCCGGTCGCGGGGTCGCCGGCATGGGGACGAAGGCGAGGCCAAGGGTGGCCAGCAGCGGCGATGGTGGTCGCGTCGGAGGTAGCAGGGGGCTGCGGTGGTGCGGGCCACGGCAGGTGCGAGCGCTCCGGGAAGGAGAAGCACTACGGGTGCGGCTCGGCGCGACGGCACGCCGGGCGAGACGAGGCCGCGGTGAGCACGGGCGGGGCGCGTACAGGGCGATGGCCAGGGGCGTGCGCAGAGTGCGGTGACCGCGGTGACGGACGAGGAGAGGGGAAGCTCACAGGGGAGGGAGTAGGGCACGGGCAGCGGGCTTGGGGGAAGGTTGGGGTGGTCCGACGACGGAGCGGATGAGGACGTCCGGCGAGGCTTGACGGAGCCGATGAGGAGGCGAGGCGACGTGGAGCGGCTCCGGTGAGCGGCGTCCGTCGGCGAGGTCGGGGCGTCCGGCGTGGCGACGGGGATGGGGCGGCTCTCGGCGATGGCGGGGCAGAACCGGGCGGCGTCGGGGTTCGGCGACGAGGGCGGAGGCGCCATGGTGCGCAACGGCGGCGCAGGGGGCGTCGAGCGGCGTCCGGGCGCCTTTTCCCCCGATCCAGGTCGGGGAGGAAGCGAGGGGGCGAGTGGGGTGGGGCGAGTGAGGGTCTCATCCCCGATCCAGATTGGATCGGGAGGGGGGAACGGCGTGGGGGGGTAGCAGTTAGGGTTTGACCGGGGGGTCGGGGCGACCTAGTAGGGCGTCGGGGTGGGCCGGCCCATTCGGGCGGCTGGGGCCAGCTGGGCCACTTGGCCCAGCGGGGGGGGGGGGGGGTTCTTTTTTTTTGTCTTCTGTTTTTTGTGTTTTCTTTTCTTTTATTTATTTTCCTTTACTGTTTTATTTTATTTCTTTAACAGTTATAGTTTAATAATAAGTTAAAGTCCACACCTAAATTGGAGTTGAAAAAAAGTTTTTAGTGACTAAATAAACTAGTTTAATATTTGTTTATATTTAATAGCACTTATATAATTGTTTTTTTTGCTAGTGTTTTATTCATCTCATAGTATTTAAACATTTTAAAAAGGTGTGGCTTCTCCACCATAATTATCTGTGCAATATTTGGTTCACTCCGAACATTTTGTTTCTATGTTTGAAAACTTTTGTTGTTTGCCGTATTTTGAATTGATTTTGAATCGGTTTTGTACTAACGAAAGATTAGCAACAGTAATTGAAGTGATGTGGCATCATTAGCAGAGAATTACTGTAGCGTAACTATCCGGGCGTCACAAGTTTGTCCACCAGTTAAAAGTCTCGTCATCAGTGATGTCCACATCAATGGTAGAGAACTAGATTTGGATCTTGAATCACTTAAAATCAGTTATGAGAGATATTGATTTGAGTGGGAGCACAATAATGTATTAATTTAGTTTAACCACTAGTTGTCGTGGGAAATCAGGGCCACCTATGGGGCTACGCGCCCCTTGTGGTTCAGAAGGGGGACGAGCACGTTGCACAAAGAGCGGAGAGAGCGTCACGCAGCATGATAGATATCACACGAGCGATTTTACCCAGGTTCGGGCCGCCGCGAGGCGTAAAACCCTACTCCTGCTTTGGTGGATTGATGGTGGAGTATGGTGGAAACACGGCGCTCTTGCTCGGCAGGGTCGCCTTGGGGCGAGAGTGGCCATGCGCATATGAGTGTACAAGGGTCCAAATCCTTACTATGGTTGCCATGGGCCTCCTTTTATAGATCAAGGGGTTACCATGGTGGCAAATCAGTCCTTGTGCACTGATTAGACAGCAAACAGTGCTATCATACCTAACTCTGCAGGTGGGACAAAGCGCATTAAATGCGCCACTTAGTTTCACATCATGGCTTGCCGGGCTGCTTTGCCAGCTTCTCGCCTGCCTGCATGACACGCCTCTGGACGGGTCTCGTTTGGAGATGATTTCCGTATGAAGTGGCTGCCATGTGGCAAGAAACAGCCACCTAGTCACCTTGGGGCTTGACACCGCACCGATCAATGACTTACATCG
This sequence comes from Triticum urartu, assembly GCF_056163025.1. Lineage (NCBI taxonomy): Eukaryota > Viridiplantae > Streptophyta > Magnoliopsida > Poales > Poaceae > Triticum > Triticum urartu. The sequence goes on along the minus strand of NC_141876.1, from coordinate 203,205,945 downwards.
CTGTGAGGTGGAGCGGTGAAGCCCTGGCAGGTTAGTTTGCCTTCATTGAGCTTGGCAAGCATGCCGGTGAAGTCTGGATACTTATTCTTCGGGACCACCTCAACCTCGCCAGGCTCGCCTGCCCGGCAAGGGAGGTTTTCCCTTGGTGACATCTTGCTTCTCATGGCTTGACTTGGTTCTTGATCCGCGCTCTTGATTCTTCAAAGAGCTTATCTCTTTGGCTTGGTCTGGTCTTGAAGGTTGCAATCTTGATCTTAGGCATGTGCATAGTCTGGGCAACAGAACCAGGGCTTGTTGCACCGACAGGAGCCCCCGGGCTTGGCCCGAACACGCTATCGGGCGTCGTCAGGGTAGGTCCTAACCAGTGCATAGGCAGGAGGGGAGCAGTTGCTCGTCCTTTGAGATCTTCTTTGCTTCTTCATTAACCTAAGCCCAGGTTAGTTTCCGGTTCTCCCGTGTGTCGCATAACGCCAATTGCAGTGGGGCCACCCTTGTAATGGCCGGTGAATGACTTTAACGCACGGGTGAGAAACTGCCAATTCACTCTTTGCACCATGTTCTTATACTTGGTCGCATATGCTGCATGCATTGAGTGGGGTAGGTAATGGAGGCATGTGGTGCGGGAGAGCGTCATGGCGGGGTACCGGCCTTCTTGGATAGGTGGAGGAGTATGATGGTTACCTGCTGAGGAACTAGCCCCTAGCCTCGATCGACCTATAAAAGCGGAAGCGGGGGAGGTGGGAGTGTTCATCCACGCATCCCTCCTCCTCCACCCCCTGTTTTCTTCTGGTTATGCCGAAGAAGAGCGACCGGGGCCAGGCCCCAGGCTCCAGCTTGGGGTTGATGGTGCTGAACCCTCACGTCGATGCTTGGGAAATGAGAGGGCATAATCACGGCTTTGTTGGGTGATAACCCACAAGTATAGGGGATCACAATAGTTTTCGAGGGTAGAGTATTCAACCTAAATTTATTGATTCGACACTAGGGGAGCCAAAGAATATTCTCAAGTATTAGCAACTGAGTTGTCAATTCAACCACACCTAAAAGATTTATTATGTGTAGTAAAGTATTTAGTAGCAAAGTGTTATGGAAGTAACGGTAACGGTGGCAAAAGTAACAGTAGCAGTTTTGTAGCAATTGTAACAGTGGCAACGGAAAAGTAACTTAGCAAAGATCAATATGAAACGAACTCGTAGGCAATGGACCAGTGATAGATAATTATGTCGGATGGCATTCATCATGCAACAGTTATAACCTAGGGTGACACAGAACTAGCTCCAATTCATCAATATAATGTAGGCATGTATTCTGTATATAGTCATACGTGCTTATGAAAAAGAACTTGCATGACATCTTTTGTCCTACCCTCCCGTGGCAGCGGGGTCCTAATGGAAACTAAGGGATATTAAGGCCTCCTTTTAATAGAGGACCGGAACAAAGCATTAGCACCTAGTAAATACATGAACACCTCAAACTACGGTAATCACCGAGAAGAATCCCAATTATTGTCACCTTGGGGTATGCGGATCATAACTCATAATAGGTGTCTACAACTTGCAAGATCGGATTAAGAACACAAATATATTCATGAAAACATAATAGGTTTAGATCTGAAATCATGGCACTCGGGCCCTAGTGACAAGCATTAAGCATAGAAAAGTCATAGCAACATCAATCTCATAACATAGTGGATAATAGGGATCAAACCCTAACAAAACTAACTCGATTACATGATAAATCTCATCCAACCCATCACCATCCAGCAATCCTACGATGGAATTACTCACACACGGCGGTGAGCATCATGAAATTGGTGATGGAGGAAGGTTGGTGATGATGATGGCGATGATTTCCCCTCTCCGGAGCACCGAACGGACTCTAGATCTGGCCTCCCGATGAAGAATAGGGGGTGACGGCGGCTCCGTATCGTAAAACGCGATGAATCCTTCTCTGTGATTTTTTTCTCCCTGGACGTGAATATATGGAGTTGGAGTTGAGGTTTGTGGATGTCCAAGGGACCCACAAGGCAAGGGCGCGCGCGCCCTAGGGGGGGCACCCCCCTGATACGTCTCCAATGTATCTACTTTTCCTAACGCTTTTCCTCTTGTTTTGGACTCTAATTTGCATGATCTGAATGAAACTAACGCCAGACTGATGCTGTTTTCAGCAGAACTACCATGGTGTTGTTTTTGTGCAGAAATAAAAGTTCTCGGAATAGAACAAAACTTTGCGAGGATTTTTTATATCAATAATAAGAATTTCTGGAGCCAAGACCCACCAGAGGGGGGCACCTGGGTGAGCACAACCCACCAGGGCGCGCCCCCCTCTCCTGGCGCGCCCAGGTGGGTTATGCACATTTGGTGGCCCCGCAGACCCTGAAACCGACGCTATAAAATCCTATTTTTCCAGAAAAAATCAGGGAGAAAGAATTATCGTGATCCACGAGACGGAGGCCAGATCTGGAGTCCGTTTGGGGCTCCGGAGAGGGGGATCTTCGTTCTTCATCATCACCAACCCTTCTCCATCACCAATTCCATGATTCTCACCACCAGGAGTGAGTAATTCCTTCGTAGGCTTGCTGGTCAGTGAGGAGTTGGATGAGATTCATCATTTAATCGAGTTAGTTCTGTTAGGGCTTGATCCCTAGTATCCACTATGTTCTAAGATTGATGTTGCTATGATTTTGCCATGCTTAATGCTTGTCACTTTGGGTCCGGGTGCCATGATTTCAGATCTGAATCGTTTATGTTATCACCATTATATCCATGTTCTAGATCCGATCTTGCAAGTTATAGTCACCTACTACGTGTTATGATCCGGCAACCCCGGAGTGACAATACCCGGCACCACTCCCGGTGATGACCGTAGTTTGAGGAGTTCATGTATTCACTATGTGTTAATGCTTTGTTCTGGTTCTCTATTAAAAGGATGCCTTAATATCCCCTAGTTTCCAATATGGACCCCGCTGCCATGGGAGGGTAGGACATAAGATGTCATGCAAGTTCTTTCCATAAGCATGTATGACTATTTACGGAATACATGCCTACATTATATTGACGAACTGGAGCTAGTGTCATATCGCCCTAGGTTATAACTGTCTCATGATGAATATCATCCAATAAGTCACCGATCCAGTGCCTACGAATCTATCTTATATTGTTCTTGGTAAGTTACTACTGCTATCATCACTGTTACACTTCCTACAAAGTTACTGTTATCACTGTTACCGTTACTACTGCTGCTACTATTATCAAAACTATCATATTACTTTGCTACTGATCACTTTGCTGCAGATAATTAATCTCCAGGTATGGTTGAATTGAAAACTCAGCTGCTAATACCTTCAAATATTCTTTGGCTCCCCTTGTGTCGAATCTATAAATTTGGGTTGAATACTCTACTCTCGAAAACTGTTGCGATCCCCTATACTTGTGTGTTATGAAGACCTTTTTCTGGCGCCGTTACCAGGGAGCATACCTATATTTGTTGAGTTACTTGGGATTATTATCATATTATCACTATGAAGAATCTGAAGGATGCTAAAACTAATATATTTCCCTTGAAGACAAGGGGAGGTAAGGAACTGCCATCCAGTTCTGCTTTAGATTCACCTTCTGTTATAAGTAAACTTGCAACACCACCACATGCTATTAATTCTGATATGTCGCAAGTTATTGATGATGCTACCTCTGCTATGGATAATGTTTATGATGATGCTAGTACCTTGCTTAATGATGATGTGCCACTTGGTGACTTTCTTGATAAACAAATTTCTAGAGTTATACAACATGATGTTGTTGAATCTGATGATGAGCTTGAAACTGAAATTCCTGAAACACCTGCTGGAACTAGCCCTCCTAGATATGAATTGCCTAAGGTACCAGAAGGTTATGTTATCAGTGAAGAAACAACTAGAGATATACTTGCTTGCAGAGATAGAGATGATCTAGAGAAATTATTATGCAAGTATAAAGAAAAATCTTTGAATGTTAGAATGAAATGTGATCCTAAGTTTGCTACTTCACCTATCTTTATCGATCATAAGGATTATGAATTCTCTGTCGACCCAGAGTTAATTACTTTGGTTGAATTTGATCCTTCCCATGGTTATGAAAATGAAACTGTTGTGGCACATCTTACTAAGTTGAATGACATAGCCACCCTTTTTACTCATGATGAGAATGTCGGATTCAGGGATCCGCAGACCCTTGAGAGGTTCAAACACTAGGGTGCGCACGAAGAACACACTCTCCCTAGCTCGCTCGTAATGATCCCAAGGCCTAGCTCGACGAACCCAAAGAACGAGAGACAAAGAGATTTATCCTGGTTCGGGCCACCTTGCGGTCTAATACCCTACTCCAGCTTTGTGGTGAATTGCCTTAAGGGCTGAGGATTAGCTAGTACAGTGGACGAACAACCTCAAGAGGTGAGGTGTTCTTAAGCTCGCTGAGCTGGTGGGTGTGGGGATGGTCCGAATGATCCTCTCCTCTATGGTGGTGGCTAAGTCCTATTTATAGTGGCCTTGGTCCTCTTCCCAAATGTAGGTGGGAAGGGATCCCACAATGGCCAAATTCGAAGGGAGACAACTAGTACAAGTTATCCTGGCAAAAGTAGTCTTCGCCTGCAAAGGCTTTGGGGTGACACTGTAGTGCTCCGTGATGACCTGTGTCCTATCATCCTGGTGGTCTTGGTCTTGTTGCATCGATATGGGAACCTTTGCCTGATGCCTCGGGACCCCGCGCCTGCGCTTGCCTCCTTAGCACCAAAGAGGAAACTGGTATACTCCGCCCACTGGCGCCCGCCTGGCCTTGGACGTCATGGCTCACGTCATGTGAACCTCGCGAGGTGCACCTTGCCTTGATATCTCCACTCCTCGGGAGCCAGCCTAGCATGGCTGCCCCCAGGGAGGTCTTGGTGTCGCCCGCCTCGCGAGGCTTGGCCCCTCGCGAGGTCTTGCTTTGTTGCTGCCGAACTGGGCGTCCCAGGCTGCTGATGGAGACACACCACGGGCCACAGGCAGGCAAGTCTGGGCACCCCCAGTCCCAGAACGCTGACAGTAGCCCCCAGGCCCAAGGCGCGCTCGAACTTGGCTTCGAGACGAAGCCAAAGGGCAAGTGCGGAGCGCCGCGGGCCCCAAGTGCCTGTGGCCTCGGTCGACGCATGGCGACTGACTGGACATGGGCGCCTCTGCTTCCCACGCTGCCTCGGCAATCATCCTTGCTTGACAAAAAGGGATGGCGCGCACCACAGGGCTTTCAAAGCTCTCCCTTCGTCTTGCTCCAGATCCCCTTCCCCTTCTTGCCCAAAGAGACTCCATATCCATCAAACTTTCCTTAAAGGTTGCGGCCGATGGCCATCGACAAGGCTAAGGCCGTGCACTCCTGGTTCGAGCCGGGCCTAAGCGCGCCCACAGTCTCGAAGAAGAACCTCGCCGCCGCACTCCTGATGGCAGCGGGCAACAGCAATGAGGGGGGGGGGCATGCTTCGGGCTGGCTCCGCCAAACCGGAGGCCTCGGGTAGTACCTTCTACCCCTTCTTCATGCACAGTGTCTTCGCGGGGCTGGTCCCCCCTTTCTCTGAATTTTTCTATGTCGTCCTTCGCCATTACAAGCTCCATGCCCTACATCTTCATCCCAACTTTGTCATCCTCCTGTCGATCTTTGCCTTTTACTGCAAAGCATTCATGGGGGTGATGCTGTCCATGGCGCCGCTTCGCCATTTCTTCTACCTCTAGAACAAGGAGGGCCAATGCTCGGGGTGCGCCAACTTTGTTGCGGGCAATGGGAGCAACGCAATTTCAAGAGTCGGGAAGAAGGTGGATGGCTTCCGGAACTAGTGGGTCCTCATGGATGCCATGAGCCCCTACCCTCTGCTGGTGCTGCCGATGGGGATGCCAGTGCCTCATGAGGGGTGGAATAGCATGAAGCTCACCGATCTGCGGGCGGAGCAGATGTTGGGGAAGATGGTGGCTGACCTGAAGCCCGACGACCCGAAGGCAGAGAAGCTGACGGGGCCATGATCATGAAGGAGTTCCTGCGCAGCGCCTGGCCCCACTCCAGGCATGCTCACGCCCCTTATGGAAGCTCACGGACGAGGGATGCGACCTCTGCATGCACCCGGATGCCTTGTCCGACGAGGAGTTGGACAAGGCACTCCGCCTCCTGGTCGAGGAGGACCAGGGGTACCCGCCTGATTCCCATCTTCCATTGTACCGCCGCCCGGATGGGGCAAAGATCGCCATCGCCATGCCTGTCTTCGACGAGCGCTGGCTCGTGCCGCCGGTGCCCGCTGGAGCCCCGGTGGTGGTGTCCTCTGGTGAGTCCGGCCAGGAGGAGAGGTCGGACTCGTAGGCGACCTGGGAGGGGGAGGGGGAGAGTTCTCCTATGCGCTTGGCAGATCTCCTCCGCACCCTCCCTGACGACGACAACGACACTAGCGAGCATCCGGTGAGGGGGTTGCTGCACCCCGCCGGGGTCACCACGAGGTCTAAGGGCACGCCCCCGAAGAAGCTGCAGGCCTGGGTCCTGAAGAAGAGCAGATCAGTGCTTATCTCCCGAGGCGAAGCTCCTACTTCATCGCCAGCCGGCGCTGCTGCGGGTCCGGCCGCCGTGCTCTTGTTTCCCCCTGGGGCTCGTGTGCCGGTGTCCTAGCCCGCGAGCCTTCGGGCTTGGTGCTCTAGAAGAGGGTGAGGGAGTACACCGCAGTGGACCTGTAAGCTCTCCATCCTGATCCTTCGTTCCTATCCTTGCCGTAGTTTCTTGATGTCTCCGCTTTGTGCCATTAGGCCAGCGCCAGCGGTGAAGAAGAAGAAGGGGGCGACTGCCACCCCTGAGGCCCAGCGGCCTGCCGCGGCCGTGCCACCTTCGGCGCGGAAGGACGGTGATGGCTCCCGCGCCTCAGCGGCCGGGTCTTCCTCGCGAGATCCAGAAGCCTGTCCTCAGGAGAAGGTGATCTCCGTAGCCAAGCCTGCTCCTAAGGCTCCCGCCCCCAGCTCGCCTGCCGAGGCCGCGAAGGCTCAGGAGCCCCCGGCCCCTTCTGCTGCCGCTGACCTACAGGCCTTAGTGTCGATGCCGTCTCTTCCCCCGTCCGTCGTACTGCTAGGTCGTGATCCCCCTGCTTCGCCTGATGCCCTATAGGATGACCTTCTGACCCAGCTTCGCAATGACCTTCAGGGTGCTGACCGTCGGCTGGCGTCGGGGTAACTGGAGTTGGTCTCGGGGTGGCTGTGATCCGATGCATCTGTGAGGGCGGCATGGGGTTAGACCGTGGCAGCTTCTGAGGAGGGTAAGCATGCTGCAGACCTGGTCGCAGCCCCGCGAGGTGGTGTTGAAGGATGCCAAGGTTGCTAGGGAGCGTTGCCAGGTGGTAGAGGCCGAGCTGGAGACCCTGCGGAACGAACGAGCTGCTGAGGCTCGTTAACACGAGACATGAGAGGAGGGGCTGAAGGCTCGAGAAGACGCGGTCGCTGGCCGTGACACCGAGCTAGAGCAGTTGGCGCGGGCGCAGGTCGCAGAGCGTGATCGCTTAGAGAAGCTGAGGAAGGAGGTGGAGGGGGAGAAGGCCCTGCTAGAGGCCAAGGCTAACATTCTTGTCGTTGATTGTGCTACCTTCGATTCCCTTGAGAAGAGGTCCCGCAAGGCATTGCAGGATCTCTATGGAAGGGGGTTGAAGAAGTCCCCCTTGACGTACAAACAGACCTCCATACCTTTCCTCGCTGAGGTCCCGCTCGGGAGGGACGCGCGACAACCAGGTCCGAGGGACCTGACAGGTTGGCGTACGCTAGGTGTGGCCTGAATGTAGCCCCCGTGCCCAGCCCCCTCGCGCGACTCTCCCGAAGGAGGAGCATTGCGATGAGGCCAGACACTGAGCCTGGCGGCTCCATGAGGTTGACGCAGCCATGGGGCCGCCCTCAGTTGTTTATCACTAGCACGGAGCATGGCGCTTCCGCACTTGCACGGGCATAGCCGCGCCTCGACCGTGTTGACTGCCAGCGCGGAGCATGGTGCTTCCACTGGTGCGTGGGTGAGGGCTCCCTCTGAGTGGAGCCCTAGGGCGTGTACAGCCCTGCCCTGACACATGGCTTGCATGGCAGGGTTAGACGACGTGTGTCTAGGAACTCGTGAGCCAGCACGAGACTCATGAGGCCCTACCTCAAGGCAGGTTGTGCCTGAATTTGATTCTTGATAGTTGTGATGGTCCTGTGAGATGGTTAGGCAACCTACGCTGAATGAATCTCCTGAGGTGATCACATGAGAAGGCCAGACACCAATGACCCCAGGAGGTGACGTGAACGGGGCTCGCCCGCCAGCCATAGCTCAGTTGTTGGGTTTATCGACGCTACAGGGACGGACCCGAGCATAGACGCCGTGCCCAGTCTTCTCATGTGAAAATCCTGAAGAAAGGCAACCGGCACGCGGCTCCCGTGTTGGTGAGGCACAGGGTCATGCGCCCTGGCTCGTCCGCCCATGATAGGTCATGCGAGAACAAGGCACCAAGGGCCATGGGAGGTGACGTACACGGGATCTGGCCCGCGAGCCAGAGCTCAGCCTCTTGGGTTTAGCGACGCTGCAGGGACGGACCCGAGCACACATGCCGTGCCAGTCCTTAATCATGAGGCGGTCGTGGGTGGGTTTGCAAGGGCGCACGACGTTCATGGTATTGAAGTACCGGACAAGAATATAATAATCTTAAATTACCTCATGGAAGGAGATAAAGTTAGTCCATATAAATGCGAGAACGATACATGCCGCCGGGATGGACCCTACGCGGCCTGGGGATGATGCAGCCCAAGGGGCGCCCCCAACAAGGTAAACTAAAGATACAAAAGGATACACGCCACAGGGACAGGCCCATGCGACATGGGGATGATGCAGCCCGAGGGGCGCCCCCAACTGGATAAATTGGAAAATGTCACCGGGTGCCGTTAATGGAGAAATGTTGAAGTAGCTGAGGATGCGCCCTGGAGGGGTCGCTCCTCACGAGCCGCCTTGGTCTTGCACCTCGGGAGGCTCTGAAGGCTCGGGAAGTTCGCAGAGAACCGTCGCTGCCTTCGCTAGGACCGCGTGGTACCTGGCATCCTGAATAGCCACAATGCTTTGTAGGCGACGCTATGATACGTCTCCAACATATCTATAATTTTTTATTGTTCCATGCTATTATATTATCAACCTTGGATGTTTTGTATGCATTTATATGCTATCTTATATGATTTTTGAGATTAACCTATTAACCCAGAGCCCAGTGACAGTTTCTATTTTTACCTTGTTTTAGAATATCGCAGAAAAGGAAAACCAAACGGAATCCAATTGACCTGAAACTTCACGGAACTTATTTTTGGATCGGAAGAAGACCAGAAGACTTGGAGTGCATGTCAGGGGATCTACGAGGAGGCCACGAGGCAGGGGGCGCGCCCACCACCCTGGGCGCGCCCTCCACCCTCGTGGGCCCCTCGTGGCCCCCTGACGTACTTCTTCTGCCTATATATCTCCATATACCCTAAAACTACCATGGAGCACAATAGATCGGGAGTTCCGCCGCCAGAAGCCTCTGTAGCCACCGAAAAGCAATCTAGACCCGTTCGGGCACCCTGCCGGAGGGGGAATCCCTCTCCGGTGGCCATCTTCATCATCCCGGTGCTCTCTGTCGTGGTTCTAACTCTGACAGTGATGTAGGGGGGTATGTATGGAGAGGCTAGATCTCAGCTATTGGGAAGTTGTAAACACACCAAGATGTACGAGTCCAGGCCCTTCGCGGAGGAAGTAACAGCCCTACGTCTCGGTGCCCGGAGGCGGTCGACTGGATTACTGGCGTGTGAATAACAGGGGTGCGAACCTTTCATACTGAGGAGGGGGGTGGCTTATATAGAGTTCGCCGGCCCCCTCCTGCCCTCAGTAATGCAGGGTTTAAGGTATATTTAAGGTTAGGGGCGTTACTGGTAACGCCCCTAATAAAGTGCTATAATGACCATAAAGACTACTTAACAACTGACCGTTTGCCTGCGGAGTGACTATAGGTCTCCTGGCGGTCGAGTGGTTGGCTTCATGGTCGAGTGATAGCTTTCTGGTCGAGTGTCTTGAATCCGTCGAGTGGGATACCTTCAAGTCGATTGAAAGGTGACTTCTCCTAGGGATGTCCTAGGGTAGGGCTCCTTGGACAGGTCTGTGCCCCTACCCTAGGTACATGGCTTCATCATTAGCCCCCGAATGGATCGAGGTTAGAGTGGGGAAAGAGTTGGAGATCTTTCCGACTGGTTCTTTGGGCTACGTGAGCGCCTCGTTTTGGGTCAATCGTCACGGATGACGTTGCCAACCTTTTTCAGTCGCCTTGATCCATTCCAGGCCTTTCGTCGAGTGAATTTCTTTATTTGTGACATACCGAGCGTCGGCGCGGGCGGGGTCTTCCGTTTTGACAAGTTGTTCTGCAGCCCGCGGATGTCGTGGGATTTCGGATTTTGGGAAGCGCGCGGGGGAGCGGCCGCAGTAATCGGAAGTGATAAAGCGGAAGCTCCTCGATCCCCGCGTCGCCTTTTTCGCCACGTACTACGCGCGCGTCCGCTGCGGGATTTGACTGGATAGTTTGGGCCTACCAGTCAGCCACTCGGGAGCGGCCCCTTATAAATCGCCGGCTCGGGGTTTCCAAGCAGTGCGCTCTCTTCTCCTCCTTTCTTCTTCCTCTCTCCCTTCGCAAGTCCTTCCGCCACCTCTGTTCTCGCCCCAGCGCAGCAGGCCCGTGCGAGACTTCGCCGGTGACGATGACGAAGGGCAAGACCTCCGCTCTGGAGCACGTGAAGAAGGCAACGGCGCAGGGGAAGGGGAAAAGATCTGCTCGGGGCGGATCCTCCTCAAGGTTCGCTCTGCCCAAGGGCTGGATCCAGGGCGATTGGATGCCGTCAGTGATCCGGCAAGAGGATCTCGACGACATGGTCGAGGGGGGAGTCATTCCCCACGAGGCTGCGCGTCTTCCGGGGAGAGAGATCGAACCTTAACCCCGCGATGGTGAGTGCGTGCTCCTAGCCACCCACATCGACCGAGGGTTTTCTCTGCCGCCCCATCCTTTTTTCCGGAGCTTCTTGAACTTCTTCGGAGTGCAGCTCCACCACTTTACTCCCAACTCCATTGTATACCTTGCCGCTTTCATTTCCATGTGTGAGGCTTTCTTGGGTTGCCGCCACCATTGGGGACTTTTCAAGCACATCTTTACCTGCCGTTCTCAATCGGTCAAGAAGGCCAAGTTGAGTGATGAGAGGACGCAGGTGATCCAGTTGTGCGGGGGCTTGGCGATCCAGACGAGGGGGAAGAGCTATTTTCCATCCATTACTTTCCCGGAGTCGGTCTGTGGCTAGCAGGCGACCTGGTTCTACTGCCAGGATCAGGCGACCCCAGGACAGTCGACTGGTCTTCCTCCTTTCTCCCTCGACCTAGCTGAAAAACCTGCTTCTCTGAAAGTGGCGCCGGAGGAAAGGGCTCAAGTCAAAGTGCTGGCCGGTCGAGTGGTTGAGCTTGTCCGTGAGGGCGTGACGGGCATGGATTTGCTGGAGGTCTTCCTCCGGAGGCGCATCCAACCGCTCCAGGCTCGTGACCACCCGATGTGGCTGTACTCGGGTCTCGACGACACCACTCGGATCCACCCGGAGGAGGTCACTGATGAGATGCTGGAGGGGTGGCTGTCGAGTATCACAGGAAACAAGGAGCCAGGAGGGTAATTCCACTCGACAACTCGTACGACATGGACCAGGTATGTCTCTATGCTCCTGACTGAGGTCTTGTTTTTCTTCATTGGTCTTCTTTGAGTTGGTCGATTGTCCTTTGTCTTGTCTGTTGTTTTTCAGGCGACCACTGAGATGTACTTGACGCCCAATGGGGCACAGGGGCCAACTGAGGAAGGGGAGGTGAGCGGAGGTGAGAGCGGGGACGATCAAGGCGAGTGGGAGTCCGACGGTGAAGGAGAGGGAGGCGACGACGTCGACTCCAGGGAAGAGGAGGAGGAGGAGGTTGAACCCCCCCCGCCCGGAGGGGCGATCCAAGCTCACACACGATCCAGCGCGGGAGCGTGGTAGTGCGACTGCTCCTGTTGGGCAGTCGTCAAAATGCCCTCGGACCTCTTCTCCTACGCCGACTGGAAAGGCTCCCAAGCACCCGCGCGCAGCGCCGTCCAAGCCGCCCAAGGCTCTGCCCAAGATGAAGATGGCCGTCCCCACCATTTCTGGGTAATAATAAAACTTGTTATCCTTTGTCGACCGTGGACGGATCCTTGGTCGATCCATTGAACCAACCGACTGACTTTCGAGGCTTGCAGTGCTGCTACTTCTGAGATCTCCGCCAAGGACGATGATCAAGAGATGGAGGATGCTGTTACCTCCAACCCTGGTACGATTACTGACGTTCCGCTTTGAGTTGACTAAACATTTATTGCAACCCTGGTCGATTGAACGTTTCCTTTGTAGCCCCTCCTCATGTTGTCGACCTCCCGGATGACGACGACAACGAACCGCTGAGAATGAGGAGGAACAAGAGGTCGACGGCTGACAAGACCCCCCAACCTGCTCCGGCGTCTGAGGCCATGGCTCGGGATGGTGGTGACACCACTCGGGCTTCTGTGACTTTCGCCATTCCTCTGACGAGCATGCGGCCTTCGGCGTCGACTGCAGATCCACCTTCGCTTTTTGCTGCGTACCCCGTCCCTAAGGACCAAGCGGCTGCTACAAAGGAGGCTATACGCCAGGCGGGGATCATGATGGAGCAAGTGAAGATGGCTCGGGAGGCCAGCCAAGCAGCCTATGACGCGAGTTCGGCTCTTCAGAGCAACGTCCAGGTCAGTCGACTCAACACTTGGTCTGTTATGATATGCTGTTTGAAGAGTCTCTTTTCCGAAGATCTTTTGTATCTGTATCTGTACACCCACTGGGTGTGTCTGCCAATTCTTGGATGAGTGGGGGCACGCTAAGTGCACCCACTGGGTGTAGTCCCCGAGACTACGGTGGACTGCTGGCAGTCGACTGTAGTCTTTACATTGTGTTGCTGTAGCTGTATTTCTTCACTCGGTTTTCCCCGAAGATCTTTTTTTTGGTCGAACCAGTGGGGGCACGCTGAGTGCACCCACTGGGTGTAGTCCCTGAGACTACTGTCGAATGTTTTTGATTCGGCTGTGGTCTTAGAAACGTCGTCATTGTCTCTTAGTTACTCGGAAGCAACTTATCTTGGACGTCTGTCGACTGATTTTGCTTTTACAGAAATCCTGCGAACTTGTAGCTTGCTATACTGAGTTGGAGAAGCAGAAGATTCAACTGAACCTTGATCTGGAGCTGGCCAGAACAGAGCTGCAGAAGGTCAGAGACGGCGCCGCAGGTAAGACGACTTTGTCGACTGGTTAGTTTTTAGGCTTGAGTACCCTTTTGCTATTTCCGAGAATCATCATTTCTTCGCAGAAAAACTGAACGAAGCTCTGGCGAAGAAGGATCAGGACTTGGCTGCTGCCCATAAGGAGGTTGATGACAAGACCGCTCTGGCCGTACAGAAGCTGGCTTCGGTCGACCACTTAGAAGAAGAGAATACCAAGCTGAAGACCGCTCTGAATGAAGCCAACAGGGAGTGTTCACGTTGGAAGAAGGAGAACCTCATCCTGAACGAGAAGATGGAAGGCATCGCTCGCAGGAGGGACGACCTGGAGAGCTACTTGAGGAGCCTCGCCAAGAAGTTGTACATCAAGCTTGAAGGTGCACATTCAGTTCCGACTGTTTTTTTTGTGTTGACTCAGTCTATGAAAATTGACTTATCCTTAGATCGTGTATGCAGAGCTTTGCCAGAACTTTGAAGAGGAGACTAGGCGGATCGAAACAGGTTTGGATCCAATCAACTCTCCCGTGAAAGATGAAGCTGCCATGAATCTGCTCCGACTGGAATCTCGCATTGACGGCGTCGTGGACTACTTGGCTCGACTGAAGGTTGCCATGTCACGGATCGACCCGGCACTTTGGCCAGAGGCTACGCTCCAAAACGATCTCGAGTCTCTGATGACTCGACTTAACGGAATCCCTGACCGAGTGCAGGAGTGGAAGAAGTCTTCTGCTCGGTGTGGCGCTGATGTGGCTCTGTCTCTGGTCCGCGTCCATTGCAAGGAGGCGCGAGAAGAGAAGCTGGCCGCCATCCAAGTTGCCAATACTAGGAAGCACAACTTTCAAGATTTCATGGAGACTTTCATCGCTGCTGCCACCCGTATTGCAGACGGGATCGACTTGGACGAGTTCGTCGCCCCTTCCAGTCCTCCACCTGAGGAGTAAAAAACTTTTGAGCTCCACTTTAAATTTGCCTCGGAATGCCGAGTGGATTTTGTAACCGTTAAACTCCGTCGAGCTGAGGGCTTGATTGCTTTGGCCTAAGGTCTGGGACCTTTAGGTCTTATCTGAATTGGATTTATCGTTGAATATCTTCATGGATGATCCGTCGAGTGGAACTCGATCTTCACTCGAAATAACTTTTGTATTTGTGGTGCAGCTCCGAAGGAGAAGGTAGCAGTCGATTTGCACCTCGTCGTCCTTGCGGATTGGGTTGTGTCCTGTACTTAGGCAAGCGCTGGTCTGCAGCTAAGCCCCCGAGTGGGAGGTTTGCTCTCACTCGGTAGGATTTTTAAACACTTAGGCGAGCGCTGGGCTGCAGCTAAGCCCCCGAGTGGGAGGTTTGCTCTCCACTCAGTAGGATTTTTTCAAACTTAGGCGAGTGCCTGACTGCAGCTAAGTCTCTAAGCGGGAGAACTTAGGCGAGTACTGGACTGCAGCTAAGCCCCCGAGTGGGAGGATTGCTCTCCACTCGGTAGGATTTTTTCAAACTTAGGCGAGTGCCTGACTGCAGCTAAGTCTCTAAGCGGGAGAACTTAGGCGAGTACTGGACTGCAGCTAAGCCCCCGAGTGGGAGGATTGCTCTCCACTCGGTAGGATTTTTTCAAACTTAGGCGAGTGCCTGACTGCAGCTAAGTCTCTAAGTGAGAGAACTTAGGCGAGTGCTGGACTGCAGCTAAGCCCCCGAGTGGGAGGATCGCTCTCCACTCGGTAGGATTTTTTCAAACTTAGGCGAGTGCCGGACTGCAGCTAAGTCTCTAAGTGAGAGAACTTAGGCGAGTGCTGGACTGCAGCTAAGCCCCCGAGTGGGAGGATCGCTCTCCACTCGGTAGGATTTTTTCAAACTTAGGCGAGTGCCGGACTGCAGCTAAGTCTCTAAGTGAGAGAACTTAGGCGAGTGCTGGACTGCAGCTAAGCCCCCGAGTGGGAGGATCGCTCTCCACTCGGTAGGATTTTTTCAAACTTAGGCGAGTGCCGGACTGCAGCTAAGTCTCTAAGTGAGAGAACTTAGGCGAGTGCTGGACTGCAGCTAAGCCCCCGAGTGGGAGGATCGCTCTCCACTCGGTAGGATTTTTTCAAACTTAGGCGAGTGCCGGACTGCAGCTAAGTCTCTAAGTGAGAGAACTTAGGCGAGTGCTGGACTGCAGCTAAGCCCCCGAGTGGGAGGATCGCTCTCCACTCGGTAGGATTTTTTCAAACTTAGGCGAGTGCCGGACTGCAGCTAAGTCTCTAAGTGAGAGAACTTAGGCGAGTGCTGGACTGCAGCTAAGCCCCCGAGTGGGAGGATCGCTCTCCACTCGGTAGGATTTTTTCAAACTTAGGCGAGTGCCGGACTGCAGCTAAGTCTCTAAGTGAGAGAACTTAGGCGAGTGCTGGACTGCAGCTAAGCCCCCGAGTGGGAGGATCGCTCTCCACTCGGTAGGATTTTTTCAAACTTAGGCGAGTGCCGGACTGCAGCTAAGTCTCTAAGTGAGAGAACTTAGGCGAGTGCTGGACTGCAGCTAAGCCCCCGAGTGGGAGGATTGCTCTCCACTCGGTAGGATTTTTTCAAACTTAGGCGAGTGTCCGACTGCAGCTAAGTCTCTTAGCGGGAGAACTTAGGCGAGTGCTGGACTGCAACTAAGCCCCCGAGTGGGAGGTTTGCTCTCCACTCGGTAGGATTTTAAACACTTAGGCAAGCACTGGGCTGCAGCTAAGCCCCCGAGTGGGAGTCTGGCTCTCCACTCGGTAGGATTTTTCAAACTTAGGCGAAACGGATTCGCAGCTAAGTCACCCACCGAGGGATTTCGCACGCAAACAAAAGTGACAACAATTATTGGAACACTCTTTTCTTTGATAAAAATGAACTGCGGGAATTTTTTTCTTATTACATCCCGTCCAAGGGAGAACTCAAGTGTAAAAGGGGCGGAGTAGTTCCGCATTCCAAGCTCGTGGCTCGTCGATCTGGCGATCAACATTGTAGAGGTGATATGCTCCATTGTGGAGGACTCTGGTGACGATGAAGGGACCTTCCCAAGTAGGAGCAAGTTTGTGTGGTTTCTGTTGATCCACTCGGAGGACCAAATCTCCTTCCTGGAAGGCTCGGCTCTTCACATTTCTGGCATGGAATCGACGCAAGTCTTGCTGATAGATGGTCGATCTGATCATAGCCATTTCCCTCTCCTCCTCTAGGAGGTCGACTGCGTCTTGCCGGGCTTGCTCTGCTTCGTCTTTGTTATAAAGCTCGACTCTGGGGGCGTTGTGAAGTAGATCACTCGGCAGGACGGCTTCGGCTCCGTAAACCAGAAAAAATGGCGTTCTTCCGGTCGATCGGTTCGGGGTGGTCCTCAGCCCCCACAAAACCGACGGAAGTTCATCGACCCAAGCGGCTGCTGCGTGCTTGAGATCACGCATCAATCGAGGCTTCAATCCTTTGAGAATCAAACCATTTGCTCTTTCAGCTTGTCCATTCGACTGGGGATGGGCGACCGATGCGTAGTCGACTCGAGTGCCTTGAGAGGCGCAAAAAGCTCTGAACTTGTCCGAATCGAAGTTTGACCCATTGTCAGTGATGATGCTATGCGGGACTCCATATCTGAATGTTAGCCCTCTGACGAAACTGATAGCAGTGCAAGCATCAAGATTCTTGATAGGCTTAGCTTCAATCCATTTGGTAAACTTGTCGACTGCCACAAGCACATGAGTGAAACCACTTCTGCCTGTTCTCAGTGGGCCAACCATATCTAGTCCCCAGACAGCAAAGGGCCAGACGAGTGGAATGGTCTTCAGGGCTGATGCAGGTTGTGTGACATGTTGGAGTAGAACTGGCACCCTCCACACTTGTCGACTATCTCTTTTGCCATCTCATTTGCTCTTGGCCAGTAAAATCCTGCTCGGTATGCTTTAGCCACAATGGTCCGAGAGGACGCATGGTGACCACAGGTCCCCGAGTGGATATCATTAAGGATCATCTGACCCTCTTCTGGTGTTATGCATTTCTGACCGATTCCAGTCGCGCTTTCCCTATACAACTGTCCCTTTATGACTGTGAAGGCCTTGGATCGGCGGACGATCTGTCGAGCCTCTTCCTCGTCCTCCGGGAGTTCTTTCCTTAGGATATACGCGATGTACGGTATCGTCCAGTCGGGAGTGATTGCCAAGACTTCCATGATTAGGTCGACCACAGCAGGAACTTCGACTTCAGTCGGATCTGTGGCACTTTTTGGTTGTGGGGCTTCTTCTGTGAAAGGATCCTCCTGGACCGACGGCGAGCGGATGTGCTCCAAAAACACATTGCTGGGAATGGCTTCTCTCTTGGAGCCTATCTTTGCCAGATCATCAACTGCTTGATTTTTCAGTCGGGGGATGTGATGAAGCTCTAACCCCTCGAATTTCTTTTCTAGCTTTCTTACTGCGTTGCAGTAGCCAGTCATAGCTGGGCTTCTGACGTCCCACTCCTTCATCACCTGATTAACCACCAAATCTGAGTCGCCGTAGACCATGAGGCGCCGGACGCCGAGTGAAATGGCCATGCGCAACCCATATAAGAGTGCTTCATATTCTGCTTCATTATTGGAGGAATCGAAGTGGATCTGGAGAACATATCTGAGCTTATCTCCTCGGGGGGAGACCAATACTACCCCAGCGCCGGAACCATTCAGCATCTTAGATCCATCGAAGAACATGGTCCAGTGCTCCGAGTGAACTTGAGTCGGAAGCTGCTGTTCAATCCACTCGGCGACGAAATCTGCAATTGCTTGGGACTTGATAGCCTTCTTTGCTTCAAACTTGATATCTAGGGGGAGGAGTTCAATCGCCCACTTAGCCACTCGACCAGTTGCACCTCTGTTGTGCAAGATCTCTGACAGTGGAGCGTCGCTGACGACTGTAATGGAATGGTCAGAGAAGTAGTGTGCAACCTTCTTTGTGGTCATGTAGATCCCATATACAAGCTTCTGGTAATGGGGATATCTTTGCTTCGAAGGGGTCAAAACTTCAGACACATAATATACTGGGCGTTGAACTCTGAAGGCCTTTCCTTCTTCTTCCCGCTCGACCGTGAGTACTGTACTGACAACTTGTCCCGTGGCCGCAATGTACAGCGGTAGAGGCTCTTTACTGATTGGGGCTGCAAGCACCGGCTGGGTGGAGAGCAGAGCTTTGAGCTCTGCAAACGCTGCGTCAGCTTCTGGAGTCCACTCGAACTTGTCAGACTTCTTCATCAGTCGGTAAAGAGGCAACGCCTTTTCACCGAGACGAGAAATGAATCGACTTAGAGCGGCCAAGCAACCTGTAAGTTTCTGGACATCGTGTACACGCACAGGGCGCTTCATCCGGAGTATGGTGCCAACTTTCTCGGGATTGGCGTCGATTCCTCGTTCGGAAACGAGAAAACCGAGTAGCTTTCCACCTGGAACTCCGAATGTGCACTTTGATGGATTGAGCTTGATATTGTATCCCCTGAGGTTAGCAAAGGTTTCGGCAAGGTCAGTCAGTAGGTCGGAACCTTTCTGTGACTTAACCACAATATCATCCATGTATGCTTCTACGTTCCGACTGATCTGAGTGAGTAAACACTTCTGAATCATCCTCATGAACGTGGCTCCAGCATTCTTGAGGCCGAAGGGAATGGTGACATAACAGAAGCACCCAAATGGGGTGATGAAAGCCGTTTTGATCTCGTCGGGTCCATACAGACGGATCTGATGGTACCCTGAATAAGCATCTAGAAAAGACAAACGCTCACACCCCGCGGTCGAGTCCACTACTTGGTCGATGCGGGGGAGAGGTAAATGATCTTTCGGGCAGGCCCGATTGATGTGTTTAAAGTCAATGCACATGCGAAGTGACTTGTCCTTTTTGGGGACCATGACAACATTGGCGAGCCACTCGGAGTGGTAAATCTCTCAGATGAACTCCACTGCTAAGAGCCGAGCCACCTCCTCGCCAATAGCTTTCCTCTTCTGGACGATGGACCGTCGAAGATGTTCTTTCACAGGCTTGAACTTTGGGTCGACTCGTAGACGGTGCTCAGCCAGCCCCCTGGGAACTCCAGGCATGTCAGAAGGCTTCCATGCGAAGACGTCCCAGTTCTCACGGAGGAACTGGATGAGAGCTTCTTCCTCTTTGGAGTCGAGCATCGTCGAGATGTGAGTCGGAGCAGCGTCGGGGTCGGTCGGGTGAATGTGCACTAGCTTAGTTTCACCGGACGACCGAAAAGCAGATTCTGAAGCAGGTTTCTTGGCTCGTAGCAATTCACTCGGATCAGCAGTCTTCTGGTACTCTTGTAGCTCAACAACTGCCATCTGAGCGTCAGCAATCTTCGATCCTTTCTGAAAACACTCTTCTGCTTTCCTCCGATTGCCGGTAACGGTGATCACACCTCTGGGGCCGGGCATCTTCAACTTGAGATACACGTACCATGGTCGAGCCATGAAGCGTGCATAAGCTGGCCGGCCCAGAATAGCATGATAAGCACTTTGGAAGTCCACAACCTCAAATGTCAACTTTTCCCTGCGGTAATTCTTTGAATCACCGAAAACCACGTCGAGAGCAATCTGGCTGAGTGACTCGGCTTTCTTTCCAGGAATGACTCCATGGAAGCTCATGTTGCTGGCACTGAGCCTGGACATCGGAATGCCCATCCCTTTCAATGTTTCAGCATACAATATGTTCAGGCCACTGCCACCATCCATTAGGACTTTGGTCAGTCGAGTGCCTTCGACAACTGGGTCGACCACCAAAGCTTGCCTCCCAGGGGTGGCAATGTGCGTAGGGTGATCGGACTGGTCGAATGTGATGGCAGTCTGAGACCACTTCAGATAACTGGGTGTCGCCGGAGCAACCATATTCACCTCACGGTTAATGACTTTCAGTCGACTTTTGCTTTCGACATCAGCAAAAATCATCAGGGTGGAATTGATTTGGGGGTATCCATCGTCACTGTCTTCCTTGTCCTCAACTCTGTCCGACTCTTTTTCCTTATCTTTGGACTGTTTGCCCTGAAACTGCTGGATCAGGAGCCGACACTGTCGAGTGGTATGCTTTGGGTAAATAAAATTACCCTCCTCATCTTTCTTGGTGTGGATGTGACATGGCATACCCAAAACATCATTTCCATCTTGATCCTTGACTTTCTTGGGCTTCCAGGGGCCTTTGGGTTTTCCCTTGAAATTTCCCTGGGTTGCGGCCAGGGCCTCCCCAGGGGCGGCCGGCTCGGCCTTCCGCTTCTGCTTCCGACTGGAATTGCTTCCGGTTTCCTGGGCGACTGCTTTCTGCTTGCCACTCCGGAGTCGATCTTCATCTTCTCCGTTAGCGTATTTGGTGGCAATTTCCATCATCCGATTCAGGGACATTTCTCCGGTCCGACCGAACTTCAGGTTCAACTCTCTGTTCTTGACGCCTTCTTTAAAGGCACAAACTGCTTGGTGATCCGGTACGTTCTCAACTGTGTGATGCAAAGTGATCCACCTCTGGATGTAATCCCTCAGAGTTTCACTCGGCTTCTGCACGCAAGACCGCAATTCTGTAAGGCCTGCGGGTCGCTTGCATGTTCCCTCAAAGGTTGTGACAAACACTCGAGAGAGATCCTCCCAAGTGTAGATGCTGCTGGGTGCTAACTGATTCAGCCATGCTCTGGCCGAGCCCTCTAACAGGAGAGGCAAATGCTTCATAGCCACCTCATCATTGCCACCGCCAATCTGTACAGCCACTCGGTAATCTTCGAGCGAAGTGTCAGGCTTAGACTCACCGGTGAACTTGCTGACTCCAGTCGCCAACCGAAAGTTGGGAGGAATCACCGCGGCCCTGATGGCTCGACTGAAACACTCTGGCCCTGAAACACGTATTCTGCTGCTGGCGGGCGCATCTCTGTTCTGGCCTTCCCGATGAGCCCTGTTCCTGTCAACCAAGCCTTGAACGAGGACAGATCTCGCGTCAAAGCCTAGGTCCCTGGGGTCGAGGGGAATCCTCTGCCCAACGCTATGAGGGCGCCTGTCATCTCGATGTCGAGGCGCATATGACCCACTCCTCGGGGGAGGGGTTGGCACTCGACGTCGATCATCACGATCGGATCGGTGATCACACTGCTCATTCCTTCTGTACTGATCATGCCGGTCGCCACGTCCCTCACGCCTCGGGGGCGACCGCGGGCTGTGAGCCGACTGGACTGTATCTGTTGCAACGGATCGACTGTGGATTCTATTCCGCGACTGAGAAACAGCGGAATTCTGGTTTCCCGCCGCCCGGAGCAACGCTCTGATCTGCAACAAGCCCCTGCCAGCCTCCGACTGGGAGGGCTGAATCGATTCTGCTATACGGGCCGCGGCGGCCAAATTCTGAACTGGGGTTCGGTATACCTGCGTCAGCGGGAAGAGCTGACGTCGACTAGACTCGGGAGCCCGCTGACGCGCTTGCTCGTCGAGTGCTCGCTGGAGATTCTCTAGTCGAGTGCGCTCGGCCAAGTTAGCCAAGCGCGCGTCCTCCAAGGCCCGGGCCTCGGGGGTCTCTCCGACGATAGGAGTGTGGAGTGCGTCCGTGTTCCGGCGGCGAAGCTCCTCTCGCTGTAATGACGTGAGAGGTTCGGGGAGATACTCATCGTGGGGATGCGACGGGTCGCCCCCACCCGCGCCTCCAACAGCGCGAGGGAAACCGGGAGGACTGTGCGTTCCATCGACCGCCAGGATCTCAGCTGCTGGGTCGCTGCTGTCACACTCGGATGCGGTCTCCGCGGAGCCAGTCGAACAGGCCACAGAGGGATTCGTCGGGCTCGATTGCCGCGACTTGCGGGGCGGCTGACTGGCGAGCCACGGCATGCCTCACCCACCTCTGAAGTCTCGACCGACCGGAGCGCTTGCGCCGGTGGGAGACAGAGTGGGGAGACGATACGGGGGCCGATCGATACTGGGCCGACGGCTGCCGCAGGAGGAAGCCACGAACGCATGCGCGGAAATGCGTCGCACCGCGGACGGGGAGCGCGTCGATGTCGAGTGGCGCCTCCTGAAGCCAGGCGGAGTCGTCGGCGATGAACGTGAGCGCGCCGAGGCGGATCTCGTGGCCCTCCACTAAAACTCCACACGAAACCATGATCAAAGGGATCGGAAAAATCGCAACTTCTCCAATCAGGCGCTAAGATTCCTGCCCCAAGGTGGGCGCCAACTGTCGTGGTTCTAACTCTGACCGTGATGTAGGGGGGTATGTATGGAGAGGCTAGATCTCAGCTATTGGGAAGTTGTAAACACACCAAGATGTACGAGTTCAGGCCCTTCGCGGAGGAAGTAACAGCCCTACGTCTCGGTGCCCGGAGGCGGTCGACTGGATTACTGGCGTGTGAATAACAGGGGTGCGAACCTTTCATACTGAGGAGGGGGTGGCTTATATAGAGTTCGCCGGCCCCCTCCTGCCCTCAGTAATGCAGGGTTTAAGGTATATTTAAGGTTAGGGGCGTTACTGGTAACGCCCCTAATAAAGTGCTATAATGACCATAAAGACTACTTAACAGCTGACCGTTTGCCTGCGGAGTGACTATAGGTCTCCTGGCGGTCGAGTGGTTGGCTTCATGGTCGAGTGATAGCTTTCTGGTCGAGTGTCTTAAATCCGTCAAGTGGGATACCTTCAAGTCGATTGAAAGGTGACTTCTCCTAGGGATGTCCTTGGGTAGGGCTCCTTGGACAGGTCCGTGCCCCTACCCTAGGTACATGGCTTCATCACTCTCCATGACGAGGAGGGAGTAGTTCTCCCTCGGGGTTGAGGGTATGTACCAGTAGCTATGTGTTTGATCTCTCTCTCTCTCTCTCTCTCGTGTTCTTGAGGTGGTACGATCTTGATGTATTGTGAGCTTTGCCATTATATTTGGATCCTATGATGTTTCTTCCCCCCTCTACTCTCTTGTAATGAATTGAGTTTCACCTTTGAAGTAATCTTATCGGATTGAGTCTTTAAACATTTGAGAACACTTGATGTATGTCTTGCCATGCGTATTTGTGGTGACAATGGGATATCACATGATTCACTTGATGTATGTTTTGGTGATCAACTTGCGGGTTCCGCCCATGAACCTATGCATAGGGGTTGGCACACGTTATTGTCGTGATTCTCCAGTAGAAACTTTGGGGCACTCTTTGAGGTTCTATGTGTTGGTTGAATAGATGAATCTGAGATTGTGTGATGCATATCGTATAATCATACCCACGAATACTTGAGGTGACATTAGGGTTTTGATTGATTTGTGTCTTAAGGTGTTATTCTAGTATGAACTCTAGGGCTGTTTGTGACACCTATAGGAATAGCCCAAACGGATTGATTGGAAAGAATAACTTTGAGGTGGTTTCGTACCCTACCATAATCTCTTCGTTTGTTCTCCGCTATTAGTGACTTTGGTGTGACTCTTTGTTGCATGTTGAGGGATAGTTATATGATCTAATTATGTTATTGTTGTTGAGGGGACTTGCACTAGCAAAAGTATGAACCCTAGGCCTTGTTTCAACGCATTGCAATACCGTTTATGCTCACTTTTATCATTAGTTACCTTGCTGTTTTTATAATTTCAGATTACAAAAACCTTTATCTGCTATCAATATACCACTTGTATCACCATCTCTTCGCCGAAGTAGTGCACCTATACAATTTACCATTGTATTGGGTGTGTTGGGGACACAAGAGACTCTTTGTTATTTGGTTGCAGGGTTGCTTGAGAGAGACCATGTTCATCCTACGCCTCCTATGGATTGATAAACCTTAGGTCATCCACTTGAGGGAAATTTTCTACTGTCCTACAAACCTCTGCACTTGGAGGCACAACAACGTCTACAAGAAGAAGGTTGTGTAGTAGACATCAACCTCTTTTCTGGCGCCGTTGCCGGGGAGGAGAGTGCTTGAAGGTATATCTTTAGATCCTGCAATCGAGTCTTTTAGTTTCTTGTTTTATCACTAGTTTAGTTTATAAACGAAAATTACAAAAAAATGGAACTAAGGATGCCTCATATGCTTCATCTTTTTAATGTCTTTCGTGAGAATAAGGATTCCGATAATTGTGCTCAAGTGCTGGAATAAGAATGCATTAGAATGTTTGGCACTAAATCTTTGAATGATGAGCATGATTGCAATGTTGTTAGTATGAATTCCTTGAATATCTATGATGCTAATGATATGCAAAGCCACAAGCTTGGGGAAGCTATGTTTGATAAAGATGATATTTTTTGTCCCCCAAGTTTTGATGAGCAAATTTATTATGATGAAAGCATGCCTCCTATCTATGATTATTATTGTGATGACACATATGCTTTAAAGAATAATTATAACCATGAAACTTGTCATCTTGATCTTAATTTTCAATCACATGATAATTATTTTGTTGAGTTTGCTCCCACTATTATTCATGAGAAGAATTTTGCTTGTGTGGAGAGTAATAAAATTTCTATGCTTGTAGATCATGAAAAGAATGCTTTAGGTGCTGGTTATATTGTTGAATTCATTCATGATGCTACTGAAAATTATTATGAGGGAGGAATATATGCTTGTAGGAATTGCAATAATATCAAGTTTCCTCTCTATGTGCTTAAAATTTTGAATTTATGCTCGTTTTGCTTTCCTATGCAAGTTGATTCTTGTTCCCACAAGTTGTTTGCTCACAAAATACCTATGCATAGGAAGTGGGTTAGACTTAAATGTGCTAGTCATATTCTTCATGATGCTCTCTTTATGTTCCAATTCTTATCCTTTATGTGAGCATCATTGAAATCCTCATGCCTAGCTAGGGGCGTTAAACGATAGCGCTTGTTGGGAGGCAACCCAATTTTATTTTAGTTCCTTGCCTTTTGCTCCTGTTTAGTAATAAATAATTCATCTAGCCTCTATTTTGATTGAGTTTTTATGTTTTAGTTAGTGTTTGTGCCAAGTAGAACCTTTGGGAAGACTTGGGGAAATTCTTGTTGATCATGCTGTAAAAAACAGAAACTTTAGCGCTCACGAGAATTACTGCCATTTTTATTTGGATACTGATATTTAGTTAATTCATTTTGCACATGATTAATAGATAGATTCCTCAGGTCCAGAAATTTATTTGAGAATTTTATGAGTTCCATAAGTATACGTTTGATCCATATTACTACAGACTATTCTGTTTTTGACAGATTCTGTTTTTTCATATGTTGTTTACTTATTTTGATGAATCTATGACTAGTAAAATAGTTTATAAACCATAGATAAGTTGGAATACAGTAGGTTTAACACCAATATAAATAAATAATGAGTTCATTACAGTAACTTATGATGGTGATTTGCTTTCTTATACTAACGGAGCTCACGAGTTTTCTGTTAAGTTTTGTGTTGTGAAGTTTTCAAGTTTTGGGTAAAGATTCGATGGATTATGGAATAAGGAGTGGCAAGAGCCTAAGCTTGGGGATGCCCAAGGCACCCCAAGGTAATATTCAAGGACAACCAAGAGCCTAAGCTTGGGGATTCCCCGGAAGGCATCCCCTCTTTCGTCTTCGTTCATCGGTAACTTTACTTGGAGCTATATTTTTATTAACCACATGATATGTGTTTTTCTTGGAGCGTCATTTTATTTTCCTTTTTTTTGCTTGCTGTTTGAATAAAATACCAAGATATGAAATTATTAAATGTTACAGAGTCTTCACATAGTTACATAATTATTCAACTACTCATTGATCTTCACTTATATCTTTCGAAGTAGTTTGTTGTTGCTCTAGTGCTTCACTTATATCTTTTTAGAGCACGGTGGTGGTTTTATTTTGGAGAAATAGATGAACTCTCGTGCTTCACTTATATTACTTTGAGAGTATTTAGAACAGCATGGTAATTTGCTTTGGTTATGAAATTAGTCCTAGTATGATGGGCATTCAAGAGGGATATAATAAAAACTTTCATATAGAGTGCATTGAATACTAAGAGAAGTTTGATACTTGATAATTGTTTTGAGATATGGGGATGGTGATATTAGAGTCATGCTAGTTGAGTAGTTGTGAATTTGAGAAATACTTGTGTTGAAGTTTGTGATTCCCGTAGCATGCACGTATGGTGAACCGTTATGTGATGAAGTCGGAGCATGATGTATTTATTGATTGTCCTCCTTATGAGTGGTGGTCGGGGACGAGCGATGGTCTTTTCCTACCAATCTATCCCCCTAGGAGCATGCGCGTAGTACTTTGTTTCGATAACTAATAGATTTTTGCAATAAGTATGTGAGTTCTTTATGACTAATGTTGAGTCCATGGATTATACGCACTCTCACCCTTCCACCATTGCTAGCCTCTCTAATAACGCGCACCTTTCGCCGGTATCATAAACCCACCATATACCTTCCTCAAAACAGCCACCATACCTACCTATCATGGCATTTCCATAGCCATTCCGAGATATATTGCCATGCAACTTTCCACCGTTCCGTTTATTATGACACGCTTCATCATTGTCATATTGCTATGCATGATCATGTAGCTGACATCGTATTTGTGGCAAAGCCACCGTTCATAATTCTTTCATACATGTCACTCATGCATCATTGCACATCCCGGTACACCGCCGGAGGCATTCATATAGAGTCATATCTTGTTCTATGTATCGAGTTGTAATTCTTGAGTTGTAAGTAAATAAAAGTGTGATGATCATCATTATTAGAGCATTGTCCGAGTGAGGAAAGGATGATGGAGACTATGATTCCCCCACAAGTCGGGATGAGACTCCGGACAAAAATAAATAAATAAAAGAGGCCAAAGAAGCCCAAATAAAAAAAGAAAAAAATAGAGGCCATAAAAAAAGTGAAGGCCCAAATAAAAAAATAAAAAAATGAGAGAAAAAGAGAGAAGGGACAATGCTACTGTCCTTTTACCACACTTGTGCTTCAAAGTAGCACCATGATCTTCATGATAGAGCGTTTCCTATGTTGTCACTTTCATATACTAGTGGGAATCTTTCATTATAGAACTTGGCTTGTATATTCCAATGACGGGCTTCCTCAAATTGCCCTAGGTCTTCGTGATCAAGCGAGTTGGATGCACACCCACTTAGTTCCTTTTGTTGAGCTTTCATATACTTATAGCTCTAGTGCATCTGTTGCATGGCAATCCCTACTCACTCACATTGATATCTATTGATGGGCATCTCCATAGCCCGTTGATACGCCTAGTTGATGTGAGACTATCTTCTCATTTTTGTCTTCTCAACAACCACCATTCTATTCCACCTATAGTGCTATGTCCATGGCTCACGCTCATGTATTGCGTGAAGATTGAAAAAGTTTGAGAACATCAAAAGTATTAAACAATTGCTTGGCTTGTCATCAGGGTTTTGCATGATTTAAATACGTTGTGTGGTGAAGATGGAGCATAGCCAGACTATATGATTTTGTAGGGATAGCTTTCTTTGGCCATGTTATTTTGAGAAGACATGATTGCTTGGTTAGTATGCTTGAAGTATTATTATTTTTTATGTCAATATTAAACTTTTGTCTTGAATCTTATGGATCTGAATATTCTTGCTACAATAAAGATAAATACATGATGAATATGTTAGGTAGCATTCCACATCAAAAATTCTGGTTTTATCATTTACCTACTCGAGGACGAGCAAGAATTAAGCTTGGGGATGCTGATACGTCTCCAACGTATCTATAATTTTTGATTGTTCCATGCTATTATATTATCAACCTTGGATGTTTTATATGCATTTATTTGCTATTTTATATGATTTTTGGGACCAACCTATTAACCCAGAGCCCAGTGCCAGTTTCTATTTTTACCTTGTTTTAGAATATCGCAGAAAAGAAAAACCAAACGGAATCCAATTGACCTAAAACTTCACGGAACTTATTTTTGGATCAGAAGAAGCCCAGAAGACTTGGAGTGCACATCAGGGGATCTACGAGGAGGCCATGAGGCAAGGGCGCGGCCACCCCCTGGGCGCGCCCTCCACCCTCGTGGGCCCCTCATGGCCCCCCTGACATACTTCTTCCGCCTATATATCTCCATATACCCTAAAACTACCTGGGAGCACAATAGATCGAGAGTTCCGCCGGCAGAAGCCTCCGTAGCCACCAAAAAGCAATCTAGACCCGTTTCGGCACCCTGCCAGAGGGGGAATCCCTCTCCGGTGGCCATCTTCATCATCCCGGTGCTCTCCATGACGAGGAGGGAGTAGTTCTCCCTCGGGGCTAAGGGTATGTACCAGTAGCTATGTGTTTGATCTCTCTCTCTCGTGTTCTTGAGGTGGTATGATCTTGATGTATCGTGAGCTTTGCTATTATATTTGGATCCTATGATGTTTGTTCCCCCTCTACTCTCTTGTAATTGATTGAGTTTCCCCTTTGAAGTAATCTTATCAGATTGAGTCTTTAAAGATTTGAGAACACTTGATGTATATCTTGCCGTGCGTATCTGTGGTGACAATGGGATATCACGTGATTCACTTGATGTATGTTTTGGTGATCTACTTGCGGGTTCCACCCATGAACCTATGCATAGGGGATGGCACATGTTTTCGTCGTGATTCTCCGGTAGAAACTTTGGGGCACTCTTTGAGGTTCTATGCATTGGTTGAATAGATGAATATGAGATTGTGTGATGCATATCGTATAATCATACCCACGGATACTTGAGGTGACATTGGAGTATCTAGGTGACATTAGGGTTTTGATTGATTTGTGTCTTAAGGTGTTATTCTAGTACGAACTCTAGGGCTGTTTGTGACACCTATAGGAATAGCCCAACGGATTGATTGGAAAGAATAACTTTGAGGTGGTTTCGTACCTACCATAATCTCTTCGTTTGTTTTCCGCTATTAGTGACTTTGGAGTGACTCTTTGTTGCATGTTGAGGGATAGTTATATGATCCAATTATGTTATTATTGTTGAGGGGACTTGCACTAGCAAAAGTATGAACCCTATGCCTTGTTTCAACGCATTGCAATACCGTTTATGCTCACTTTTATCATTAGTTACCTTGCTGTTTTTATAATTTCAGATTACAAAAACATTTATCTACTATCCATATACCACTTGTATCACCATCTCTTTGCCGAACTAGTGCACCTATACAATTTACCATTGTATTGGGTGTGTTGGGGACACAAGAGACTCTTTGTTATTTGGTTGCAGGGTTGCTTGAGAGAGACCATCTTCATCCTACGCCTCCTACGGATTGATAAACCTTAGGTCATCCACTTGAGGGAAATTTTCTACTGTCCTACAAACCTCTGCACTTGGAGGCCCAACAACGTCTACAAGAAGAAGGTTGTGTAGTAGACATCACGCTAGTAGGCGGTAACCATGCTCGGCAGGCCGAAAGGCATGCAAACGTAGCTGTGAGGTGGGCCCTCACACCGGCCAGCGTGCGAAGGCCAGAAGCGCTCTTGAGTTGCAACTCTGTTGAGCCCGGGGAGGTTGATGCAGACGCGTAGCTCGTTGTCCTCGCCAAGACAAGGGGCTGCGCCAGGTGGTAGGCGATGGTCGCCTCGCCTCTTGAAGCTCCTCGGTCGCCTTGGTGATGAACTCCTAAGCACCTAGCACCTTGTGCCTAGTGCCATCGTGAGGGAAGCACGTGGTGAAGCATGCCTCCATGTTGCGCCTGAGCGCCTCCCTCGTGACATTGGCTAGGTCAGAGGCCCTCTAGAAGAGAGCCCTCAAGCCCAGCTTTAGGAGGGCGTCGGGCGCGCCTTACTATGCAAGAGAGGGACGCGCCCCATCCGCGAGCGCTGGTCCTGAGGTGGTGCCACTAGAGACACCGCTTTCCTGAGGCCCTTGGTGAAGCAACTGCTTCTTCTTCTTGGGTACTGCCTTAGGAGGGTAGATGGTGCCTTTGTTGTCTAGGTCTTCAACTGTCGTAGCCTGGTAGGCACGCTCAAGGGAGCACACCGCGGCCTTCTCCTCGCAGGCGACCATGATAACGCCGCAGCTTCCTGGCATCCTTGAGGACGTTGTAGCCGTGGTGGGTCACAGCCATGAACTTGGCCAGGGCCGGATATCCAAGGATGGCATTGTACGGCAGACGGATGTGGGCGATGTTGAAGTCGATGAGCTTGGTGCGGTAGTTGTCGCGCTGGCCGAAGGTGACAGGGAGGTTTATCTGCCTTATTGGGGTGGTGGAGCCATCGGTCACTCCTGAGAAGGGCTTGGTGGGCTGCAGCTGATCAAACAACACTTGGAGGCGGTCGAATGTCTCAATGGAAAGAACATTGAGTCTCGCGCTGCCATCGATAAGGGTCTTGGTGACAAGGACATTGCTGATGACGGGTGAGCAAAGCATCAGGAGAGCGCTGGTAGTTGCCGTGTACTTGAGCTAGTCGGACGAGCTGAAGGTGATGGTGCACTTGGACCACCTGAGCGGACGTGTGGCCTCAAGTCTAGGGAGGGCTGCGTTCACCTCGCGAGCAAACTGCTTGAAGATGCGGTGGGAGGCTGGGGCTTGAGCGCCACCCAAGATGCAGGTGATGGCGCGAGACTCCTGGAAGCCCCCATCCCCCTCGTCTTGGTGGTGGTCGTCATTCCTTCTTGGTGGTGGTGGTAGCGGAGGGAGGCCGGCGTTGCCCTAAGGACGGTCCTGATGAGGCTAGTCTCTCCAGATGCCCTCGCGAGGCTAGCCTTGCCAACGATCCTCACATGACTGGTCGCGCCACTCCTGCCGGGGGCCGCGGTCGTCCCAACATCCTCCACTTATGGCTCCTCCTTGGCCATAGCCTCGGTCGTTGCGCTCATGGCGTCGACCGAAGCGCCCGTCGCAGATGACCCTGAGCTCCTGATAGTCATTGGTGTTGTGGCTGTGTACGTTGTGGAAGGCGTAGAACGGGCGGCTGGCCTTGGATGACTCAGTATGGTCGCAGCCGCGCTTCATCTCTGGTTCAGCCACGAGCATGGCTGCCCCCTTGTGCTTCATGTCCTTGGTCTTGGCCTTCTTGCCTTCTAGGTCGGAAGCCGGGAGCTCGAGGAGGGAGAGGCGCCCCTCCTCAGCCCTCGCGCACTTGGCAGCCATGTTGAACATCTCTAGGGCCGTGCACAAATCCTTGTGGATGGCGAGCTCCTCCTTCATCTTGACATCGCGGACGCCATCGGAGAACGCCGAGATGATGGCTTCGTCAGAAACCTTGGGATCTTGAGGCAAACCCTGTTGAAGCGTTGGATGTACTTCTGCAGGGTCTCCCAAGGCTGTTGCTTGATGCGCTGCAGGTCACCCGCGGCAGGTGGGCGGTCACGAGTGCCTTGGAAATTGGCGACGAAATGCTCGCGCATCTCGCCCCAGGAGGAGATGATCCCACGGGCAGGTTCAAGAGCCACAAGCGTGCGCCGTCCTTGAGGGCCATGGGAAACCAGTTCACCATGACCTTCTCGTCGTAG
This sequence comes from Triticum urartu, assembly GCF_056163025.1. Classification (NCBI taxonomy): domain Eukaryota; kingdom Viridiplantae; phylum Streptophyta; class Magnoliopsida; order Poales; family Poaceae; genus Triticum; species Triticum urartu. Next base: position 203,174,295 of record NC_141876.1, on the reverse strand, counting down.
CTGGCCACCTCGATGCTCAGTTCGTAGAGCTGTAGGAACTCCGCAGGGTCGGGGGTGCTGTCGTAACACGGAGGCAGGTCAGGCTTGAGCTTGCCTGGCCAGACGACGCTGTGTAGCTCGAGGGTGAAGGCACGGCAGCCCGCTGTGCTCACCGAGGCCCATCGTGGAGGTGGAGCCTGATCTTGGCAATCACGCACCACCACTGCAGGCGGCGCGCGGTCTCGACGTGGTGGTGGAGGGAGCGTTGGGGAACCTTCTTGCGGCCGCTGGGCCACGCATCTTGAGCCGAGGGCGACGTCCTGACCAGGAGGTGGCGGAGGCGCTCCATGGGCTATGTCGCCCGCAGCTGGCGGTGAACGGGGCAGCGAGAGGGGCGGTGCAGGCGAGCACCCAGCCACGCTGACTAGCTCGGTGATGGGTCCAGCCAGTCTTCATAGAGGTCATCGACTGGGCGGTAGCGCAAGAGCTCGCGCACCATGAGCAGCGCAGCCTGTGCGTCCGCGGGCCCGCGACGAGCGTCGGACGATGAGCCGGCAGGAGTCAGCGATGGGGTGGCGGTGCATCCATCCCGCCGCACAGAGGGCTACAGCGATGAAGCTTGCTGCTTGTTCCCGCCGTGCCGGTGGCGGCGTTGGCAGCGGGTGATGGAGAGCGGCGTGGAGGCCTGCCGACGGGTGCCGTTTAGGTGACAAGGGCAGCGACAACGGCTGGCGCTCAGCACAGGCTCGATGAGCGTCTACCGTGGAAGCGGTGGAGTGGCGGTGCGTTGATCGACGGAAGAGAGAATTTAGTGCACCCCTACCTGGCACGCCAAATGTCGGATTTAGGGCTCTGCAGACCCTTGATAGGTTCGAACACTGGGGTGCGCACGAAGAACACTCTCTCCCTAGCTCGCTCGCTAACGATCCCATGGCCTAGCTCGACGAACCCAAAGAACGAGAGCCACGTAGATTTATCCTGGTTCGGGCCACCTTGCGGTGTAATACCCTACTCCATCCTTGTGGTGGATTGCCTTAAGGGCTGAGGATTAGCTAGTACAGTGGATGAACAGCCTCAGGAGGTGAGGTGTTCTTGAGCTCGATGAGCTGGTGGGTGTGGGGATGGTCCGAATGATCCTCTCCTCTGTGGTGGTGGCTAAGTCCTATTTATAGTGGCCTTGGTCCGCTTCCAAAATGTAAGCGGGAAGGGATCCCACAACGGCCAAATTCGACGGGAGACAACTAGTACAAGTTATCCTCACAATAGTATTCTTCGCCTGCAAAGGCTCTGGGGTAACGCTGTAGTGGGCTCCGCGATGACTTCTGTCCTGTCGTCCTGGCAGTCTTGGTCTTGTTGCATTGATATGGAAACCTTTGCCAAATGCCTTGGGACCCCGCGCCTGTGCTTGCCTCCTTAGCACCAAAGAGGAAACTGGTACACTATGCCCACTGGCGCCCGCCTTGTCTTGGCCGTCATGTCTCACGTCATGTGAACCTCGCGAGGTGCACCCTGCCTTGATATCTCTGCTCCTCGGGAGCGAGCCTAGCGTGGCTGCCCCCAGGGAGGTCTAGGTGTCACCCGCTTCGCGAGGCTTGGCCCCTCGTGAGGGTCTTGCGTTGTTGCTGCCGAACTGGGCCGTACCAGGCCGCTGATGGAGCCACACCACGGGTCGTAGGCAGGCAAGTCTGTGCACCCCCGGTCCCAGAACGCCGATAGAGAAAACTCGCTATTACTATATTCTCAAATTATTTCCTTTCTCATTAAAGGGTGATGCTAAAGCTTGGTACAATACTCTTACTCCTGGTTGTGTGCTAGTCATCGGGATATGATTTATTACTTCTCTGAAAAATATTTTTCTGCTCATAAGAAACAAGCTGCCTTGCAGGAAATATTTAACTTTGTTCAAATTAAAGAAGAGAGTCTCCCACAATCTTGGGGGAGGCTTTGCCAATTACTTAATGCTGTGCCTGATCATCCTCTTAACAAAAATGAAATACTTGATATCTTCTATAATGGACTAACCGATGCTTCTAGGGACTTCTTAGATAGTTGTGCTGGTTGTGTTTTCAGGGAATGAACTATTGGACAAGCTGAAGAACTATTGAATAATATATTAAAAAATTATGATGATTGCACTCTTCCTGAACCATTTCCTAAACCCACTCCGAAGAAGAGGGGTATAATATATCTCAGTCCAGAAGATATGCAAGAGGCAAAGAAATCTATGAAGGAAAAAGGTATTAAAGCCGAGGATGTTAAAATTTTACCTCCTATTGAAGAAATACATGGACTTAATACACCACAACTTCCTAAGATGGTAGAGGTAAATTCTCTTATGAAGTTCAATGATAATGATAATCCTCACAATATGCGTCCTAGCCAATGCCTTTATGAGTTTGAAAATTATATTAGAAAACAATATCACTTCAATGCAAATGTTATGAAACAATTGAAATACAATTCTAATATGATTGCTCGCTTGAGTGACTTGTTATTTAGAATATCGAATGATGTTAGAGGTGTTGGAAAGCATGCTTATATGGTTCAAACTCAGTTAGAACAAGTTGCTAAATCTAAAATAGAATTGCTTGATGAAATGAATAATAATATGCATGACTTTGCTGTTAGAGTTGCAACCAGAGGAGGTAAAATAACTCAGGAACCACTTTATCCTAAGGTACACCCTAAAAGAATTGAACAAGATGCACAAAGAGCTAACACTAGTGCACCTAGTTCTTCTAAAAAGAAAAAGAAAAATAAGAATGATAGGACTTCACATGCTCCTTGTGAACCTGAAATAGAGAAACCTCCTGACAATGATAATGAAGTTTCTATCTCTGTTGCTGAAACTCAATCTAGTAATGAACACTCACCTAGTGATAATGAAAAAGATAATGCTGATGTTCATGAAGACACTCAACCAAATACTCCCCATTCCAAAATAGATGACTCGACTTTGTACTAACTTTAGTACAAAGTTGGGTCATCTATCTTGGAATGGAGGGAGTAATAAAGAACCAGGCAATGATGTTGAGATAGAACCACCTATTGATCTTGATAACCCACAACCTAAGAATAAAAGGTATGATAAAAGAGACTTCATTGCTAGAAAAACACAGTAAAGAAAGAGAACCATGGGTTCAGAAACCTATGCCTTTTCCACCTAAGTCAACTAAAAAGAATGATGGTGAAGAATTTGAATGCTTTGCTGAAATGTTGAGGCCAGTCTTTTGCGTACTCGCTTGACTGATATCTTGAAAATGCCTCCTTATGCAAAGTATATGAAAGACATCATCACAAATAAGAGAAGAATACCGGAAGCTGAAATCTCCACTATGCTTGCTAATTATACTTTTAAAGATGGAGTACCTAAAAAACTTGGAGATCCGGGAATTCCAACTATACCTTGCTCTATCAAAAAGAATTATGTGAAAACGGCTTTATGTGATTTAGGAGATGGTGTTAGTGTTATGCCTTTCTCTTTATATAAAAGACTTGATTTGAATAAACTCACACCTACTGAAATATCTTTGCAAATGGCTGACGAATCAACTGCCATACCTATCAGTATCTGTGAGGATGTGCCCGTTGTTGTTAATGTTACTATTTTGACTGACTTTGTTATACTTGAGATGCCCGAGGACGACAACATGTCGATTATCCTTGGTAGACCCTTCTTGAATACTGCAGGAGCTGTTATTGATTGCAATAAAACCAAGGTCACTTTCCATATCAATGGTAATGAGCATATAGTGCACTTTCTGAAGAAACAATTCCAAGTGAATGGTATTAATGTTATTGAAAAATCTCCGACAATCACTATTGGAAGTTTTCAAATACCTCTACCTACTATCAAAAATAAATATGAAATGCTTATTGTTGGGGACATTCATATCCCCATTGATGTAACTTAGTGATTTACGAAAGTTCATCGGTTTCATGCTAATCAAAAGTGGTTGTTAATAAGACTTGATCAACCTTATTAATGGATCATTGTTTAGCGGTATGAAGTTGATGAATTTAGTAAGAACTACCTTCTGTGCCTACTTTTTATTCTTTTTTTATTAGTTAAATAAAATAAAATTCCATGTTCTGTCTGTTTTCTCAATTTCCCGTGAAATAAAAAAATGACCAAAAATAAAAATTCTCAGAATGCCCTGAAAAATTAATATGATTTTTTCTGATTATTTAAGAATTTTTGGTGCAAATAACATCAGAGGAAGGTGCACCAGGTGGGCACAACCCACCTGGGCGCGCCAGGACCCCCAGGAGCACCCTGGTGGGTTGTGGTCCCCACGTGGGCCCCCTCACTTATCTCTTCATACCACATCATCACGTACCTCCAGAAAAATCTCCATTGCTCTCTCTCCCATGTTCTTGCTCTCAAACCCGCGGATTTCGATCTCTTTGCTCGAAGCTTCGTTTCCAAAACTATTTCGGGGGATTGTTGCTTGGTATGTGACTCCACCGTTTGTCCAATTAGTTTTTGTTTTAGTGGTTTATATTTTGAATAATTAGCTACTCTTGGTGGTGTTGTACATGAGCGTGCATGTTGAATTCTTAGTGTTCTAAGTAGTTTGAATGCTTGCTTTGGCCTCTATGTATCCCTATGAGTAGTTCGTATCACTTTTGTGAAGTTTTGTTGAGAAAATTTTGTGGGCTAATAAATTTCAGAATTTTGTTCATAGGAAAACCATGAATATCTTTAGGAAGTTTGGCTCTAAGAAGAACTCCAAGGGTGCTATTGGGGAGTCATATGATAGTGATCTCCATCCTCGGAGGTTGGCGGAAGTATGGCCGTGTGAATGGCCGCACACCCCGTTCCTGGAAGAGGCTGGAATCCTTCAGGATTTCATGAAATATGCTGCTAATGCCGGCCTCACCGACTTCATCGCAGATGAGTGTGAACAGCACCAAATCCTCACAAACATCTTTGTTCACAACTTTACTTTCCTGCCTAGGAATAATCCTCCTACAGTGAGCTTTGATTTATATGCTGAAAACCATCAGATACCACTTACTGAATTTTGTGACATATGCAAGATCCCCTCTTATGGGAGCTTAGCCGAGCCTAGGCCGGCTGAGTTTGAGGCCTTTTTGAAGGAAATATGCCCTAGAGGCAATAATAAAGTTATTATTTATTTCCTTATATCATGATAAATGTTTATTATTCATGCTAGAATTGTATTAACCGGAAACATAATACATGTGTGAATACATAGACAAACAAAGTGTCACTAGTATGCCTCTACTTGACTAGCTCATTAATCAAAGATGGTTATGTTTCCTAACCATGAACAAAGAGTTGTTATTTGATTAACGAGGTCACATCATTAGTTGAATGATCTGATTGACATGACCCATTCCATTAGCTTAGCATCCGATCGTTTAGTATGTTGCTATTGCTTTCTTCATGACTTATACATGTTCCTATGACTATGAGATTATGCAACTCCCGTTTGCCGGAGGAACACTTTGGGTGCTACCAAATGTCACAACGTAACTGGGTGATTATAAAGGAGCCTTACAAGTGTCTCCAAAGGTACATGTTGGGTTGGCGTATTTCGAGATTAGGATTTGTCACTCCGATTGTCGGAGAGGTATCTCTGGGCCCTCTCGGTAATGCACATCACATAAGCCTTGCAAGCATTACAACTAATATGTTAGTTGTGAGATGATGTATTACGGAACGAGTAAAGAGACTTGCCGGTAACGAGATTGAACTAGGTATTGGATACCGACGATCGAATCTCGGGCAAGTAACATACCGATGACAAAAGGAACAACGTATGTTGTTATGCGGTCTGACCGATAAAGATCTTCGTAGAATATGTAGGAGCCAATATGGGCATCCAGGTCCCGCTATTGGTTATTGATCGGAGACGTGTCTTGGTCATGTCTACATTGTTCTCGAACCGTAGGGTCCGCACGCTTAAAGTTACGATGACAGTTATTATGAGTTTATGCATTTTGATGTACCGAAGTTAGTTCGGAGTCCCGGATGTGATCACGGACATGACGAGGAGTCTTGGAATGGTCGAGACATAAAGATTGATATATTGGATGGCTATATTCGGACACCGGAAGGGTTCCGGAGAAGTTTCGGATAAAACCGGAGTGCCGGAGGGGTTACCGGAACCCCCAGGGGGTTAATGGGCCTTATGGGCCTAATGTGGAGAAGAGGAAGGGGCTGCCAGGGCAGGCCACGCGCCCCCTCTCCCCCTAGTCCGAATTGGACAAGGAGGGAGGGGCGGCGCCCCCCCTTTTCCTATTCTCCCTCCACCTCTCCTAGTTGGACAAGGAACAGGGAGGGGAGTCCTACTCCCGGTAGGAGTAGGACTCCTCCTGCGCCCTTCTCTAGGCCGGCACACCACCCCCCTTGGATCCTTTATATACAGAGGCAGGGGGGCACCCTAAGGACACACAAGTTGATCCTCGTGATCATTCCTTAGCCGTGTGCGGTGCCCCCTGCCACCATATTCCACCTCAGTCATATCGTTATAGTGCTTAGGCGAAGCCCTGCGTCGGTGGAACATCATCATCGTCACCACGCCGTTGTGCTGACAGAACTCATCCCCGAAGCTTTGCTGGATCGGAGCCCGGGGAGCGTCATCGAGTTGTACGTGTGCTAAGAACTCGGAGGTGCCGGAGTAACGGTGCTTGGATCGGTCGGATCGGGAAGAAGACGTACGACTACTTCCTCTACGTTGTGTCAACGCTTCCGTTGCGATCTACAAGGGTACGTAGATCATACTCTCCCCTCTCGTTGCTATGCATCACCATGATCTTGCGTGTGCATAGGAAATTTTTTGAAATTACTGCGTTCCCCAACAGTGGCATCCGAGCCTAGGTTTTATGGTTTGATGTTATATGCACGAGTAGAACACAAGTGAGTCGTGGGCGATATAAGTCATACTGCCTACCAACATGTCATACTTTGGTTCGGCGGTATTGTTGGACGAGACGACCCGGACCGACATTACGCGTACGCTTACGCGAGACCGGTTCTCCCGACGTGCTTTGCACATAGGTGGCTTGCGGGTGACAGTTTCTCCAACTTTAGTTGAACCAAGTGTGGCTACGCCCGGTCCTTGCGAAGGTTAAAACGGAGTCAAATTGACAAACTATCATTGTGGTTTTGATGCGTAGGTGAGATTGGTTCTTACTTAAGCCCGTAGCAGCCACGTAAAACTTGCAACAACAAAGTAGAGGACGTCTAACTTGTTTTTGCAGGGCATGTTGTGATGTGATATGGCCAAGACATGATGCTAAATTTTATTGTATGAGATGATCATGTTTTGTAACCGAGTTATCGGCAACTGGCAGGAGCCATATGGTTGTCGCTTTATTGTATGCAATGCAATCACGATGTAATGCTTTACTTTATTACTAAGCGGTAGTGATAGTCGTGGAAGCATAAGATCGGCGAGACGACAACGATGCTACGATGGAGATCAAGGTGTCGCGCCGGTGACGATGGTGATCATGACGGTGCTTCGGAGATGGCGATCACAAGCACAAGATGATGATGGCCATATCATATCACTTATATTGATTGCATGTGATGTTTATCTTTTATGCATCTTATCTTGCTTTGATTGACGGTAGCATTATAAGATGATCTCTCACTAAATTATCAAGAAGTGTTCTCCCTGAGTATGCACCGTTGCGAAAGTTCTTCGTGCTGAGACACCACGTGATGATCGGGTGTGATAGGCTCTACGTTCAAATACAACGGGTGCAAAACAGTTGCACACGCGGAATACTCAGGTTATACTTGACGAGCCAAGCATATACAGATATGGCCTCGGAACACGGAGACCGAAAGGTCGAGCATGAATCATATAGTAGATATGATCAACATAATGATGTTCACCAATGAAACTACTCCATCTCACGTGATGATCGGACATGGTTTAGTTGATTTGGATCACGTAATCACTTAGAGGATTAGAGGGATGTCTATCTAAGTGGGAGTTCTTAAGTAATATGATTAATTGAACTTAAATTTATCATGAACTTAGTCTTGGTAGTATTTTGCAAATTATGTTGTAGATCAATAGCTCGCGTTGTTGCTTCCCTGTGTTTATTTTGATATGTTCCTAGAGAAAATTGTGTTGAAAGATGTTAGTAGCAATGATGCGGATTGGATCCGTGATCTGAGGTTTATCCTCATTGCTGCACAGAAGAATTATGTCCTTGATGCACCGTTAGGTAACAGACCTATTGCAGGAGCAGATGCAGACGTTATGAATGTTTGGCTAGCTCAATATGATGACTACTTGATAGTTTAGTGCACCATGCTTAATGGCTTAGAATCGGGACTTCAAAGACGTTTTGAACGTCATGGAGCATATGAGATGTTCCAGGAGTTGAAGTTAATATTTCAAGCAAATACCCGAGTTGAGAGATATGAAGTCTCCAACAAGTTCTATAGCTAAAAGATGGAGGAGAATCGCTCAACTAGTGAGCATGTGCTCAGATTGTCTGAGTACTACAATCGCTTGAATCAAGTGGGAGTTAATCTTCCAGATAAGATAGTGATTGACAGAATTCTCTAGTCACCATCACCAAGTTAGTAGAACTTCGTGATGAACTATGATATGCAAGGGATAACGGAAACGATTCCCAAGCTCTTCGTAATGCGGAAATTGACGAAGGTAGAAATCGAAAAAAACATCAAGTGTTGATGGTAGACAAGACCACTAGTTTCAAGAAAAGGGCAGAGGGAAGAAGGGGAACTTCAAGAAGAACAGCAAGCAAGTTGCTGCTCAAGTGAAGAAGCCCAGGTCTGGTCCTAAGCCTGAGACTAAGTGTTTCTACTGCAAAGGGACTGGTCACTGGAAGCGGAACTACCCCAAGTGATTGGCAGATAAGAAGGATGGCAAAGTGAACATAAGTATATTTGATATACATGTTATTGATGTGTACTTTACTAGTGTTTATAGCAACCCCTCAGTATTTGATACTAGTTCAGTTGCTAAGATTAGTAACTCGAAACAGGAGTTGCAGAATAAACAGAGACTAGTTAAGGGTGAAGTGACGATGTGTGTTGGAAGTGGTTCCAAGATTGATATGATCATCATCGCACACTCCCTATACTTTCGGGATTAGTGTTGAATCTGAATAAGTGTTATTTGGTGTTTGCGTTAAGCATGAATATGATTTGATCATGTTTATTGTAATACGGTTATTCATTTAAGTAAGAGAATAAATTGTTGTTCTGTTTACATGAATAAAACCTTATATGGTTACACACCCAATGAAAATAGTTCATTGGATCTCGATCATAGTGATACACATAATCATAATATTGAAACCAAAAGATGCAAAGTTAATAATGATAGTGCAACTTATTTGTAGCACTGCCGTTTAGGTCATATTGGTGTAAAGCGCATGAAGAAACTCCATGCTGATGGGATTTTGGAATCACTTGATTATGAATCACTTGATGCTTGCGAACCATGCCTCATGGGCAAGATGACTAAGACTCCGTTCTCCGGAGCGAGCAACTGACTTATTGGAAATAATACATACTGATGTATGCGGTCCGATGAGTGTTAAGGCTCACGGCAAGTATCGTTATTTTCTGAACTTCACAGATGATTTGAGCAGATATGGGTATATCTACTTGATGAAACATAAGTCTGAAACATTTGAAAAGTTCAAAGAATTTCAGAGTGAAGTGGAAAATCATCGTGACAAGAAAATAAAGTTTCTACGATCTGATCGCGGAGACAAATATTTGAGTTACGAGTTTGGTCTTCAATTAAAACAATGTGGAATAGTTTCACAAACTCATGCCACATGGAACACCACAGCATAATGGTGTGTCCGAACGTCATAACCATACTTTATTAGATATGGTGCGATCTATGATGTCTCTTACCGATCTACCACTATCGTTTTGGGGTTATGCATTAGAGACAACTGCATTCACGTTAAATAGGGCAACATCTAAATCCGTTGAGACGACACCGTGTGAACTATGGTTTGGCAAGAAACCAAAGTTGTCGTTTCTTAAAGTTTGGGGTTGTGATACTTATATGAAAAAGTTTCATCCTAATAAGCTCAAACTCAAATCGGAGAAGTGCGTCTTCATAGGATACCCAAAAGAAAATGTTGGGTACACCTTCTATCATAGATCCGAAGGCAAGATATTCGTTGCTAAGAATGGATCCTTTCCAGAGAAGGAGTTTCTCTCGAAAGAAGTGAGTGGGAGGAAAGTAGAACTTGATAAGGTAATTGTACCATCTCCCTTATTGGAAAGTAGTTCATCACAGAAATCTGTTCTTGTGACTACTACACCAATTAGTGAGGAAGCTAATGATGATGATCATGTAACTTCAGATCAAGTTACTACCGAATCTCGTAGGTAAACCAGAGTGAGATCCTCACCAGAGTGGTACGGTAATCCTGTTCTGGAAGTCATGTTACTAGACCATGACGAACTTACGAACTATGAAGAAGCGATGGTGAGCCCAGATTCCGCAAAATGGCTTGAGGCCATGAAATCTGAGATGAGATCCATGTATAAGAACAAAGTATGGACTTTGGTTGACTTGCCAGATGATAGGCAAGCCATAGAAAATAAATGGATCTTCAAGAGGAAGACGGAGCTGATAGTAGTGTTACTATCTATAAAGCTAGAATTGTCGCAAAAGGTTTTCGACAAAGTTCAAGGTGTTGACTACGATGAGATTTTCTCACCCGTATCGATGCTTAAAAGTCTGTCCAAATCATGTTAGCAATTGCCACATTTTATGAAATCTGGCAAATGGATAACAAAACTGCAATCCTTAATGGATTTCTTAAAGTAAGAGTTGTATATGATGCAACCAGAAGGTTTTGTCAATCCTAAAGGTGCTAACAAAATAAGCAAGCTCCAGCGATCCATCTATGGACTGGTGCAAGCATCTCGGAGTTGGAATATACGCTTTGATGAGTTGATCAAAGCATATAGTTTTATACAGACTTGCGGTGAAGCCTGTATTTACAAGAAAGTGAGTGGGAGCACTACAGCATTTCTGATAAGTATATGTGAATGACATATTGTTGATTAGAAATAATGTAGAATTATTCTGCAAAACATAAAGGAGAGTTTGAAAGGAATTTTTCGAAGAAAGACCTCGGTAAAGCTGCTTACATATTGAGCATCAAGATCTATAGAGATAGATTAAGACGCTTGATAAGTTTTTTCAATGAGTACATACCTTGACAAGATTTTGAAGTAGTTCAAAATGGAACAGTCAAAGAAAGAGTTCTTACCTGTGTTGCAAGGTGTGAAATTGAGTAAGACTCAAAGCCCGACCACGGCAGAAGATAGAAATAGAATGAAAGTCATTCCCTATGCCTCAACCATAGGTTCTATAAAGTATGCCATGCTGTGTACCAGATCTATTGTATACCCTACACTGTATTAAGCAAGGGAGTACAATAGTGATCTAAGAGTAGATCACTGGACAGCGGTCAAAATTATCCTTAGTGGAATAAGGAAATATTTCTCAATTATGGAGGTGACAAAAAGGTTCGTCGTAAAAAGTTACGTCGATGCAAGTTTTGACACAGATCTGGATGACTCTAAGTCTCGATCTAGATACATATTGAAAGTGGGAGCAATAAGCTAGAGTAGCTCCGTGCAGAGCATTGTTGACATAGAAATTCGCAAAATACTTACGGATCTGAATGTGACAGATCCGTTGACTAAAATTATCTCACAAGCAAAACATGATCACACCTTAGTACTCTTTGGGTGTTAATCACATAGCGATGTGAACTAGATTACTGACTCTAGTAAACCCTTTGGGTGTTGATCACATATCGATGTGAACTATGGGTGTTAATCACATGGCGATGCGAACTATTGCTATTAAATCACATAGCGATGTGAACTAGATTATTGACTCTAGTGCAAGTGGGAGACTGAAGGAAATATGCCCTAGAGGCAATAATAAAGTTATTATTTATTTCCTTATATCATGATAAATGTTTATTATTCATGCTAGAATTGTATTAACCGGAAACATAATACATGTGTGAATACATAGACAAACAGAGTGTCACTAGTATGCCTCTACTTGACTAGCTCGTTAATCAAAGATGGTTATGTTTCCTAACCATGAACAAAGAGTTGTTATTTGATTAACGAGATCACATCATTAGTTGAATGATCTGATTGACATGACCCATTCCATTAGCTTAGCATCCGATCATTTAGTATGTTGCTATTGCTTTCTTCATGACTTATACATGTTCCTATGACTATGAGATTATGCAACTCCCGTTTGCCGGAGGAACACTTTGGGTGCTACCAAACATCACAACGTAACTGGGTGATTATAAGGAGCATTACAGGTGTCTCCAAAGGTACATGTTGGGTTGGCGTATTTTGAGATTAGGATTTGTCACTCCGATTGTCGGAGAGGTATCTCTGGGCTCTCTCGGTAATGCACATCACATAAGCCTTGCAAGCATTACAGCTAATATGTTAGTTGTGAGATGATGTATTACGGAACGAGTAAAGAGACTTGCCGGTAACGAGATTGAACTAGGTATTGGATACCGACGATCGAATCTCGGGCAAGTAACATACCGATGACAAAAGGAACAACGTATGTTGTTATGCGGTCTGACCGATAAAGATCTTCGTAGAATATGTAGGAGCCAATATGGGCATCCAGGTCCTGCTATTGGTTATTGACCGGAGACGTGTCTCGGTCATGTCTACATTGTTCTCGAACCGTAGGGTCCGCACGCTTAAAGTTACGATGACAGTTATTATGAGTTTATGCATTTTGATGTACCGAAGTTAGTTCGAAGTCCCGGATGTGATCACAGACATGACGAGGAGTCTCGGAATGGTCGAGACATAAAGATTGATATATTGGATGACTATATTCGGACACCGGAAGGGTTCCGGAGAAGTATCAGATAAAACCAGAGTGCCGGAGGGGTTACCGGAACCCCCGGGGGGGTTAATGGGCCTTATGGGCCTAATGTGGAGAAGAGGAAGGGGCTGCCAGGGCAGGCCGCGCGCCCCCTCTCCCCCTAGTCCGAATTGGACAAGGAGGGAGGGGCGGCGCCCCCCCTTTCCTATTCTCCCTCCACCTCTCCTAGTTGGACAAGGAACAGGGAGGGGAGTCCTACTCCCGGTAGGAGTAGGACTCCTCCTGCGCCCTCCTCTAGGCCGGCGCACCACCCTCCCTTGGATCCTTTATATACGGAGGCAGGGGGTACCCTAAGGACACACAAGTTGATCCTCGTGATCGTTCCTTAGCCGTGTGCGGTGCCCCCTGCCACCATATTCCACCTCAGTCATATCGTTGTAGTGCTTAGGCGAAGGCCTGCGTCGGTGGAACATCATCATCGTCACCACGCCGTTGTGCTGACGGAACTCATCCCCGAAGCTTTGCTGGATCGAAGCCCAGGGAGCGTCATCGAGCTGTACGTGTGCTAAGAACTCGGAGGTGCCGGAGTAACGGTGCTTGGATCGGTCGGATCGGGAAGAAGACGTACGACTACTTCCTCTACGTTGTGTCAACGCTTCCGTTGCGATCTACAAGGGTACGTAGATCATACTCTCCCCTCTTGTTGCTATGCATCACCATAATCTTGCGTGTGCGTAGGAATTTTTTTGAAATTACTGCGTTCCCCAACACTTTTATCGCACTTTGACAGTAGGAGATGAGAGAGGGGTGTCAGCTATTGCTACTTCTGGCTTGCATTTTCCTGTTGTTCATTACTTTGCTCTTTTCATTGCAAAATGCTCGCTTTCTAGGGAGAAGGTGGGTGCGCTCAGCTCACCAAACCTTGCTATTTTGCGTCGTGCATTAGAGGGTGACAACACTTCTAGCTTGGGAGCTATTGTGGCTCGTCGCCTCCACCTTAATAAATCTAAGGGTAAATTTCATGGTGGGATTTATGTACTCGTTTGGCGGCTCACTTTGAGGTTGAGATATGCCCTGATGATTACCCTCTGACCAAGGTTTACCCAGACCATACTGCCATGGATCACCACCATTTTACTGATGATAAATCCCCTGATATTCCTATTCCTTATAGCATGGTTTTTAGCATTGAAACTCGTGATATTATTCCGTTGCCTGCTCCTACTTTGTTTGATTCTGTTGCCAGGGACATATATAGGATTATGCCTGTGGACATCATCACCTACCGAAATGCTCTGGCTGCTGCAGAGGCAGAAGAGGAGCCTCAACAATGGGATCACTGGATGCCCGCTCCTCAGTACCCCTACTACCATCCATACTACTGATCGACTACCAAGTTAGGCCAAAATCCCAAGCTTGGGGGAGTACGTGTTTCTCACCGACATTACATTCATGTTCACTTATTCATCTTGTCGGTGTTCACACTTTTTCATTGTATCATCCATGTTTAAATTTTATTCTTTCTTGCTTTCTTCTTGTGTGTTTGAAAAACTTTAGAAAAAACCAAAAAAATTAGTCATAGCAAGTTTACTTTCCACGCATGCTTAGTTGTAGTATTAAAAAGAAAATGCAAAAGATTTCCTTCTTCTTCTTTTGCTTGTTGGGAGCTTTCCCGTGTAAATAGATTTTCTCGTTTTTGATTTTCCGTTTTATTTGCTTGTTCAAGAAAACCAAAAACTCCAAAAATATTTCAGTGTGTTTCTCTGAATTTCTTTTCTTTTTATTCGAGTTGTACCAAGGAAAAGACCATAATGAAAATGTTGAGTGGCTCTCATATGAATAACTGCTGAACTAATAAAGAGCCCATTTTACCTTTTCTTCTCCTGTTGAATAAAATGTTTTGCAGATTCCAGCTTAGTCCATGGCACTCTTGCACTATTATCATTTTCCAATCATTCGGTCGTGCAAGTCAAAGGCAATAATGACGATATTCGATAAACTGGTTGTGGCAGAGAGAAACTGGTATGAACTCGACTTGTTCTGTTTGTGTAAATATGTTTAACCTAGTATCCATGATTCAGCCCATTATGATTAAACATGTTTGCAATGACAATTAGAGATTATAGTTTCTCATGCCATGCATAAGTAGCTGGGAGTGGATAATGATTTATCTTAGATATCAACATTGCATTAAAATGATTGTGATGTAGTATGATGATATGGTATCCTCCTCTGAATGTTTGAGTGGCTTGACTTTGCACATGTTCACGCATGTAGTTCAATCAAAACCAACATAGCTTCTATGATATTTATGTTCATGGTGTTCATATCCTAATCATGCTAGTGTCCAATGTTACTTACGCATAATGCATGATCATGATCGTTGTTACTCTCTAGCTGGCCGCTTCTCAATCTAATTGCTAGCCTTTGCATGTACTAAGTGGGGATTCTGCTTGTACATCAAAAACCCTGAACCCAAAGTTATTCCAGATGAGTCCACCATACCTACCTATATGCGGTATTACCCTGCCGTCCTAAGTAAATTTGCATGTGCCACCTCTAAAAACTTCCAAATAGATATCCGTTTTGTGTGCCTGGATCGTTCATGGAACGACAGGAGGTAGTCGGTATCTTCCATGCTAAGCGGGTTATTCTCAGGTCGAGTGTTTATTCACTCGCCATCGCACGAGAAAAGGGCGGTAATAGGGATGCCCGGTCCCAAACTACAAAATACAAAAAGAGTTAATTGCTCGAATAATCAAACAAAAACTCCCAATGGAGACAAAACCTTTACTTTTTATCGCTTGGGAACCACCACTAGCTTGTGTAGCATGGGAGATATTGATAACTGATAGTCATGAAGTAAATCAGAAGGGTGCATGTCTCAAAATATCATTTATCTCTGTTTTAAAACTTGAGCTCTGGCACCTCTGCAAATCACTGCTTCCCTCTGCGAAGGGACTATCTATGTACTTTTATGTTGTGTCATCACCTTCTCAAACAAGCGCTAGAACCTGAGAGCACAGCTGTCATGACTTATGCATTGTGTGTAGCTAATGTTGGGTGCATCATGACTGGATCTTTTCTACCATGAATTACAATGTTTGGCCGCTGCTTGGACTTTGGAGGTGCTCTGCATTTATGTTTTGCTGTCTCAGAAAGGGCTAGCAAGATACCACTATTGTCATATTATATCATGGTTGTTTTGACAACGTGTTGCCGTTTGATATGTCTTATTATTGCTCACTAGCTCTTTATGTCATTGATATGAGTTAATATAATAATTAAGAGTTATTGTCGGCATGGTTAGTTATAATGTTGCCTGAAAACCTGGGTGTTGTTTATTTATGCAAACAAGAGCAAAAGCGTTCATAAAAGTTTTTCTTTTTCACTTTTAGTTTATCAACTGAATTGCTTGAGGACAAGCAAAGGTTTAAGCATGGGGAAGTTGATATGTCTCCAACGTATCTACTTTTCCTAATGCTTTTCCTCTTGTTTTGGACTCTAATTTGCATGATTTGAATGAAACTAACCCCAGACTGATGATGTTTTCAGCAAAACTACCATGGTGTTGTTTTCTGCAGAAATAAAAGTTCTTGGAATGGAACGAAACTTTGCAAGGATTTTTTATATCAATAATAAGAATTTCTCAAGCCAAGACCCACCAAAAGGGGGCACCTAGGTGAGCACAACCCACCAGGGCACGCCCCGCTCTCCTGGCGTGCCCAGGTGGGTTGTGCCCACCTGGTGGCTCCGCAGACCCTGAAACCGACGCTATAAAATCCTATTTTTCTAGAAAAGACAGGGAGAAAGAATTATCACGATCCACGAGACGGAGCCGCCGTCACCTCCTATTCTTCATCGGGAGGCCAGATCTGGAGTCCGTTTGGGGCTCCGAAGAGTGGGATCTTCGTTCTTTGTCATCACCAACCCTTCTCCATCGCCAATTCCATGATTCTCCCCACCGAGAGTGAGTAATTCCTTCGTAGGCTCGCTGGTCGGTGAGGAGTTGCATGAGATTCATCATGTAATCGAGTTAGTTTTGTTAGGCCTTGATCCCTAGTATCCACTATGTTCTAAGATTGATATTGCTATGACTGTGCCATGCTTAATGCTTGTCAGTTTGGGCCCAAGTGCCATGATTTCAGATCTGAACCGTTTATGTTATCACCATTCTATCCATGTTCTAGATCCAATCTTGCAAGTTATAGTCACCTACTATGTGTTATGATCCGGCAATCCCGGAGTGACAATAGCTGGGACCACAACTGGTGATGGCCGTAGTTTGAGGAGTTCATGTATTCACTATGTGTTAATGCTTTGTTTTGGTTCTCCGTTAAAAGGAGGCCTTAAGATCCCTTAGTTTCCAATATGGACGCCGCTACCATGGGAGGGTAGGACAAAAGATGCCATGCAAGTTCTTTCCATAAGCATGTATGACTATTTACGGAATACATGCCCACATTATATTGATGAACTGGAGCTAGTGTCGTATCGCCCTAGGTTATAACTGTCTCATGATGAATATCATCCAACAAGTCACTGATCCAATGCCTACGAATTTATCTTATGTTGTTCTTGCTAAGTTACTACTACTATCATCACTGTTACACTTGCTACAAAATTACTGCTATCACAGTTACCGTTACTACTCCTGCTACTATTATCAAAACTATCATATTACTTTGCTACTGATCACTTTGCTGCAGATAATTAATCTCCAGGTGTGGTTGAATTGACAACTCAGCTGCTAATACCTTCAAATATTCTTTGGCTCCCCTTGTGTCGAATCTATAAATTTGGGTTGAATACTATACCGTCGAAAACGGTTGCGATCCCCAACAAGCACACTCCATGGCTGGTCCGAAACAACGGGTGTCGTCCATACAAACAACAGTCCTAGGGGAGTTTTGTTTGAAGTTATATTTTGATTTTATTTGAGCATGGAACTGAGCATCCCAAATACCAGCCACTTTCTCGTGAATGATGAGCAGAGTCCACTCATCCTGAGAATAACCCACCTAGCATGAAGATACTAACAGCCCCCAGTCGCTACATGAGTGATTCGGGCATACAAAACAGATTATTATTTGAAGGTTTAGAGTTTGGCACATGCAAATTCACTTGGAATGGCAGGTAAATACCGCATATAGGTAGGTATGGTGGACTCATATGGAACAACTTTGGGTTTATGGAAGTGGATGCACAAGCAGTATTTCCGCTTAGTACAAGTGAAGGTCAGCAAAAGATTGAGAAGCAACCAACTAGAGAGTGACAGCAGTCATAAACATGCATTGAGATTAACCAACATTGAGTGCAAGCATGAGTAGGATATAAATCACCATGAGCATAAATATCGTGGAGGCTATGTTGATTTTGTTTCAACTACATGAGTGAACATGTGCCAAGTCAAGCCACTTAAATCATTCAAAGGAGGATACCATCCTATCATACCACATCACAACCATTTTAAAAGCATGTCGGCACGCAAGGTAAACCATTATAAACTCCTAGTTAATTAAGCATGGCTGAGTAACTATAATCTCTAATTGTCATTGCAAACATGTTTCATTCATAATAGGCTGGATCAAGAATGATAAACTAATCATATTTACAAAACAAAATAGGTCGAGTTCATACTAGCTTTTCCTCATCTCAATCATTTCATCATATATCATCATTATTGCCTTTCACTTGCATGACCGAACGGTGTGGATAATAATAATAGTGCACATGCATTGGACTAAGCTGGAATCTGCAAACATTTATTCAAAGGAGAAGACAAGGTAATACGGGCTCTCTGTTAGATCAACAATAATGCATATGAGAGCCACTCAACATTTTCATCGTGGTCTTCTCCTCTCGACCCAAAGAAAGGAAAAAGAAATTCAAAGAAACACATTGAAATGTTTTTGCAGTTTTTGTTTTTCTAAAGAAAATAAAACAAGAACGAGAAACCTATTTACACGAGAAAGATTCCATCAAGCAAAAGAAGAACGAGAAATCTTTTGGGGTTTTCTTTAATACTACTACTAAACAATGATAGGAAAACTAAAAAGAAGCTACAACTAATATTTTTGGATTTTCTTGAAGTTTTTTAAACACACAAGAAAAAGGAAGAAAAAGAAATAAACTAACATGGATAATACAATGAAAAGTATGAACACCAACAACTGGAATGAGTGTGTGAACGTGAATGTAATGTCGGTGAGAAATACGTACTCCCCAAAGCTTAGGCTTTTGGCCTAAGTTGGTCTAAACCCACGGATCAAAGTAGCCCTCTCCTGGGTACTGAGGAGGATCCTCAGGGTTCCGCTGGTTAGCAAGCTCCTGTGGCTCCCACTGATAAATAGACTCCTGATATGGATCAGGTGATGGCTCTGGCTCAGGGATTGGGGATCGCATCTGCTCCCAGTATGCATAAATGTCCTCGGGCATGATGGGGTACCTGCCTGAATGAATGTCGAACAAAGAAGGTGCGGGAAAGGTAATAATCTGACAAGTTTTCTGGCTGAATACCATGTTATAAATGAGTCGCTTGTCCTCATCATCGCTAATAAAATCATGTGCTACCATACTTTTATAGTCTAAATATAAAGTGGGTAGTAGCATCTCCTCTTCCTCATCGTGCCTAATGGGTATCCCAAAGCGTTTAGCAAGGAGGGAGGCATAGATACCTCCAAAGATAGGACCCCTCGAACGGTTTAAACTCAACCGTCCAGCAACCATAGCACCCAAACTAAAAGTTCTATCACGAAGTAAAGCATGGCGCAAAATAGCAAGGTCAGGAGCACTAAGGCCTCCACTCTCCCCACGACCAATTAAACATCTCCTAGCAAATAATGAGTAGTAGCATCAAATAGGAAAATGTAAACTAGTCACTCTCTCTTCTGACACCTTTCTCCTTTCCCCTACGGCAACTTCATCAATAAAATCTTCCACATCTCTAAGATGTGGTTCATCGATGGAGCCCTCAAAAGGTAATTTGCAAACCTCACAAAAATCATAAAGCGTCATCTCCTTATGCTCATCATATAAATGAAATTCTACTGTCGGTGGTGATTTCCTAGCATGAAAGTGAAAATTTTGCACAAAGGTATTAGTGAGTAGGAGGTATTGATCACACTTATCCTGGAGGAAGTCGGTGACGCCTGCATTCTCCGCCAAATAATAAAAATCATCATAAATTCCGACAGCCTCCAAGAATGCATCATTTGGCCATTCACACGGCCGAACCTCCGCGGTGCAGGGAAGGTTGTACTTGGGTTTCTTCTTCTCTTCATTTTCATTTTCCTCCGAGCCCCGGCTTGAAGAGCCTCTCAACCATCTTTTCATCATTTCTTTTCTCTGAAAATTTCTGAAATTTTTAATGTCTCAAAATAAAAGTGAACGAAACTGAACAAAATTGATAGCAACCACTCCTACAAGTGTCTAGAAGCTATATCATGCACCAAAACTACTTTGGACCATGTAAATTTGACATGCAAGCTCAAGAACAAGGTCACCACAGCAGCAAAAATTTGCAATAAATAAAGCACTAGAACAAAAACTAATTGGACCATTGGAGGAGTCACATATCGAAGAACAATCCCCCAAAATAGTTTTGCAAATGGAGCTTTGCACAAGGAGATCGAAAAAATGGCAGCAAGATGAGCTAGAACATGGGTTTGAGCAACAGGATGATTTTTTCTCGAGGAAGACAAAGTGGATGGGTGCTGGAATAAATGAGGGGGCCCATGTGGGACCCACAAGGCAGGGGGAGCGCCCTCCACCCTTTTGGTCCATTGGTGCATCCCCCTGGTGCACTCTCAATGCCAGAAATTCTAAAATATTCTATAAAAACATACTAAATTACAGGGCATTTGGAGAACGTTTATTTTCGGGACATTTTCTTATTGTACGGATAATTCAGAAAACAGTCAAATAATACTATTTTTGCTTTGTTTATTCTAAATAACAGAAAGTAAATGTTGGTACAGAAAGTTGTGCTTTCTAAATTCATCCATCTCATGCCCATCAAAAGGAATCCATTAACAAGGCTGATCAAGTCTTATTAACAAACTCCTTCTAAATGACATAAAACCGGAGAATTTTAGAAATAACACTATGTTACCTCAACGGGGATATGCATGTCCCCAATAATAAGAATATCGTATTTCTTTTTGACAGTAGGAAGAGGGAATTCAAAACCTCTAATAGCAATAGTTGAAATTTTTCCAATACAATTGATGCTATTCACTTGAGGTTGTTTCTTCGGAAAGTGTACTGTATGCTCATTACCATTAACGTGAAAAGTGGCATTTCCCTTGTTGCAATCAATAACATCACCTACAATATTTAAAAAGGGTCTACCAAGGATGACCGACATACTGTCATCGTCGGGAATATCAAGAATAACAAAGTGCGTTAAGATAGTAACGTTTGCAACCGCAACAGGCACATCCTCACAAATATCGATGGGTATAGCAGTTGATTTATCAGCCATTTGCAAAGAGATTTCAGTAGGTGTCAACTTATTCAATTCAAGTCTATGATATAAAGAGAAAGGCATAACACTAACCCCGGCTCCAAGATCACATAAATTAGTTTTAACATGGTTTCTTTTAATGGAGCATGGTATAGTTGGTATTCCAGGATCTCCTAGTTTCTTTGGTATTCCACCCTTAAAAGTATAATTAGCAAGCATGGTGGAAATTTCAGCTTCCAGTATCTTTCTTTTATTGTCACAATATCTTTCATATACTTGTCATAAGGAGACATTTTCAAAATATTAGTCAAACACATACGGAAAAAGACGGGTCTAAGCATTTCAATAAAGCGCTCAAAATCCTCATCATCCTTTTTCTTGGATGGTTTAGGAGGAAAGGGCATGGGTTTCTGACCCCATGGTTCTCTTTCTTTACCGTACTTCCTAGCAACGAAGTCTCTTTTGTCATAACGTTGATTCGTCGATTGTGGGTTATCAAGATCAACAACAGGTTCAATCTCTACATCGTTATCATTACTAGGTTGAGGTCAACATGAACATCATAATTAACATTATCACTAGGTTCATGCTCCTTACCAGATTGTGTCTCAGCATCAGAAATAGAAATATCATTGGGATTCTCAGGTGTGGCTATAACAGGTTCACTAGAAGCATGCAAAGTCCTATCAGTTTTCCTTTTTCTTTTTATTAGAAGGACTAGGTGCATCAGTGTTAACTCTCTGAGAATCTTTCTCAATTCTCTTAGGATGGCCCTTAGGATACAAAGGTTCCTGGGTCATTTTACCACCTCTAGTCATAACTCTAACAACATGATCATTGTTCTTACTATTAATCTCATTGAGCAAATCATCTTGTGCCTTAAGTACTTGTTCTACTTGAGTTTTTACCATAGAAGCATGTTTACTAATAAGCTTAAGATCATTAACAGTTCTACTCATATAATCACCCAAGCAGTCAAGCATGTATGCATTACGTTTCAATTGTCTACTAACATAAGCATTGAAGTTTTCTTGTTTAACAATAAAATTGTCAAACTCATCCAAGCGTTGAATAGCAGACTTATTATAAGGAATATCACCTTCATCAAATCTATAGAGAGAATTTACCTTTAATACCTATGTCAAAGCATTAAGACCATGTATTTCTTCAATATGCGGTAAATTCTTAACATCTTCAGCTTTAATACCTTTTTTCTTCATAGATTTCTTTGCCTCTTGCATATCTTCGGGACTGAGAAACAGAATACCTCTTTTCTTCGAAGTTGGCTTAGGAGGTGGTTTGGGAAGAGTCCAATCATTATCATTGCTCAATATATTATTCAATAGTTTTTCGACTTGCTCAACAGTTCGTTCCCTGAAAACAGAACCAGCACAACTATCTAGGTGGTCCCTAGAAGCATCGGTTAGTCTGTTCTAAAAGATATCAAGTATATCATTTTTCTTGAGAGGATGATCAGGCAAAGCATTAAGTAATTGGAGAGGCCTCCCCCAAGCTTGTGGCAGACTCTCTTCTTCAATTTGCACAAAGTTAAATATTTCCTATAAAGAAGTTTGTTTCTTATGAGCAGAAAAATATTTTTCAGAGAAGTAATATATCATATCCTGGGGACTACGCACACAACCAGGAGCAAGAGAATTAAACCATGGAAAGGATCAGATTCAACCAAAGTAATTAACTCAGGATCAACAGAGAATTCATAATCCTTATCAATAACAAATATAGGTGAAGTAGAAAACTTAGGATCATATTACGTTTTAGCATTCAGAGCCTTTTCTTTCAGCTTAGCTAACAGTTTCTTAAGATCATCTCTATCATTGCAAGCAAAAAAGTCTCTAGCAGTTTCTTCATCCATAATATAACCCTCAGGTATCTTAGGCAATTCATATCTAGGGGAGAATCATAATCTTCAGTTTCAATAATTTCATCAGTTTCAGTAATTTCATTCTCTCTAGCCCTAGCAAGTTCATAAAGAAATTCACCTAATGGCATAGTATTATCAAGCAAAGCAGTAGTATAATCATAAGCATCAGGCATAGCAGAAGTGGCATCATCAATTACTTGCGACATATCATAATCGATGGTAGGTGTAGGTGTCGCAAGTTTACTCAAAACAGAAGGTGAATCAAGTGCAGAGCAAGATGGTGTCGCGGGATATCCGCGGCCACCTATGGGACCGGGAGGCCCCTTGCTGGTTCGGCATGGGGACGTCGCATTGCAAAAAGAGCAGACCAGCGTACGACAGCACGGCAGAGAGCACACAAGCAATTTACCCAGGTTCGGGCTGCCGCGAGGCGTAAAACGCTACTCCTGCTTTGGTGGATTGATGGTGGAATGGAGCTGGTGATGTTGGGGAACGTAGTATTTCAAAAAAATTCATACGATCACACAAGATCTATCTAGGAGAAGCATAGCAACAAGCGGGGAGAGCGTGTCCACGTACCCTCGTAGACCGAAAGCGGAAGCGTTTAGTAACGCAGTTAATGTAGTCAAACGTCTTCGTGATCCAACCGATCCAAGCACTGAACGTATGGCACCTCTGTCAGTACACGTTCAGCTCGATGAAGTCCCTCGATCTCTTGATCTAGTTGAGGATGAGGGAGAGTTCTGTCAGCATGACAACGTGGTGACGGTGATGATGAAGTTACCGGCGTAGGGCTTCGCCTAAGTACTACGATGATATGACCGAGGTGTGTAACTGTGGAGGGGGGCACCGCACACGGTTAAGAGAAACTTGTGTGTTCTAGGGTGCCCCCTGCCCCCGTATATAAAGGAGGGGAGGGGAGGCCGGTTGGACCTGTAGGGCGCTCCAGGAGAGGGGAGTCCTACTAGGACTCCAAGTCCTAGTAGGATTCCACCTAGAGGAAGGGGGAAGAAGGAAGGGAGAGGGGGAAGGGAAGGAAAGGGGGGCGTCGCCCCCTTCCCCTAGTCCAATTCCGAGCCAAGGAGGGGGGCACACGGCCAGCCCCTTGTGGTCCTTCTCTCTCCCCACTAAGGCCCATGAAGGCCCATTAGTTCGCCCGGGGGGTTCCGATAACCCTGCGGCACTCTGATAATTATCCGGTACCTCTCGGAACACATCCGGTGTCCAATATATCATTCTTCATGTCTCGACCATTTCGAGACTCCTCGTCATGTCCGTGATCTCATCTGGAACTCCGAATAAACTTAGGTCATCAAATCGCATAACTCATAATACAAATCGTCATCGAACGTTAAGCGTGCGGACCCTATGGGTTCAAGAACTATGTAGACATGACCGAGACACATCTCCGGTTAATAACCAATAGTGGAACCTGGATGCTCATATTGGCTCCTACATATTCTACGAAGATCTTTATTGGTTAAACCGCATAACAACATATGTTGTTCCCTTTATCATCGGTATGTTTCTTGCCCAAGATTCGATTGTCGGTATCACCATACCTAGTTCAATCTCGTTACCGGCAAGTCTCTTTACTTGTTCTGTAATGCATCATCCCGTGGCTAACTCATTAGACACATTGCTTTCAAGGCTCATAGTGATGTTCATTACCGAGAGGGACCAGAGATACCTCTCTGATACACGGAGTGACAAATCTTAATCTCGATCTATGCCAACTCAACAAACACCATCAGAGACACCTGTAGAGCATCTTTATAATCACCCAGTTACCTTGTGACGTTTGATAGCACATAGGGTTTTCCTCCGGTATTCGGGAGTTGCATAATCTCATAGTCAGAGGAACATGTATAAGTCATGAAGAAAGCAACAACAATAAAAATAAACAATCATTAAGCTAAGCTAACAGATGGGTCTTGTCCATCACATCATTCTCTAATGATGTGATCCCATTCATCAAATGACAACACATGTCTATGGTCAGGAAACTTAACCATCTTTGATTAATGAGCTAGTCTAGTAGAGGCGTACTAGGGACACTCTGTTTGTCTATGTATTCACACATGTACTAAGTTTATGGTTAATACAATTCTAGCATGAATAATAAACATTTATCATGATATAAGGAAATATAAATAACAACTTTATTATTGCCTCTAGGGCATATTTCCTTCAGTCTCCTACTTGCACTAGAGTCAATAATCTAGATTACATGGTAATCATTCTAACACCCATGGAGTCTTGGTGCTGATCATGTTTTGCTCATGAGAGAAGCTTAGTCAACGGGTCTGCAACATTCAGATCTGTATGTATCTTGCAAATCTCTATGTCTCCCTCCTTGACTTGATCGCGGATGGAATTGAAACGTCTCTTGATGTGTTTGGTTCTCTTGTGAAATCTGGATTCCTTCGCCAAGGCAATTGCTCCAGTATTGTCACAAAATATTTTCATTGGACCCGATGCACTAGGTATGACACCTAGATCAGATATGAACTACTTCATCTATACTCCTTCATTTGCTACTTTCGAAGCAGCTACGTACTCCGCTTCACACATAGATCCCGCCACGACGCTCTGCTTGGAACTGCACCAACTAACAGCTCCACCATTTAATATAAATATGTATCCGGTTTGTGGCTTAGAGTCATCGGAATCAATGTCAAAGCTTGCATCGATGTAACCATTTAAGACGAGCTCTTTGTCACCTCCATAAACGAGAAACATATCCTTAGTCCTTTTCAGGTATTTTAGGATGTTCTTAACCGCCGGCCAGTGATCCACTCCTGGATTACTTTGGTACCTCCCTGCTAAAGTAATAGCAAGGCACACATCAGGTCTGGTACACAACATTGCATACATGATAAAACCTATGGCTGAGGCATAGGGAATGACTTTCATTTTCTCTGTATCTTTTGCAATGGTCGGGCATTGAGTCTGACTCAACTTCACACCTTGTAACACAGGCAAGAACCCTTTCTTTGACTGATCCATTTTGAACTTCTTCAAAACTTTATCAAGGTATGTGCTTTGTGAAAGTCCAATTAAGCATCTTGATCTATCTCTATAGATCTTGATGCCCAATATATAAGCAGCTTCACCGAGGTCTTTCATTGAAAAATTCTTATTCAAGTATCCTTTTATGCTGTTCAGAAATTTATTATCATTTCCAATCAACAATATTTCATCAACATATAATATCAGAAATGCTATAGAGCTCCCACTCACTTTCTTGTAAATACAGGCTTCTCCAAAAGTTTGTATAAAACCCTATGCTTTGATCACACTATCAAAGTGTATATTCCAACTCCGAGAGGCTTACACCAGTCCATAAACGGATCGCTGGAGCTTGCACACTTTGTTAGCACCTTTTGGATCGACAAAACCTTCTGGTTGCATCATATACAACTCTTCTTTAAGATATCCATTAAGGAATGCAGTTTTCACATCATTTGCCAAATTTCATAATCATAAAATGCGGCAATTGCTAACATGATTCGGACAGACTTAAGCATGGCTATGGGTGAAAAGGTCTCATCGTAGTCAACTCCTTGAACTTATCGAAAACCTTTCACAACAAGTTGAGCTTTGTAGACAGTAACATTACCGTCAGCATCAGTCTTCTTCTTGATGATCCATTTATTCTCTATTTCTTGCCGATCATCGGGCAAGTCAACCAAAGTCCACACTTTGTTCTCATGCATGGATCCCATCTCAGATTTCATGGCCTCAAGCCATTTCGCGGAATCTGGGCTCATCATCGCTTCCTCATAGTTCATAGGTTCGTCATGGTGTAGTAACATGACTTCCAGAACAGGATTAGCATACCACTCTGGTGCGGACCGTACTCTGGTTGACCTACGAGGTTCGGTAGTAACTTGATCAGAAGTTTCATAATCATCATCATTAGCTTCCTCACTAATTGGTGTAGGAATCACTAGAACTGATTTCTATGATGAACTACTTTCCAATTCGGGAGAAGGTACAATTACCTCATCAAGTTCTACTTTCGTCCCACTCACTTCTTTCGAGAGAAACTCCTTCTCTAGAAAGGATCCATTCTTAGCAACGAATATCTTGCCTTCGGGTCTGTGATAGAAGGTGTACCCAACAGTCTCCTTTGGGTATCCTATGAAGACACATTTCTCTGATTTGAGTTCGAGCTTATCAGGTTGAAGCTTTTTCACATAAGCATCGCAGCCCCAAACTTTAAGAAACAACAACTTGGGTATCTTGCCAAACCATAGTTCATATGGTGTCATCTCAACGGATTTAGATGGTGCCCTATTTAACGTGAATGTAGCCGCCTCTAAAGCATTACCCCAAAATGATAGCGTTAAATCAATAAGAGACATCATAGATCGCACCATATCTAATAAAGTGCGGTTACGACGTCCGGACACACCATTATGTTGTGGTGTTCTAGGTGGCATGAGTTGCGAAACTATTCCGCATTGTTTCAAATGAAGACCAAACTCATGACTCAAATATTCTCCTCCACGATCAGCTCGTAGAAACTTTATTTTCTTGTTACGATGATTTTCCACATCACTCTGAAATTCTTTGAACTTTTCAAATGTTTCAGACTTATGTTTCATCAAGTAGATATACCCATATCTGCTCAATTCATCTGTGAAGGTCAGAAAATAACGATACCCGCCGTGAGCCTCAACACTCATTGGACCGCATACATCAGTATGTATTATTTCCAACAAGTTTGTTGCTTGCTCCATTGTTTCGGAGAACAGAGTCTTAGTCATCTTGCCCATGAGGCATCGTTCGCAAGCATCAAGTGATTCATAATCACGTGATTCCAAAAGTCCATCAGCATGGAGTTTCATTATGCGCTTTACACCAATATGACCTAAATGGCAGTGCCACAAATAAATTGCACTATCATTATTAAACTTGTATCTTTTGGCTTCTATACTATGAATATGTGTATCACTACTATTGAGATTCAACAAAAATAGACCACTCATCAAGGGTGCATGACCATAATAGATATTACTCATATAAATAGAATAGCCATTATTCTCTGATTTAAATGAATAACCGTCTCGCATCAAACAAGATCCAGATATAATGTTCCTGCTTAACGCTGGCACCAAATAACAATTATTTAGGTCTAAAACTAATCCTGAAGGTAGATGTAGAGGTAGCGTGCCGATGGCGATCACGTCGACGTTGGAAACATTTCCCACATGCATCGTCACCTCGTCCTTAGCCAATCTTCGTTTAATCCGTAGCCCCTGTTTTGAGTTGCAAATATGAGCAGCAGAACCCGTATCAAATACCCAGGCGCTACTACGAGCATTAGTAAGGTACACATCAATAACACATATATCAAATATACCTTTCACTTTGCCATCCTTCTTGTCCGCAAAATAGTTGGGGCAGTTCCGCTTCCAGTGACCAGTCCCTTTGCAGTAGAAGCACTCAGTCTCTGGCTTAGGTCCAGACTTGGGCTTCTTGTCTTGAGAAGCAACTTGCTTGCCGTTCTTCTTGAAGTTCCCCTTCTTCCCTTTGCCCTTTTTCTTGAAACTAGTGGTCTTGTTAACCATCAACACTTGATGCTCCTTCTTGATTTCTACCTCCACAGCCTTTAGCATTGCGAAGAGCTCGGGAATTGTCTTATCCATCCCTTGGATATTATAGTTCATCGTGAAGCTTTTGTAGCTTGGTGGTAGTGATTGAAGAACTCTGTCAATGACACTATCATCAGGAAGATTAACTCCCAGTTGAGTCAAGTGGTTGTGGTACCCAGACTTTCTGAGTATATGTTCACTGACAGAACTATTCTCCTCCATCTTGCAGCTATAGAACTTATTAGAGACTTCATATCTCTCAATCCGGGCATTTGCTTGAAATATTAACTTCAACTCCTGGAACATCTCATATGCTCCATGACGTTCAAAACGTCGTTGAAGTCTCGGTTCTATGCCGTAAAGCCTGGCACACTGAACTATCGAGTAGTCATCAGCTTTGCTCTGCCAGACGTTCGTAATGTCTGGAGTTGCTCCTGCAGTGGGTCTTGCACCTAGCGGTGCTTCCAGGACATAATTCTTCTATGCCGCAAAGAGGATAATCCTCAAGTTACGGACCCAATCCCTGTAGTTGCTACCATCATCTTTCAACTTAGCTTTCTCTAGGAATGCATTAAAATTCAAAGGAACAGTAGCATGGGCCATTGATCTACAACAACATACACATGCAAAATACTATCAGGTACTAAGTTCACGATAAATTAAAGTTCAATTAATGATATTACTTAAGAACTCCCACTTAGATAGACATCTATCTAGTCATCTAAATGATCACGTGATCCATATCAACTAAACCATGTCCGATCATCACATGAGATGGAGTAGTTTTCAATGGTGAACATCACTATGTTGATCTTATATACTATATGATTCACGTTTGACCTTTCGGTCTCAGTGTTCCGAGGCCATATCTGCATATGCTAGGCTCGTCAAGTTTGACCCGAGTATTCTGCGTGTGCAAAACTGGCTTGCACCCGTTGTATGTGAACGTAGAGCTTAATTATCACACCCGATCATCATGTGGTGTCTCGACACGACAAACTGTAGCAACGGTGCATACTGATACGTCTCCAACGTATCTATAATTTTTGATTGCTCCATGCTATATTATCTACTATTTTGGACTATATTGGGATTTATTTTCCACTTTTATATTATTTTTGGGACTAACGTATTAACCAGAGGCCCATCCCAGAATTGCTGTTTTTTGCCTATTTCAGTGTTTCGGATAAACGGAATATCAAACGGAGTCCAAATGGAATAAAATCTTTGGGAACGTGATTTTCTCACCGAACGTGATCCAGGAGACTTGGACCCTGCTCCAAGGAACAAAAGAGGCGGTCACCCCCTGTCTCGTGGGCCCCTCATTGCTCCTCCGGCGTACTTCTTCCTCCTATATATACACACGTACCCCCAAACGATCAGAACAAGAGCCAAAAACCTAATTCCACCGCCGCAACTTTCTGTATCCATGAGATCCCATCTTGGGGCCTGTTCCGAAGCTCCGCCGGAAGAGGGACGACATCACGGAGGGCTTCTACATCATCATAGCCTCTCCGATGAAGTGTGAGTAGTTTACCTCAGACCTTCGGGTCCATAGTTAGTAGCTAGATGGCTTCTTCTCTCTCTTTGAATCTCAATACAAAGTTCTCCCCCTCTCTTGTGGAGATCTATTCGATGTAATCTTCTTTTTGCGGTGTGTTTGTTGAGACCGATGAATTGTGGGTTTATGATCAAGTCTATCTATGAATAATATTTGAATCTTCTCTGAATTCTTTTATGTATGATTGGTTATCTTTGCAAGTCTCTTCGAATTATTCGTTTGGTTTGGCCAACTAGATTGGTAGTTCTTGCCATGGGAGAAGTGCTTAGCTTTGGGTTCGATCTTGCGGTGTCCTTACCCAGTGACAGAAGGGGCAGCAAGGCACGTATTGTATCGTTGCCATCGAGGATAACAAGATGGGGTTTATTTCATATTGCATGAATTTATCTCTCTACATCATGTCATCTTGCTTAAGGCGTTACTCTGTTTTTAACTTAATACTCTAGATGCATGCTGGATAGCGGTCGATGAGTGGAGTAATAGTAGTAGATGCAGAATCGTTTCGATCTACTTGTCACGGACGTGATGCCTATATACATGATCATGCCTAGATATTCTCATAACTATGCTCAATTATGTCAATTGCTCAACAGTAATTTGTTCACCCACCGTAGAATACTTATGCTCTTGAGAGAAGCCACTAGTGAAACCTATGGCCCCGGGTCTATTCTCATCATATCAATCTCCATTACTTTAATCTTGCTTTGCTTTTTTACTTTGCTTTTACTTTTTACTTTGCATCTTTATACCAAAAATACAAAAAATATTATATCTATCAGATCTCACTCTCGTAAGTGACCGTGAAGGGCTTGACAACCCCTAATCGCGTTGGTTGCGAGTAGCTATCGCTTTGTGCAGGTACGAGGGACTTGAGCGTGGGCTCCTACTGGATTGATACCTTGGTTCTCAAAAACTGAGGGAAATACTTACGCTACTCTGCTGCATCATCCCTTCCTCTTCGGGGAAAACCAACGCAAGCTCAAGACGTAGCAAGAAGGATTTCTGGCGCCGTTGCCGGGGAGTCTACGCAAAAAGTCAACATACCAAGTACCCATCACAATCCCTATCTCTCGCATTACATTATTTGCCATTTGCCTCTCGTTTTCCTCTCCCCAATTCACCCTTGCCGTTTTATTCGCCCTCTCTCTCCCTATCCTCCCTCTCTATTTGCCTCTTTTCCCTCACCATGTCAGAACCAAAAAGAGTTGGGGGTTCTCTCCCAAGTTCTAGTGCTTTAGACAATCCTGCTATCTTATCTAAACTCATAAATCGGAATGCTATAGAACAACTTGCCGGAGTGATCAATGAGAACCTTAGTAATTTTGATGAAGATGATTCTGTAATTTTTCGTTATTTACTTGATGAATCTTTGAAAGATGCTTGGGATAGGCTGTTAAGGATCCGGGCTAGCTATGTACCCCAATATCAAATTGAGGTTTACTTGAAAAACTTTTATGTTGGGCTACCCGCTTCGTTCAAACAAGTCTTAGATTCTATTTTCGAGGGGGGTTTCTTGAAGGAGACCCCATAGATACCTATGAGAGGATGAAAACTATATTTGGGTGCCCCATTAATGAGAAAACTGAAATTACATGTCTCTTGCTTTCTTACCAAAACGAATCTATCAAAGAGATAAAAACTAGCCTAGATGCCAATTTCCGCAATATTCTTAATATTTCTTCTACCATTAATGGACATGTGCTCTTTCAAAATAGTAATTCCATAGATAACAAGTTTGCTCTCTTTTTCCCCAAAACCAAAGATGGCAATACCTAGATCTATCCTCGCTTTTATGCCTAGCTAGGGGCGTTAAACGATAGCGCTTGTTGGGAGGCAACCCAATTTTATTTTTATTCCTTGCCTTTTGATCATGTTTAGTAATAAATAAATTATTTAGCCTCTGTTTTGGTTGTGTTTTTGCATTTAATTAGTGTTTGTGCCAAGTAGAACCATTGGGAAGACTTGGGGAAAGTCTTGTTGAACTTGCTGTAAAAAAACAGAAACTTTAGCGCTCACGAGACCTGTTGTCATTTTTATTTGAAGAGTGATATTTAGTTAATTCTTTTTTCAGATGATTAATAGATAAATTCCTCACGTCCAGAAATCTATTTTAGAATTTTTGGGGTTCCAGATCTTGTGCTAGCTTCAGATTACTACAGACTGTTCTGTTTTTGACAGATTCTGTTTTTCGTGTGTTGTTTGCTTATTTTGATGAATCCATGGCTAGTAAAATAGTTTATAATCCACAGAGAAGTTGGAAAATAGTAGGTTTAACACCAATATAAATAAAGAATGAGTTCATTACAGTACCTTGAAGTGGTCTTTTGTTTTCTTTCGCTAACGGAGCTCACGAGTTTTCTATTTTGAGTTTTGTGTTGTGAAGTTTTCAAGTTTTGGGTGAATTATTTTGATGGATCATGGAACAAGGAGTGGCAAGAGCCTAAGCTTGGGGATGCCCATGGCACCCCCAAGATAATCCAAGGACACCAAGAAGTCAAAGTTTGGGGATGCCCCGGAAGGCATCCCCTCTTTCGTCCACTTCCATCGGTAATTTACTTGGAGCTATATTTTTATTCACCAACATGATATGTGTTTTGCTTGGAGCGTCTTGTATTATTTGTGTCTTTGTGTCTTAGTATGCCACAATCATCCTTGCTATACACACCTTTTGAGAGAGCCATACATGAATTAAAATTTGATAGAATACTCTATGTGCTTCACTTATATCTTTTGAGCTAAATAGTTTTGCTCTATGTGCTTCACTTATATCTTTTGAGCGTTATAATTTTGCTCTATGTGCTTCACTTAGATCTTTTAGAGCACGGTGGTGGATTTGATTTAAAGAAACTATTGATCTCTCATGCTTCACTTAAATTATTTTGAGTCTCTTAATAGCATGGTAATTTGCTTAATAATAATATGCTTGGTATTCAAGATTTGTGAAATTTTCTTTTGAGTGTGTTGAATACTAAGAAAAGATTGAAGCATGATAATTGTTTTGAGATATGGAGGTGATAATATTAAAGTCATGCTAGTTGAGTAGTTGTGAATTTAAAGAATACTTGTGTTAAAGTTTGTGATTCCCGTAGCATGCACGTATGGTGAACCGTTATGTGATGAAGTCGGAGCATGATTTATTTATTGATTGTCTTCCTTATGAGTGGCGGTCGGGGACGAGCGATGGTCTTTTCCTACCAATCTATCCCCCTAGGAGCATGCACGTAATACTTTGCTTTGATAACTTCTAGATTTTTGCAATAAGTATATGAGTTCTTTATGACCAATGTTGAGTCCATGGATTATACGCACTCTCACCCTTCCACCTTTGCTAGCCTCTCTAATACCGCGCACCTTTCGCCAATATCATACACCTACCATATACCTTCCTCAAAACAGCCACCATACCTACCTATTATGGCATTTCCATAGCCATTCCGAGATATATTGCCATGCAACTTTCCACCGTTCCGTTCATGACACACTCCATCATTGTCATATTGCATATCCCGGTACACCGCCGGATGCATTCACATAGAGTCATATTTTGTTCTAAGTATCGAGTTATAATTGTTGAGTTATAAGAGAAATAAAAGTGTGATGATCATCATTATTAGAGCATTGTCCCAGTGAGGAAAGAATGATGGATACTATGATTCCCCCATAAGTCGGGATGAGACTCCGGACGAAAAAAAGAGGCCAAAGAATCCCAAATAAAAAGAGGCCATAAAAAAGGGGGAAAGGCACAAAAAAAATAAAAATAAAAAATGAAATGAGAGAAAAAGAGAGAAGGGACAATGTTACTATCCCTTTTCCACACTTGTGCTTCAAAGTAGCACCATGATCTTCATAGTAGAGAGTCTCTCATGTTATCACTTTCATATACTAGTGGGAATTTTTCATTATAGAACTTGGCTTTTATATTCCAATGATGGGCTTCCTCAAAAATTGCCCTAGGTCTTCATGAGCAAGCAAGTTGGATGCACACCCACTTAGTTTCTTTTTGAGCTTTCATATACTTATAGCTCTAGTGCATCCGTTGCATGGCAATCCCTACTCACTCACATTGATATCTATTGATGGGCATCTCCATAGCCCGTTGATACGCCTAGTTGATGTGAAACCATCTTCTCCTTTTTGTCTTCTCCACAACCACCATTGTATTCCACCTATAGTGCTATATCCATGGCTCACGCTCATGTATTGCGTGAAGATTGAAAAAGTTTTGAAAAAGTTAGAGTATGAAACAATTGCTTGGCTTGTCATCGGGGTTGTGCATGATTTAAATACTTTGTGTGGTGAAGATGGAGCATAGCCAGACCATATGATTTTGTAGGGATAACTTTCTTTGGCCATGTTATTTTGAGAAGACATAATTGCTTTATTAGTATGCTTGAAGTATCATTATTTTTATGTCAATATAAACTTTTGTCTTGAATCTTTCTAATCTGAATATTCATACCACAATTAAGAAGATTTGCATTGAAATTATGCCAAGTAGCACTCTCCATCAAAAATTCTCTTTTTATCATTTACCTACTCGAGGACGAGCAGGAATTAAGCTTGGGGATGCCTGATACGTCTCCAACGTATCTATAATTTTTGATTGCTCCATGCTATATTATCTACTGTTTTGGACTATATTGGGCTTTATTTTCCACTTTTATATTATTTTTGGGACTAACCTATTAACCGGAGGCCCAGCCCAGAATTGCTGTTTTTTGCCTATTTTAGTGTTTCGGATAAACGGAATATCAAACGGAGTCCAAACGGAATAAAATCTTCGGGAACATGATTTTCTCACTGAACGTGATCCAGGAGACTTGGACCCTGCTCCAAGGAACAAAAGAGGCGGTCACGAGGGTAGGGGGCGCCCCCCCTAGGGCGCGCGCCCCTATCTCGTGGGCCCCTCGTTGCTCCTCCGGCGTACTTCTTCCTCCTATATATACACACGTACCCCCAAACGATCAGAACAGGAGCCAAAAACCTAATTCCACCGCCGCAACTTTCTGTATCCACGAGATCCCATCTTGGGGCCTGTTCCGGAGCTCCGCTGGAAGAGGGCCGTCATCACGGAGGGCTTCTACATCATCATAGCCTCTCCGGTGAAGTGCGAGTAGTTTACCTCAGACCTTCGGGTCCATAGTTAGTAGCTAGATGGCTTCTTCTCTCTCTTTGAATCTCAATACAAAGTTCTCCCCCTCTCTTGTGGAGATCTATTCGATGTAATCTTCTTTTTGCGGTGTGTTTGTTGAGATCGATGAATTGTGGGTTTATGATCAAGTCTATCTATGCATAATATTTTAATCTTCTCTGAATTCTTTTATGTATGATTGGTTATCTTTGCAAGTCTCTTCGAATTATACGTTTGGTTTGGCCAACTAGATTGGTAGTTCTTGCCATGGGAGAAGTGCTTAGCTTTCGGTTCGATCTTGCGGTGTCCTTACCCAGTGACAGAAGGGGCAGCAAGGCACGCATTGTATCGTTGCCATCGAGGATAACAAGATGGGGTTTATTTCATATTGCATGAATTTATCTCTCTACATCATGTCATCTTGCTTAAGGCGTTACTCTGTTTTTAACTTAATACTCTAGATGCATGCTGGATAGTGGTCGATGAGTGGAGTAATAGTAGTAGATGCAGAATCGTTTCGATCTACTTGTCACGGACGTGATGCCTATATACATGATCATGCCTAGATATTCTCTTAACTATGCTCAATTCTGTCAATTGCTCAATAGTAATTTGTTCACCCACCGTTGAATACTTATGCTCTTGAGAGAAGCCACTAGTGAAACCTATGGCCCCCGGGTCTATTCTCATCATATCAATCTCCATTACTTTAATCTTGCTTTGCTTTTTTACTTTGCTTTTACTTTTTACTTTGCATCTTTATACCAAAAATACCAAAAATATTATATCTATCAGATCTCACTCTTGTAAGTGATCGTGAAGGGCTTGACAACCCCTAATCGTGTTGGTTGCGAGTAGCTATCGCTTTGTGCAGGTACGAGGGACTTGAGCGTGGGATCCTACTGGATTGATACCTTGGTTCTCAAAAACTGAGGGAAATACTTACGCTACTCTGCTGCATCATCCCTTCCTCTTCGGGGAAAACCAACGCAAGCCCAAGACGCAGCACATACCCAGGGAGAACACTTATACCTTGAAATTTAGTGAGAGATCATCTCATAATGCTACCGCCGAACTAAGCAATTAAGATGCATAAAGGATAAACATCACATGCTATCAATATAAGTGATATGATATGGCCATCATCATCTTGTGCCTTTGATCTGCATCTCCAAATCACCGTCATGATCAGCATCGTCACTGGCTTGACACCTTGATCTCCATCGTAGCATCGTTGTCGTCTCACCAACTATTGCTTCTACGACTATCGCTACCACTTAGTGATAAAGTAAAGCAATTACATGGCGATTGCATTTCATACAATAAAGCGACAACCATATGGCTCCTGCCAGTTGCCGATAACTTATACAAAACATGATCATCTCATACAAAAATTATATATCATTACGTCTTGACCATATCACATCACAATAAGCCCTGCAAAAACAAGTTAGACGTCCTGTACTTTGTTGTTGCAAGTTTTACGTGGCTGCTACGGGCTTCTAGCAAGAACCGTTCTTACCTACGCAATAAAACCACAATGAATTTTCGTCAAGTGTGTTGTTTTAACCTTCAACAAGAACCCGTCTCATGAACGCGGTCATGTAATGTCGGTCCGGCCGCTTCATCCAACAATTCTGTCTAATCAAAGTAAGACGTTGCTGGTAAGCAGTATGACTATTATCGCCCACAACTTTTTGTGTTCTACTCGTGCATATAACATCTACGCATAGACCTGGCTCTGATACCACTGTTGGGGAACATAGTATTTCAAAAAAATTCCTACGATCACGCAGGATCTATCTAGGAGAAGCATAGCAATGAGCGGATAGAGTGTGTCCACGTACCCTCATAGACCGAAAGCGGAAGCGTTTAGTAATGCGATTGATGTAGTCAAACGTCTTCGCGATCCAACCGATCCAAGCACCGAATGTACGGCACCTCCGTGTTCAGCACACGTTCAGCTTGATGACGTCCCTCGATCTCTTGATCCAGTTGAGGACGAGCGAGAGTTCCATCAGCAGCACGGCGTGGTGACGGTGATGATGAAGTTACCGGCAAAGGGCTTCGCCTAAGCACTACGACAATATGACCGAGGTGTGTAACTGTGGAGGGGGGCACCGCACACGGTTAAGAGAAACTTGTGTGTTCTAGGGTGCCCCCGTGCCCCGTATATAAAGGAGGGGAGGGGGAGGCGGCCGGCCCCTATAGGGCGCGCCAGGAGAGGGGAGTCCTAATAGGACTCCAAGTCCTAGTAGGATTCCACGTGGAGGAAGGGGAAGAAGGAAGGGAGAGGGGGAAGGGAAGGAAAGGGGGGGCGCATGGCCAGCCCCTTGTGGCCCTTCTCTCTCCCCACTAAGGCCCATTAGTTCCCCCCGGGGCTTCCAATAACCCTCCGGCACTCTGATAATTATCTGGTACCTCTCGGAACTCATCCGGTGTCCGAATAATATCGTCCAATATATCAATCTTTATGTCTCGACCATTTCGAGACTCCTCGCCATATCCGTGATCTCATCCGGAACTCCAAACAAACTTCGGTCATCAAATCACATAACTCATAATACAAATCATCATCGAACGTTAAGCTTGCGGACCCTACGGGTTTGAGAACTATGTAGACATGACCGAGACACATCTCCGGTCAATTACCAATAGCGGAACCTGGACGCTCATATTGGCTCCTACATATTCTATGAAGATCTTTATCAGTTAAACCGCATAACAACATGTGTTGTTCCCTTTTTCATCGGTATGTTACTTGCCCGAGATTCGATCATCGGTATCACTATACCTAGTTCAATCTCGTTACCGGTAAGTCTCTTTACTCGTTCCGTAATGCATCATCCCATGGCTAACTCATTAGACACATTGCTTGCAAGTCTCATAGTGATGTGCATTACCGAGAGGGCCCAGCGATACCTCTCCGATACACTGAGTGACAAATCGTAATCTCGATCTATGCCAACTCAACAAACACCACCGGAGACACCTGTAGAGCATCTTTATAATCATCCAGTTACGTTGTGACATTTGATAGCACACAAGGTGTTCCTCCGGTATTCAGGAGTTGCATAATCTCATAATCAGAGGAACATGTATAAGTCATGAAGAAAGCAATAGCAATAAAACTAAACGATCATTATGCTAAGCTAACAGATGGGTCTTGTCCATCACATCATTCACTGGTGCGTGTCGGTCCTAAACAAATAGTTTAAAATCCCTTTTTGTGACGGCATCTAGAACTGTCGCCAAGTGAGTGTGGGCGATAGGGGGGTCCTTCCCACACTACCCAGAAACCATCGGGGATAGGGAGCCTTGATGCATAAAGTTGTCCCTATATAACCATTTCCGATATCTCGAATATCCCAAACGCTTCATCCTTGCCACTCGTTTGTGCTCGCATTGCCATCGCAGTCGGAGTTTTGTGGTTCTGCCTAAAACCAGGCAGATTCTAGGCACGGGAGATTTACGATGCCTCGCACATCACAAACTGTTCGTGATTATAAACCATGTACGATAGGTAGACAATCACACACATTTAGTTCTCCCGCACCGTATGTGATAGTGTCTGACATCACACACGCTTTGCGAATGGCAACAGTGTGCATGCTTGCACACGTTTCCTCTCTGTGAACCGCCTCGGATTATGGTGTATATCGCAAACGTTTGTGTTTTACCAACCGTGTGTGCCGTAATGACCTGCACAACGTAATTTCGCCCTAATTTAATTGCTGCTATTTAAAATTGTACCTAATTTAAACTTGAAAGTAGGTTATAGCTTTATTCATATCCATTGCTACCTCTTGAGCACTGCATTGGTTTTCCCTTGAAGAGGAAAGGGTCATGCAGCAAAGTAGCGTAAGTATTTCCCTCAGTTTTTGAGAACCAAGGTATCAATCAAGTAGGAGACTACACGCAAGTCACCTCGCACCTACACAAACAAATAAGAGCCTTGCAACCAACGCGATAAAGGTTTGTCAATCCCTTCACGGCCACTTGCAAAAGTGAGATCTGATAGAGATAATAAGATAAATATTTTTGGTATTTTTATGATAAAGATTGAAAGTAAAGATTGCAAAGTAAAACAGATTGGAAACTTATGTGATGGAAAATAGACTCGGGGGCCATAGGTTTCACTAGTGGCTTCTCTCAAGATAGCTTAAGTATTACGGTGGGTAAACAAATTACTGTCGAGCAATTGATAGAAAAGTGCATAATTATGAGAATATCTAGGCATGATCATGTATATAGGCATCACGTCTGCAACAAGTAGACCGAAACGATTCTGCATCTACTACTATTACTCCACACATCGACCGCTATCCAGCATGCATCTAGAGTATTAAGTTCATAAGAAGAGAGTAACACATTAGGCAAGATGGAATGATGTAGAGGGATAAACTCAAGCAATATGGTATAAACCTCATCTTTTTATCCTCGATGGAAACAATACAATACGTGACTTGCTGCCCCTGCTGTCACTAGGAAAGGACACCGCAAGATTGAACCCAAAGCTAAGCACTTAACCCATTGCAAGAAAGATCAATCTAGTAGGCCAAACCAAAATGATAATTCGAAGAGACTTGCAAAGACAACAAACCATACATAAAAGATTTCAGAGAAGAATCAAATATTTTTCATAGATAATCTTGATCATAAACCCACAATTCATCGGATCTCGACAAACACACCGCAAAAGAATTACATTGAATAGATCTCCAAGAAGATCGAGGAGAACTTTGTATTGAGATCCAAAGATAGAGAAGAAGCAATCTAGCTAATAACTATGGACCCGAAGGTTTGTGGTAAACTACTCACACATCATCGGAGAGGCTATGGTGTTGATGTAGAAGCCCTCCGTGATCGATTCCCCCTCCGGCAGAGCTCCGGAAAAGGCCCTGAGATGGGATCTCTTGGGCATAGAAGGTTGTGGCGGTGGAAATAGGGTTTCGTGGTGCTCCTGGATGTTTTCGGGGTATATGGGTATATATAGGAGGAAGAAGTACGTCGGTGGAGCTACGAGGGGCCCACAAGGGTGGGGGGCGCCCCCCCTGCCTCGTGGCCTCCTCACTTCTTTCTTGACGGACACTCCAAGTCTCCTGGATCATGTTTGTTCCAAATAACTCTCCCGAAGGTTTCATTCCGTTTGATATTCCTTTTCTGCGAAACACTAAAATAGGCAAAAAAACAGCAATTTTGCACTGGGCCTTTGGTTAGTAGGTTAGTCCCAAAAATAATATAAAAAGGTAAATTAAAGCCCATTAAACATCCAAAACAGATAATATAATAGCATGGAACAATCAAAAATTATAGATACGTTGGAGACGTATCATCCATCAGGTTCAAAGAACCAATGCATTATTCGATTCACAGGTACATATGTTTAAGAATTACAGAAGCACCAAATAAAGAATGATGTACCAGGGTTCTATACTTGTACTATTACAAATGGTCAAGAAAGAGGTGACAGACATTCCAGTTGCTGAACAAGGTGAAGCGGAATGGCCCTATCGTGTTTTCCTGGATGCAGAAGGCATGCAGGACTCTAGTACAACCCCTTGTGATGGCCGGCCGCCAATCATGTAGTTTGAGAGGTTATCTTGAGTAAACTGCTTCAGGATCCACTGCAAAAGAAAAAAGATTCAGATATTGTCATCTAACACAACTCATTACAGGCAGTAAAAAGAAGGCTACAGGGTTCTTACTTACCATCCTGCAGTTCACTATTGTCTTGCATAAAGTGTAAACAAATAGTTTGATTGACATCTTTTGACCCATTTTAGTAACAATCTTTATCAGTTTCCTCACTTGATGCTGGTTCAAGAATATCTAATTGCCCCATGCGCAGAAAGGGTCGAAGTTTGGATCTTTGGCAATGATATATGTACCTAAAAGCACCAAGATAATATTAGAAACTAAACAACAATTGAAAAATGATGTAGTACAACATTCATCCATCCCATTATATAAGATTTTATTACATGTATATCTAGACATCATCAGAACATTAAGGTAACACTCTTCCTTGTTGCTATGTAGCTTGGGATTGCATATTTAGTCATTCAGTACAATGCATGTTGCTAAACAACAATTGAAAAACGAAAAGGCATGTTAACTGCAATATCCTTAACAGTAACCAAATATCATAATTCATAGTGGTATTGTGGAAACTGTTATTGATGAAATTGAACTGCACCGCAAATAGTTGCACATATAGAGCATCACATTGTGAAGAACTGAAATAAAAAAGTCATAAGGACATCTCTAGGCGATCCTTAAAAAGTTAAAGGACTAAAACCCTTAGTGGATATATATATATATACACTCCAGCAATTTTTGGCCTTTTCTAGTCGATCCCCTAAACTTAAGGTTGTAAACTTCAATTTCATCAAGTTCAAAGCAGGTTCAACCGAAAGTAGCATGCATTCAAACATAAACATAGATAGTTTTGCATAACCAAAAATAAAACATAAATTTAAACTAAGCTAAACTACTTTCGATCGAAGTAGAGGTCGAGCGAATCCTTCCTTGTCATGTACGATGTGCCGCGAGCCGGGTCCGTGCCAGTACCGTTGTCGGGGTCGTTGGGGAAGGCACTCCTCCACTCATCGACGTCGATCTCCTCGTCCTGGGGTCCCACCTCGACGCCCTCCGCACCGCCATCGCCGCTGCCTTCGACCTCCTCATCAGACGAGAGCGCGATAACCTCGCCACCCTCCACACCACCGTCCTCGCCGCCTTCGACTTTGTCATCGGAGGAGAGCGCGATAACCTCGCCCCCTCCGTGCCAGCAAAGATCGCCCGCTCTGCCTCCACGAGCTCCGGGTGCTGCCGGTGGAGCTCTTGCATGTAGGCCTCGTCGGCGGCCTCAGCCTCAAGACGCTCCCACACCTCGCGGTCCTCCCGTGCCATAGCCAAGCTCACCACCCTGGCTCCGGCGGAACAAGGTGGACCGTATGTGTGCTGAAGGGGAAATTGAGCCAAGCCGTCGTGCCATGGTAGCGGACCTGCCAGCGGTCGTACTCCCTCGGCTGTGTGGAAGCTACCGAGCCACCGGCGGGTGTGGGTCTCTTGATTTGTAATCTCGGTGACCCACGTCCCCCGCCGCCGGTGCCGGACCCCGAGGTAGGACTTTGTCGGCTGCTGGGTCTGGGGGAGGACGGGGAAGTCCTTGAACCGGCGTAGGGGCGCGGCGGCGGGCGGATTGGGGGACCGGCGACGACGGATCGGGCCCGCGGAGGATGACAAGGACACCTCGGCGGCCACCTCGCCAGCGTCGGGCGAAAAGGCCGCGATAAACCTCTTTTTGGCCATTGGCTACTCAAGCTCCCCGGCACACAGGCAGAGGTTGAGGATGGAGGCGCCGGCGATGGCGGCGACCTACCAATGGTTTTGAGGGTTGTGTGTGTCTGTGTGAGCGGAGGTTGTGTTTGAGGAAATACTATGGCAATTGAAAATTTTACTAGGCAGGAGTAACAAGGCGGGGCTACTGAAAATTTGGATCAACAGCGAGCAGATATTTTTGAGATTGCGAGGGATGCAGAGGCGGGAGTAAAATGCCTGGGCTAGTAAAAATTTGAATCAAGGGACTAAAGCAGAGAGGGATGCAGAGGCCGGAGTTTTGGGGGAGCGAGCTAGTGTGCTTGACAAGCCGGTTGTGGACTGTAGCCGACGCACCTTCTTGCATAAGCCATGGCGTACTATACACTGACGGTGATCCAAGATATTTTGTACTACATCTCACATGGTTGGTGAGAATAAACTGTGTGGGATCTATTTGATTTGAATTACAAAATGGGGTCACATCGGCAATGGACGGTTTTTGAATTGCTAGACCTTTTATCTTCAGTGAACATGCAACTGTATGTGTG
Source organism: Triticum urartu (assembly GCF_056163025.1). Taxonomy (NCBI): domain Eukaryota; kingdom Viridiplantae; phylum Streptophyta; class Magnoliopsida; order Poales; family Poaceae; genus Triticum; species Triticum urartu. The sequence goes on along the minus strand of NC_141876.1, from coordinate 203,130,911 downwards.
TTGTAAAAGAATTGGAATTATTCAGGGTTCGTTTGGACATTTCATACATTAAACTGGTTTTCTTGCCATTTCGGGTGCACAATTCAAAATTAAACTACATGCACATGCTCTGGTGCATACAAATTGGTTGAAAAATCAAATATGTGTTCTTCAGTGCATGCTTAGGTCCCATGGAAGAAATGGGAATGAATTTTTTGGGGTCCGTTTGGCCTTTTTATGAAACTTGGCATGCTATCATGGAGCAGCATCAACATGCCGTGGTGAAAATTTTGTCCCATTTGGGACAGGTTTGGGTATAAGCTTCTCACAAACCAGAGCTTCTCACAACAAGCATGATGGTTTTCGTAGGAAATGTACCACCTTTGGGGACGAGACGATAGCCGTTGCCTATTATTGCTTTCAAAAAAATTCTAGTGTCAACATAGAACAACAGGAGTCTTGTGTTCAATCTTGGAATTTTTCGGGGTTCGTTTGGCCATTTTTATACATTAACTGGGTTTTCTAGGCATTTTTGTGCATAATTCAAATTTGAACTACAAGCACATGCTCCAATAATGCACCAAAGTTGGTTGGAAAATCACATGTGTGTCCTTGGGTGAATTTATAGGTCCCATGCAAGAGATGGGAATGAATTTCAAACACCAGGGCACTGTTGATTGCTGGCAAAATGTTGAGATGCCTAGTTTCCAAAACTCATATGAAATTAATGAAACTTGGCATGTTATCATGGAGCGGCATCAACATGCTGTGGTGAAAATTTTATCCCATTTTGGGCAGGTTTGGGTATAAACTTCTCACAAATCAGAGCTTCTCACAACAAGCATAATGGTTTCAATAGGGAACATACCACCTTTGGGGACGAGACGATATCCGTTGCCTCTTATTGCTTTCAAAAAATTTCTAGTGTCAACATGGAACAACAGGAGTGTTGTGTTCAATCTTGGAATTTTCCGGGGTTCGTTTGGCCTTTTTTATACATTAACTGGGTTTTCTAGGCATTTTATGTGCATAATTCAAATTTGAACTGCAAGCACGTGCTCCAATGCACCAAAGCTGGTTGAAAAAACACATGTGTGTCCTTGGGTGAATTTCTAGGTCCCATGCAAGAGATGGGAATGAAATTCAAACACCATGGCACTGTTGTTTGCCAGCAAAACGTTGAGATGCCTGGTTTTTAAATTCTAGTAAATCCAAAACTTGTCTGAAATTCATGAAACTTGGCATGCTATCAAGGAGCGGCATCAACATGCCGTGGTGAAAATTTTGTCCCATTTGGGGCAGGTTTGGGTATAAGCTTCTCACAAACCAGAGCTTCTCACAACAAGCACGATGGTTTCGATAGGGAACGTACCACCTTTGGTGACGGTACGATATCCGTTGCCTCTTATTGCTTTCAAAAAATTCTAGTGTCAACATAGAACAAGAGGAGTGTTGTGTTCAATCTTGGAATTTTTCGGGGTTCGTTTGGCCTTTTTATAGATTAACTGGGTTTTCTAGGCATTTTATGTGCATAATTCAAATTTGAACTGCAAGCACATGCTCCAATGCACTAAAGTTGGTTGAAAAATCACATGTGTGTCCTTGGGTGAATTTCTTGGTCCCCTGCAAGAGATGGGAATGAAATTCAAACACAAGGGCGCTGTTGATTGCCGGCAAAACATTGAGATGCCTGGTTTTTAAATTCTAGTAAATCCAAAACTCGTCTGAAATTCATGAAACTTGGCATGCTATCATGGAGCGGCATCAACATGCCATGGTAAAAAAATTGTCCCGTTTGGGGTAGTTTCGGGTATAAACTTCTCACAAACCAAAGCTTCTCACAACAAGTATGATGATTTCGATAGGGAACATCCCACCTTTGGGGAAGAAATGATATCCATTGCCTCTTATTGCTTTCAAATATTTTTTTAGTGTCAACATAGAACAACAGGAGTGTTGTGTCAATTTTTGTGATTTTTCTGGGTTTGTTTGGACATTTTTTATGCATTAACCGGTTTTCTAGGCATTTTATTTGCATAATTCAAATCTGAACTACAAGCACATGCTCCAATGCACTAAGGTTGGTTGAAAAATCTAATATGTGTCCTTGGGTGAATTTCTAGGTCCCATGCAAGAGATGGGAATGAAATTCAAACACAAGGTACTGTTGATTGCTGACAAAACATTGAGATGCCTGGTTTTTAAATTCTAGTAAATCCAAAACTCGTCTGAAATTCATGAAACTTGGCATGCTATCATCGAGCGGCATCAACATGCCGTGTTAAAAAATTTGTCCCATTTGGGGCAGGTTCGGGTATATGCTTCTCATAAACCAGAGCTTCTCACAACAAGCATGATGGTTTCGGTAGGGAACGTCCCACCTTTGGGGACGAAACGATATCCATTGCCTCTTATTGCTTTCAAAAAATTTCTCGTGTCAACATAGAACAACATGAGTGTTGTGTCAATTTTTTGGATTTTTTGGGGTTCGTTTGGACATTTTTATGCATTAACTGAGTTTTTCAATGCATTTATGTGCATAATTCAAATTTGAACTACATGCACATGCTCCAGTGCATATAAATTGGTTGAAAAATCAAATATGTGTCCTTGGGTGCATGCTTAGATCCCATGCAAGAAATGAGAATGAATTTCAAACACCAGGGCACCCTTGATTGCCGACAAAACATTGAAATGCCTCATTTTTAAATTCTACTAAATCCAAAACTCGTCTGAAATTCATGAAACTTGGCATGCTTTCATGGAGCGGCATCAACATGCCGTGGTAAAAAATTTGTCCCGTTTGGGGCAGGTTTGGGTATATGCTTCTCACAAACCAGAGCTTCTCACAACAAGCATCATGGTTTCGGTAGGGAACGTCCCACCTTTGGGGACGAAATGATATGCACTGCCTCTTATTGCTTCCAAAAAATTTCTCGTGACAACATAGAATAACAGGAGTGTTGTGTCAATTTTTGTGATTTTTCGGGGTTCTTTTGGACATTTTTATGCATTAACTGAGTTTTTAATGCATTTATGTGCATAATTCAAATTTGAACTACATGCACATGCTCCAGTGCATATAAATTGGTTGAAAAATCAAATCTGTATCCTTAGGTGCATTCTTAGGTCCCATGCAATAAATGGGAATGAATTTCAAACACCAGGGCACCGTTGATTGCCGACAAAACATTGAGATGCCTAGTTTTTAAATTCTAGTAAATCCAAAACACGTCTGACATTCATGAAACTTGGCATGCTATCATGGAATGGCGCCCGACATGATGTGGTATTTTTCATGTCCATTTTGAGAGAAGGCGCACTCAAATAATGACAGCCAACAAAAGGCATTTTGAAAAAATAGTTACCACTTAATATCTCAAACATTTATATAATTCAAAACGTGTGTGTTATGTTAACCATTCACGTAATGCCATGTGTCTTAGTTTTAATGGCTGTAGGAGGTGCCGTGTGGATAGCTGCTTGACCTTGACTGAACGGGAGGCGTGCGAGCGTAGTCTAGTGCGTAGGCTGACCGAGAGGCATGCAAGCTGTCCTCCAATGCGCAGGCTCACCGGGAAGCATGCGAGCTTTCCCTGCGCATGCTCACTGGGAAGCGAGCCCTTTGATTTCCATGGCCTCCTGCCTTCCTCTCCATTAATGGCGCCCGAGCCGCTATTTAATACGGGCGGCCTTACTGTTTGCCTCCCATCCCTCCCCCGCAGACCTCCACCGCCATGGCGCAGAATGATCATCTGCCACTAGTCTTCAAGTTTGGTGAAGTCGACTCCGAGCCGGAGGAGATAGAAAATAAGGAGGAATGGGGCCTCATGGACATGGCCCAGAACGAGCTGGCCGCGGCGGTTGCTGCCGCTGCTCCCTTCCCAGCTCCCATCCACGCGCCCGCGGCAGCGACCATCCCCTTAGCATTGACGGGCTGGTCGCCGAGCACTATCGCAGAGCTGGAAGCCACGGGCGTCAGCGAGGTCTCCGCGGACCCACGCGAGCTCGTGTACATGCCAGCGCCAGCGCCCGTGCCCGTGTGTGCCCCTCCACCCACCGTGCCGTCGGCCCCCGGGCGTTTGGCTGCATTCGCCACACCTGTGCGTGCCCCTCCACCCATCGTGGCGCCGGTCCTCGTGCGTTTGGCTGCACTCGCCGCGTCTGTGCCCGTGCCCGTGCGCTCCCCCCTCAGCGGCATGGGATGCTGCCGTCGACCGCTACCTCTTAGCGGCGCCAGTTGCCGTCCTCCTACGCCCCGCCCATCGATCGCGCGATGACATGATGTTTGATTTACAAGTGAAGAACATTTTGTGCTGCCTTGAAGACTTCAACAATGGCGTCCCGGAGGACGACAACGACAACGACGGCGTGGCACGCCGCCTCCGCCTCCGCCGGAAATAGTTTTTTTGGGTTTAATATTGTATCTCGAATTCTCGGTCATATGAATATAAATTTACAGTGTGACTGAATGAAATATATGGTTTGAACGAACTTTCATTTTTCTCTCTTAATGTATAGACTTATCAAATGATTTTATTTTGAAAAAAAGTCAACTGTTTTAAATATAAAACCCTCATCGCAAACATTTTAGTTAGAACTCCCATATGCAAACCGACAGCTTCCCTAGGAAGCCAAGGGAAAATGTGTCGAGCAGGATTTCTGCATCCCTTCAACGCAAACGGTTGTTTTGCATGACCCGTGTGCAACCACATACAAACAATTGGGTAAGATTTGCATATTTGTCATTTTGGGTATGTTGCCATTTCTCAAACTGGAAAGATTGACATTTGTTTATCTAGTAACATTGACATTTTTCAACCTTGTAACACTGCGATTTGTCAAAATATGCAGCTACAAATCACTAGCACTATCAAGTTTTTACAACTAAAATCACTAGCACTGTTCATATGGACACCATTAGCAGGCGTGAGTTCATGGACGCATATGCAAATGTACCATTGATTACATATAACAAGAAGAGGTGATCCATCGAAATAAGTTGCTACGCGCCACTGAGTATATGGGTCCTGCTCATCCTCATGCTCGTGAGTAAAATTTTCAAGTATAGGTGGTGGAATGTTCACAGGACCTTAGAAACACAAGAAGGTTAATTAATTAGTAAAGGGAAACTAGCTAACCCGCATGCATGTGGATGAAACAATTATAATTACGGTGGAATACAAACGTACCGAAAGCCTGATGATTCCATGCAAAAACAGTGCCACGAGTGGTGGCAACAAACACAAGACCCTCGTATTGAATTGCATCACAGTACTCATCCGTGTATAGAAACTGATTTTTGAGCAATATCCATCGAGGTGCGGAAGTAAGGAAGGCAACAAGCTTGTCGAAGATAACAACAACTTCATAGTTCGTGTAATCCCAAGAGCGGTTGGGAACTCGACAAATTGCTATCTTTCATAGATGACAGTTACCATGATTGTATTTGAACTCACATAGACCATCGGTGTGCTCAACCTCTGGGCAATCTGAGATTTTTGGAAGTGGAACCCAGTGATGAGTGTACACATTCACAAGTTCCCACTTGCAGTTCTACCCAATATAAACAACCCAATCTTCATTTGCGCCTGCCCAAGCCTTGCCCTCAAGCGGTGGCATCTTAACAACACACGTATCATTATCAAGCGGCATCAACTTGCACAAGGCGAGGCTTCCGTCGTCCCTGCGCCAGTCCGCAGGGTCACGGAGAAAAATATAGGGGAGATCAAACCGCTCGTGGACCCTTGGGTTCCTTGTAATGATGTTATTAGTTGAGTCGAGAATGGTCTTGAACAAACCTGCCATGCTAGCCGAGGTGATGACGTCACACCGATCAATGAGTTCCTCCACCGCGTCATCATTCAGATCGGGGCAAGAATAACAGGGTCGTTTCCAGCTTGTTCCCTCCATGGAGAAGACGATCAAACAATGGCAGAAGGAAGGGTGAAGGAAAATGGAGGAGGGAGGAAGAGCTAGCGTGCGACAGTAGTTCCAAATCAAGAGGGAAAGGCGAAGAGTCGGTGGACGGTTTCCATGGTACACGAAGAGGTGCCTGGGGAGCGAACGGTCGCCACAGAGGTCACACACTAACGACAAGGGCCGAGTGAACCACATCCAATCCCATTGCACAACACACACGTCTTGTTAAGTTGAACCGTTTTTGTACTCTTGTGTCAGCGCAAATAGTTCATTCGAGTGAACCGCATGCCGTATATCCCACACACCTTGATCTGGCTGACTGATACGTCTCCAATGTATCTATAATTTTTGATTGTTCCATGCTATTATATTATCTGTTTTGGATGTTAATGGGCTTTATTTTACACTTTTATATTATTTTTGGGACTAACCTATTAACCGGGGGCCCAACCCAAATTGTTGTTGTTTTGCCTATTTTAGTGTTTCGCAGAAAAGGAATATCAAATGGAGTCCAAACGGAATGAAACCTTCGGGAGCGTTATTTTTGGAACAAACGTGATCAAGGAGACTTGGAGTGGATGTCAAGAAACAATCGAGGAGGCCACGAGGCAGGGGGCGCGCCCACCCCCCTGGGCGCACCCTCCACCCTCGTGGGCCCCTCGTTGCTCCACCGACCTACTTCTTCCTCCTATATATATCCATATACCCCGCAAATATCCAGGAGCACCACGAAACCCTATTCCATCGCCGCAACCTTCTGTACCCAAGAGATCCCATCTTGGGGCCTTTTCCGGAGCTCCGTCAGAGAGGGCATTGATCACGGAGGGCCTCTCCATCAACTCCATGGCCCCTCCGATGATGTGTGAGTAGTTTACTTCAGACCTTCGGGTCGATAGATAGTAGCTAGATGGCTTCTTCTCTCTCTTTGGATCTCAATACAAAGTTCTCCTCGATTCTCTTGGAGATCTATTCGATGTAATCTTCTTTTGCGGTGTGTTTGTCGAGATCCGATGAATTGTGGGTTTATGATCAAGTTTATCTATGAACAATATTTGAATCTTCTCTGGATTCTTTTTTGTATGATTGGTTTATCTTTGCAAGTCTCTTCGAATTATCAGTTTGGTTTGGCCTACTAGATTGATCTTTCTTGAAATGGGAGAAGTGCTTAGCTTTGGGTTCAATCTTGCGGTGCTCGACCCTAGTGACAGAAAGGGAAATGACACATATTGTATTGTTTCCCTCGAGGATAAAAATATGGGGTTTACATCATATTGCATGAGTTTATCCCTCTACATCATGTCATCTTGCTTAAGGCGTTACTCTGTTCTTATGAACTTAATACTCTAGATGCATGCTGGATAGCGGTCGATGTGTGGAGTAATAGTAGTAGATGCAGGAAGGAGTCAGTCTACTTGTCATAGACGTGATGCCTATATACATGATCATACCTAGATATTCTCATAATTATTCGCTTTTCTATCAATTGATCGACAATAATTTGTTCACCCATCGTAATACTTATGCTATCTTGAGAGAAGCCACTAGTGAAATCTATGGCCCCTGGGTCTATTCTCCATCATACAAGTTTCCAATCTATTTTATTTTGCAATCTTTACTTTCAATCTATATCATAAAAATACCAAAAATATGTATCATATTATTATTATCTCTATCAGATCTCACTCTTGCAAGTGGCCGTGAAGGGATTGACAACCCCTTTATTGCATTGGTTGCGAGGTTCTTATTTGTTTGTGTAGGTACGAGGTGACTCGCGCGTGGTCTCCTACTGGATTGATACCTTGGTTCTCAAAAACTGAGGGAAATACTTACGCTGCTTTACTGCATCACCCTTTCCTCTTCAAGGGAAAACCAACGTAGTGCTCAAGAGGTAGCAAGAAGGATTTCTGGCGCCGTTGCCGGGGAGATCTACGCCAAGTCAAGACATACCAAGTACCCATCACAACTCTTATCCTTCGCATTACATTATTTGCCATTTGCCTCTCGTTTTCCTCTCCTCCACTTCACCCTTGCCGTTTTATTCGCCCCCTCTTCCGTTTGCCTCTTTTTCGCTTTCTTCGTCGTTATGGCTAGTCCTTTATCTACTCCTTTATCTCCCGAGAATGAGGTCTTTAATTTTAAACAAAGGGAGGGAGAAAATCTAAAAGATGCTTGGTACAGAATTTGCAATGCGCAAAATAGATCTACTAGGAAGCAATCTACTTCCGTTCTTTTTCGCAGTTTTTATCTAGGCATCACTCCTTGGAATAGATATATTCTTGATACCATTACTTGAGGAAATTTCTTGGGTAGCCATACTTTTGATTCTTATAATGCTATGATAGGTTTGTTTGGCCCACCACCTCTTTTGGTTAATGGAACTATTTTAACTTTGGAACATATTATGCAAAGGCTTGAAATTATTGAAAACAAAGCTGCATCCGTAGAGTTGATTGAAAATTTGGATAGAAAGATCCATAACCAAATTACCCAATACGGATCTAAGGTAGGAGTTGCTCTTAAAATTATAAAGAAAAGGAACCTATGGTCAATGAAAAGATAGATCAAGATTCCACTAGAATTGATAAAATTGAGGATATTATTACCAACCTGGGGTCTGCCTTTCCTTCCGTTAAAAATACTCCTTCTAATGCTAAGATTGCCAAATTTATGTATAATAAGGGTGACACTTCTAGTAAGGGAAATGCGGACCTCAAATCCATCAGTGTTCACCCCAACTTTCTCACTATCCTTAAGGAACCTTTTGCTACAAATGATTTTCTAAATTTCGTGCCTAAGAGTTTGATAATTAATAAAAAGAAAGAAACTCCTAGGGGTTATAGGTGTCTTATTGAAGAATTGCCTACCAAAGATGGCAATACCTAGATCTATCCTTACTTTTATGCCTAGCTAGGGGCGTTAAACAATAGCGCTTGTTGGGAGGCAACCCAATTTAATTTTTATTATTTGCTTTTTGCTCCTGTTTAGTGATAAATAATTTATATATCCTCTGTTTTGGTTGTGTTTTTTGTGTTTAATTAGTTTTTGTGCCAAGTAGAACCGTTGGGAAGACTTGTGGAAAGTCTTTTCGATCTTGCTGTAAAAAACAGAAACTTTAGCGCTCACGAGAATTGCTGCCATTTTTTATTGGAGAGTGTTATTTAGTTAATTATTTTTGCAGATGATTAATAGATAAATTCCTCACACCCTGCAATTTATTTTATAATTTTTGGGGTTCCAGAAGTTTGCGTTAGTTACAGATTACTACATACTAAAGATTATGTATTTCGTGTGTCGTTTGCTTATTTTCATGAATCTATGGCTAGTAATAGAGTTTATAAACCATAGATAAGTTGGAATACAGTAGGTTTAACACCAATACAAATAAATAATGAGTTCATTACAGTACCTTGAAGTGGTGTTTTGTTTTCTTTCGCTAACGGAGCTCACGAAATTTCTGTTAAGTTTTGTGTTGTGAAGTTTTCAAGGTAAAGATTTGATGGATTATGGAACAAGGAGTGGAAAGAGACTAAGCTTGGGAATGCCCAAGGCACACCAAGGTAAATCCAAGTACACCAAAAAGCCTAAGCTTGGGGATGCCCCGGAAGGCATCCCCTCTTTTGTCTTCGTTCATCGGTAACTTTACTGGGAGCTATATTTTTATTCACCGTATGATATGTGTTTTGCTTGGAGCGTCTTGTACGATTTGAGTCTTTGCCTTTTAGTTTACCACAATCATCCTTGCTGTACACACCTTTTGAGAGAGAGACACGTTCATTGGAATTTATTAGAATACTATATGTGCTTCACTTATATTTTTTGAGCTATATAGTTTTTGCTCTAGTGCTTCACTTATATCTTTTAGAGCACGACGGTGGTTCTATTTTATAGAAATAATTGATCTCTCATGATTCACTTATATTATTTTGATCAACATGGCAATTTGCTTTTAGGCATAATAAAAACTTTCATATAAGTTCATTGAATACTAAGAGAAGTTTGATACTTGATGATTGTTTTGAGATATGGAGATGGTGATATTAGAGTCATGCTAGTTGAGTAGTTGTGAATTTGAAAAATACTTGTGTTGAAGTTTGTGATTCCCGTAGCATGCACGTATGGTGAACCATTATGTGATGAAGTCGGAGCATGATTTATTTATTGATTGCCTTCCTTATGAGTGGCGGTTGGGGACGAGCGATGGTCTTTTCCTACCAATCTATCCCCCTAGGAGCATGCGCGTAATACTTTGCTTTGATAACTTCTAGATTTTTGCAATAAGTATATGAGTTCTTTATGACTAATGTTGAGTCCATGGATTATACGCACTCTCACCCTTCCACCTTTGCTAGCCTCTCTAATACCACGCACCTTTCGCCGGTATCATACACCTACGATATACCTTCTTCACTAGAGCGGCTAGCAATCTTTTGGTATTGCGTGAAGATTGAAAAAGTTTGAGAACATCAAAAGTATGAAACAATTGCTTGGCTTGTCATCGGGGTTGTGCATGATTTAATATTTTGTGTGATGAAGAAAGAGCATAGCCAGACTATATGATTTTGTAGGGATAACTTTCTTTGGCCATGTTATTTTGAGAAGACATAATTGCTTAGTTAGTATGCTTGAAGTATTATTATTTCTATGTCAATATTAAACTTTTATCTTGAATCTTTCGGATCTGAACATTCATGCCACAATAAAGAAAAATTACATTGAGAAATATGTTAGGAAGCATTCCACATCAAAAATTCTGTTTTTATCATTTACCTACTCGAGGACGAGCAGGAATTAAGCTAGGGGATGCTTGATACGTCTCCAACGTATCTATAATTTTTGATTGTTCCATGCTATTATATTATCTGTTTTGGATGTTAATGGGCTTTATTTTACACTTCTATATTATTTTTTGGACTAACCTATTAACTGGAGGCCCAACCCAAATTGCTGTTTTTTTGCCTATTTTAGTGTTTCGTAGAAAAGGAATATCAAACAGAGTCCAAATGGAATGAAACCTTTGGGAGTGTTATTTTTGGAACAAACGTGATCCAGGAGACTTGGAGTGGACGTCAAGAAACAATCGAGGAGGCCACGAGGGAGGGGGGCGCGCCCACCCCCTGGGAGCGCACTCCACCCTCATGGCCCCCTTGTTGCTCCACTGACCTACTTATTCCTCCTATATATATCCATATACCCCGAAAACATCCAGGAGCACCACGAAACCCTATTTCCACCGCCGCAACCTTCTGTACCCAAGAGATCCCATCTTGGGGCCTTTTCCAGAGCTCCATCGGAGGGGGCATTGATCACGGAGGGCCTCTACATCAACCCCATGGCCCCTCCGATGATGTGTGAGTAGTTTACTTCAGACCTTCAGGTCCATAGCTAGTAGCTAGATGGCTTCTTCTCTCTCTTTGGATCTCAATACAAAGTTCTTCTCGATTCTCTTGGAGATCTATTCAATGTAATCTTCTTTTGCGGTGTGTTTGTCGAGATCCGATGAATTATGGGTTTATGGTCAAGTTTACCTATGAACAATATTTGAATCTTCTCTGAATTCTTTTATGTATGATTGGTTTATCTTTGCAAGTCTCTTCGAATTATCAGTTTGGTATGGCCTACTAGATTGATCTTTCTTGCAATGGGAGAAGTGCTTAGCTTTGGGTTCAATCTTGCGGTGCTTGATCTCAGTGACAGAAAGGGAAACGACACGTATCGTATTGTTGCCATTGAGAATAAAAAGATGGGTTTTACATCATATTGCATGAGTTTATCCCTCTACATCATGTCATCTTGCTTAAGGCGTTACTCTGTTCTTATGAACTTAATACTCTAGATGCATGCTGGATAGCGGTCGATGTGTGGAGTAATAGTAGTTGATGCAGGCAGGAGTCAGTCTACTTGTCACGGATGTGATGCCTATATACATGATCATACCTAGATATTCTCATAATTATTCGCTTTTCTATCAATTGCTCGACAGTAATTTGTTCACCCACCGTAATACTTATGCTATCTTGAGAGAAGCCACTAGTGAAACCTATGGCCCCCGGGTCTATTATCCATCATACTAGTTTCCAATCTATTTTATTTTGGAATCTTTACTTTCAATCTATATCATGAAAATACCAAAAATATTTATCTTATTATTATATTCTCTATCAGATCTCACTCTTGCAAGTGGCCGTGAAGGGATTGACAACCCCTTTATTGCATTGGTTGCGAGGTTCTTATTTGTTTGTGTAGGTACGAGGTGGCTCACGCGTGGTCTCCTATTGGATTGATACCTTGGTTATCAAAAACTAAGGGGAATACTGACGCTGCTTTACGGCATCACCCTTTCCTCTTCAAGGGAAAACCAACGCAGTGCTCAAGAGGTAGCAATGATCGTTTCATTTGTGTTGCCTAATCACAAATGGTTCATCCGAGTTAACCGTATGCTGTATATCGCACACACCTTCATCTGGCTGCCCGTTTCTTTTGTGTTGCCTAATCACAAACAGTTCATCTAAGTGAACCATATGTTGTGTATCGCACACGCCTTCATCAGGATGCCCATTTCTTTTGTTCCTCCTCATCGCAAATAGTTAATTGAACTGAACCGTATGCCCTTAATCGCACACGCAACTAAAACCTGAACTGTGTTTTATGCATCCGTCATCGCAAACGTTTTATACATTTCTGACGGTTTTCATACAACACCTTTTGTGATTATGGCATCGCACATAGTTTCTCGAAGGGTCTCTTATTGTAGTGTCGTGTTAGCAGCATCCTGCAGTAGTGATTCTCTAATGATGTGATCCCGTTCATCAAATGACAACACATGTCTATGGTTAGGAAACTTAACCATCTTTGATTAAAGAGCTAGTCTAGTAGAGGCATACTAGGGACACTCTGTTTGTCTATGTATTCACACATGTACTAAGTTTTCGGTTAATACAATTCTAGCATGAATAATAAACATTTATCATGATATAAGTAAATATAAATAACAACTTTATTATTGCCTCTAGGGCATATTTCCTTCAGGTGAAGCATAGTACACTTGCCCGGCAGGGGTTGCCTTAGGGCAGTAGCGACTACGCGCGTATGGGGCGTGGGTTCATCAACTTTCCAACCCTTTCTATGGTTGACATGGGCCTCCTTTTATATATCAAGGGGTCACCATAATGGCAAAGTAGTCATTATGCACTAATATGACAGCACACAGTGCTATCATACATTACTCTATGGGTTGATAGGGTGCATTAAATGCACCGCTTAGTGTAACGTCACTGGTTGCCTGACAAGGCTTGCTGGGCTATCTTGCCAGCTCCGCGCCTGTTCTCTTGACACGTTGTAGGACGGGTGTCATCTGTGTGTTTCTTCTGTAGGAAATGGCTGCCATCTGGCGAATGGCTGCCACTTAATCATCTTGTGGCTTGACACCGCATTGATCGACGACGTGGGTCGTGCTGGAGTGGTTGGTGAGGTGGTTTTGCCTTCGCAAGCCCAGGCAGGCCCTGCCGGTATGTCTTGGTCGTTTGCTTCTGGGGGTGACCTTGCCCCTTGGCGGGTTCGCCTATCCGGCAAGGGAGGCCCTTCTCTTGGCGATATCTTTCTTCTCTGGTTGGCCTTAGTCTCTCTGAGCTACATGCTAGTCCTTCGAACCTCTTGGTTTCTTGTATCCTGGCTTGGGTTGGCGCAGCAACCTTGCTCTTGTGCCTGTGCATAGTCTCAGGAACAAACCCAGGGTTTGTTGCACCGACAGAAGCCCCGGGGCCTGTCCCGAACGCGATGCCGAGTGTCATCAGGGTAGGGCCTAATAAGTGCACAGGCAGGGTTGCTGAAGGGGTTGGCCCCATTGAGGTCTTCATTGCTTCTTCATCAGCTTTGATTTTGGGCTAGTTTTCGGTTTCCTCGCACGTGGTGTAAAGCCAATAGTGGTGGGGTCGCTCCAGTGATGGCCCGTGAATGACTTTAACGCACGGGGTAGAAACTGCCAATTTACTCTTCCCACGGTGCGCCCTTATCCTTGGCCATGTATGATGCATGCATCGCGCAGGGTAGGTAACGGAGGCATGTGGCGCGGAAGAGCATTGTGGTGAGGGCCCAGTCGTCTTGAATTGGTGGAGGAGAACGGTGGTCACCCGCTGAGGAAGCAGCTGCCTCCCGCCCGGCCTACAAAAGGGAGGGGCGGAGGAGGGCGGAGTCATCCATCTTTGCATTCCTCCTCTTCTTATCTTTCGCTTCTGCTGGCTATGTCGAAGAGAGGGGCCTGGGCCAGCCCCCGGGCTCCTGCTTGGGGATATTGTTGCCTCGCATTGGTGTTGGTGCTTGGGGAGTGAGCCTGGTCCTTGGCGTGGCGAATCTATTGGTTTCTTCAAGGCTCGGCCAGGAGGCAGGGCTAGAGGTCGTTGGTAATCCCAGCATTGCCCCTCCCAGAGGTTTTGGGGCTATTGTTGACGAGAGGCGCGCCTTCCTGCCAGCCAAGGAGGGGAGCGGCGCGCCTCAAGCCCCCTGGCCATTCTGGCTGCTTAATGTTCCTCCACTGGAGGCGCTGGACTGGAATCCTGGCACTTCCTAGGAGCAGCGGTGGTGAGGAGAAAGCGAGGGAAGACGGAGAAGGCGGGTGGCAGGGGGTCAGGTCGGAGTATGATGGCGTGGATGCCTTCACCTCCGACCGGCGACCTGCCACCTTGTCTTTCCGCTCTTCCCCTCCCTCCCTGGCACCGTCATCACCAGCCTCTTCAGGTGATAGCCGGGAGGGATGTTCTCTTGGCGCCTTCTCCTTGCCTCCAGTAGTCTTTCGGCTGAGCTTTGGTGGATGACTCCGCCGGCGCTCAAGCCGGGGCTTCTTGCTGGCTCTAGAGGTGGCGACCAGATGGCACCGCCTGTCCCCCGCACTCCTCCTTCGCAGCCTCGCCACTCCCGGTCTTGTCAGGCCATGCCCAACGGGCCATGATGGTACCGGGAGGTCTCCTGCTTGGGCGTTCCTTTTCTCGTCCTTTCCTCCTTCTGCCGCAATGCCCGAAGGAGGGAAAACGAAAAGAGGGGATCACGGGGCACTTATGTTTTTTCAATCTTAAATCTGTAGTTAATCGCCAAACTTTAATTCAAATAATGTAAACCCTCAAGTCCATCTTTGTGTTCTGTAATGCTTGTACTTGTATTAGCATATGAATGAAAAAGATGAACCTTGCCGGGAACTCATGCATGTGTATGTCCATGCTGAGGTGGAATGCCTCTTTAATGTAAATAAATGAGTTTTCCCCGGCAGGCTATCCTGCCGGTACCCTCTTTGTCTGCCGGAGAGCTACGTCTACCGGGGAATAGACAGAGGGGCCAGCCCCCGCCAACTTCTTTTTACCAAAGGCCACTGCGACCATCCTGACGGAAGCAACGTTCGAGTCATGGATGGGAGCACCTAAGTCTCAAAAGGAGAAGTGAGGTTTTCTCATGCAAAGTTATAGCTTTACAAAACACTAATGGACAGGGGGTAGAACTTATCTGTTTGGCTTGCCGAGGAACGCGGTGTCGGGCAATCTTCTCAATCTTTGTCGAAGCCAAGTCCATGGCAGGAACCTGCAACTTCATGCAGATGAGAATGAATGCAGGATGCAATCCTATCTATATCCATATGCAAATGCGCATGAAATGCTTATGAAGTGATCTTGGTGTGCTCATGCATGCAAGCAATCTTAGTTGGGGGCCCCCTATAGCGCTTCTTTATTTACTCTTGTACGGGATCATCGCCCCGACTTTGTACAAGGGGTTACATGCAGCTGAGACAAGCCCTGTACAAAAGGGTGGCTGCCGGGCAGGGCCCAACAGTCGCGCCTTACGGGTATTACTTGCGGAGATGCTCAATATTCCATGAGTTTTGAAACTGAGTGCCATCTTCGGTCTCCAAACGGACTGCGCCTGGTCTGGTGACTCGTACTATTTGGTAAGGGCCTTCCCACTTTGGTGACAACTTGTGTGTACCTGGACTGAACGCGCCTAAGGACAAGGTCACCTTCCTCAAAACACCGGGCATGAACCATGCGGCTGTGATAGCGACACATGGCTTGCTGGTAGCGTGTAACACACGTAGCAACTCGGAGACGGTTCTCCTTGAGTAGCACAGCGTCGTCACGCCGGTGCTGATCTTGCGCTACTTCATCATAGTCAAGCACTCGAGGGGACCCGTAAATGAGTTCCATGGGGATAACTGCTTCTGCCCCGTAGACTAGGGAGAAGGGAGTCTGCCCAGTAGCTCGCTTAGGTGTCGTTCTGAGGGACCAGAGAACTATCGACAGCTCCTTGATCCACCGCCTGCCGTGCTTCTGCAGCGTATCAAAAGTTCTTGTCTTGAGTCCACGTAGCACTTCAGTGTTCGCCCTCTAAGCTTTTCCATTGCTCCGGGGGTGTGCCATAGAGGCGAATGAGATCTTGCATCCGAGGGTGCGAACATATTGCATGAAGGCGTGGCTCATCAACTGGGTGTCGTTGTCAGTGATGATCCTTGCCAGAACTCCAAAATGACACACCAATTCTTTCAAGAACTTGATAGCCGACTAAGCAGTCACCTTTCTCATGGCAGTCACTTCCGACCACTTTGTAAACTTGTCGATAGCAACGAACAAGAATTCAAAGCCCACGATTTCTTGGGGGGAGGGGCCAAGAATATCGAGCCCCCAGAATAAAAATGGCCATGAGAGAGGGATTGTCTGAAGAGCTTGGGCAGGCAGGTGTATTTTCTTGGAATGGAACTTGCAGGCTTCACATTTCGTGACTAACTGAACTGCATCTTGGAGGGTTGTGGGCCAATAGAATCCTTGCCGGAATGCTTTCCCAACTAATTCCCTTGATCCAATGAGGGAGCCACACATTCCTCTGTGAATCTCATCCAGCAGTTCCTTTCCATCCTCCCGGCAGACACACTTCAATTTCACACCATTGGGCCCCCTTCTGTATAGAGTGTCATCGACAAACTGATACATACTGGCCTTCCGGGCTACTTTTTCAGCTTCATCTTGGTCGCCGGGGAGTTCTTCGGTCTGGAGGAAGTGGACAATGTGCCTTGCCCAATTTGGAGCCTGGGGCTCGGCAACGAGGACTAGTGGCACCTCCTCTGCTGCGGGAGCACCAGCCTCGTTCGCGGGGTCCATCGGTCCGGCTGGAGGGGGTGGTCCAGCAGGCTGTGAGGAGTTGTTTCCGGCAGGGTTTCTGCCGGGACCGGACGGCTCGACTGGGAGAGGCTTACCGTAGACCAACTTTCTCCTTTTTCGGGCCATTGTTGCTAGTGATACGGGGGGCTGAGAGAGACGGAGAACAAAAGTTCTTGGTTCCACAGGAAGCTTCTGCGCAACACACTTTAACAGGTGATCAGCTATGCTATTTTTCGCACGGGGTATGTGCTTTGTTTGCAACCCATCAAGGTGCTCCTCCAATCTCCTCACTTCCTCGACATATGCCTCCATCAATGCACTTTGATAATCCTTGTTGACTTTTCTCACCACAAGATGTGAATCTCCTCGAATGATCAGCTTCTTAATTCCCAATTCTGCTACAATTCTGAGCCCGGCAAGGAGCCCTTCATACTCAGTTGTATTGTTGGTGGCTTCTTCCCGAGCAAAATGCGACATACTTCAAGTGCTCCCGGAGGGGGCAACAAGAAGCACGCCAGCACCTGCACCTTGTAGGGGAAAAGCATCATCAAAATACATAATCCATTCTTGGGGTGATTCCTTGCCGGAGAGAATTGACTATGTTATTTCCTCATCAGGGGTTGGCGCCCATTCTGCAATAAACTCTGTCAGTGCCCTGCTCTGAATAGTTGACGTGCTCTCAAACTTCAAACCAAAGTTGGATAACTCCAAAGCCCACTCCACTATTCTGCCAGTAGCCTTAGGGTTTCAGAGTATCCTTTCCAGTGGAAAACGAGTGACAACCGTGATCTCGTGGGCTTGGAAGTAGTGGCGCAGTTTCCTTGAGGCCATAACGAGACCAAAGATCAACTTCTGCACACCAGAGTACCTCAATCTAGCCCCATGTAACAAGGAGCTAACGAAGTACACTGGGCGTTGCACCACTTTCTTCCTTGTCGTGTCCTTGGGGTTGTTCTCATTGCCGTGTGCTCATTGTTGTCCCGATCTTTCTTTGACTCTGCTGTTTTCTACTCACTTTCTGCCTCATCCACTTCTCGCTGTGCTACCAAGGTCGCACTGACCACTTGGTTGGTTGCCGCTAAGTATAGCAACAATGGTTCTTGGGGTTTGGGTGCAACCAAGCTAGGCACAGATGATAAGTAGGCCTTCAACTCCTGCAGAGCTGCATCTTCTTCCGGGGTCCACTTCATAGGCCCTGCCTTCTTCAAAATTTTAAAGAACGGTAGGGCACACTTGGCAGACTTGGAGATGAACCTGCTTAGCGCGGCCACGCACCCCGTTAAGCGCCTCACATCCTTAACTGTCCTTGGCGCTTGGATCTGCTCGATGGCTCTGATCTTGTTGGGGTTAGCTTTGATCCCCCGATGGGACACGAAGAAACCAAGTAGCTTGCCGGAGGGAACACCAAACACACACTTCTCCGGATTAAGCTTCAAATTGATCTTGTGTAGATTAGCAAATGTCTCCTCCAAATCCTGGATAAGGGTGGCCTTATCCTTGGTTTTGACCACGATATCATCCATATAGGCTTCTATATTTCTGTGTAACTATGACTCAAAACCAATCTGGACTACCCTTGCAAAAGTGGACCCGGCACGCTTTAATCTGAATGGCATGCGGACAAGGCAGTACGTACCACATGGAGTGATGAATGAAGTCTTATCTTCATCTTCTTTGGACATGAAGATTTGGTGATATCCAGAGTACATGTCCAGAAAAGCGAGCAAATCACAACCTGAAGTGGAATCCACAGTCTGGTCAATGCGCGGCAAGGGAAATGGGTCCTTCGGGCAAGCCTTATTGAGATCTGTGAAATCAATGCAAAGCCTCCACTTCCCATTAGCCTTCCGGACTACCATTGGATTTGCTAACCATGTAGGATGTAGTACTCCTCTGACCAAAACAGCTGCCTCTAGTTTCTTGATCTCTTTGGCAATGAACTGCTGCCTCTCCAGGCCTGCTTCCGGACTTTTTGCTTGACAGGTCGGCCATGTGGGCAGACAGCAAGGTGGTGCTCGATTACCTCCCTAGGAACACTGGGGATATCAGATGATTGCCAGGCAAACACATAGATATTCGCCCGCAGGAAGGCAACAAGCATGCTTTCCTATTTGTCATCGAGGGTGGCGCAGATGGTGAAAGTACCATCGACGCTAGCCAGCCCTGCCGGGACCTTCTTCACTTGGAGTGCAACAACCTTGGATCTCTTGTTGTTGGAACACTCCGGCACATCATCAACGGGTGTCGTGCACTCAGAGGGGGCACGCTTCCCGGATTCCTTGCCGGAGATCCTACAATCCCTCTTCTTTCCTTTGCTTTCCTTGGCAGGAGCTGCCACTGTCGCTGCCTCTGCTGCGACTGCATCCCGATACATCTTGTCCACACAAATAATTACATCCTTCTCATCCAATGGGATACTGATGACTCCCAGTGGCCCAGGCATCTTCAAGGTGTTGTAAGCATAGTGGGATGCCGCCATGAACTTGGCCAGGGCCGGGCGTCCAATAATCCCATTGTATGGCAGGGGGAGATCAACCACATCAAACACAATCTTCTCAGTCCAATAGTTCAGTTCTCCCCCAAACGTCACCGGCAATGTAATCTTCCTTTTAGTGTGACTCCTGCCGGGATTAACTCCTTGAAACGTTCTGGTAACCTCTAGCTCTTCTTCTCCTATCTGAAGCTTGCTGATAACTGCCGGGGAAATTAGATTCAACCCGGCCCTGCCATCCACTAGCATCTACGTGACCTTGAGGTTGCGAATTGTTGGGGAGACCAACAATGGCAAACATCCTACCGCAGTGGTGCGGCCAAGGTGATCCTCCTCGTCAAAGATGATGGGCATGCATGACCATTTGAGCGGCTTCCGGGCCTCTGGCGCTGGCTCCACATCATTGATCTCTCGTACCCATCGCTTGAGCTGGCGGTGAGAGGTGTGCAAGGCACCCCCATCAATGCATAGGGCATCAGTGGCCTTCTGAAGCTCCTGCTCACTGGTTTCCTCTTCATCCCCTCCATCACTCACATCATTACAGATTTCCTTCTATAGACCCCAGACGAGCTTTCCTTGGTTCCGAAAGGGTTTGTCGAGGCAATTTGCTTCATCGCCTCGGCCCTTACCGCCAACAGCATTCTGACCTTTTTCCTTGTCACGCTTATCATATTCTGCCCTCTATATCTTGACAAGCTGCTCAACCTGGTAACACTCCTGAAGGTCGTGGCCCTTGGTCCGGTGGATCTTGCAGTATGGCCCATCGCCTTTCCCAGCTTTCTCGACGGCAGCGGCTTCCTGGCAGGCAGTGCAAGCGGCACCTTCCTTGCCGGGGACCTCAGCCTTGGCCTTCTTATCGGTACTAGGTGTGCCCGAACCTTCCACAATCATCATTGCCTTATCTCTTGGCTTCTTACTATGCTTCTTACCCTTTGTCTGACTGGTTGATTCATCCTCATCCTCTGAATCAACATTGGTGCAATTTTCCTCGCCGGGAACTTCCTTCCTCCATCCGAGCACACATATCCACCAGTGTGTATAGCTCCTTCACAGTCTTGGGCAACCACACGTTCATCTTGGAATGAATGCAACGGTTGCACACATTGGACTGGAAAACTGCTATAACGGCTGCCGGATGGATATTTGGAATATTTCTATGAACTTTATTGAATCTCTGCAAATACTTACGGAGAGTTTCTCCTTCCTTCTACTGGAGAAGTTGCGGGTTGCTGGGCCTGCCGGGCTCTTGGTGGCCACCGGTGAAGGCACCAATGAACTCGTGGCATAGGTCTGTTGATGACCCACAAGTATATGGGATCAATTGTAGCTCTTTTCATAAGTAAGAGTGTCGAACCCAACGAAGAGTAGAAGGAAATAACAAGTAGTTTTCAGTAAGGTAATGTCTGCAAGTGCTGAAATTGTAAGTAACAGAGTAGTTTGATAGCAAGATAATTTGTAACGAGCAAGTAAAAAATAGTAGTAACACAAGTGCAGCAAGGTAGCCAAATCCTTTTGAGGCAAAGCCCAGGCCAAAACGGTCTCTTATGATAAGAAAAGCATTCTTGAGGGTACACGGGAATATCATTTAGTCACTTTCATCATGTTGGTTTAATTCGTGTTCGCTAATTTGATAATTTGATATGTGGGTGGACCGGTGCTTAGGTGTTGTTCTTACTTTAACAAACCTCCTACTTATGATTAACCCTCCCGCAAGCATCCACAACTACAAGAAAAGTATTAAGAATAAATTCTAACCATAGCATTAAACTTTTGGATCCAATCGGTCCCTTACAGAATAGCGCATAAACTGGGGTTTAAGCTTCGGTCACTCTCGCAACCCATCATCTAATTGCTACTCCACAATGCATTCCCGTAGGCCCAAATATGGTGAAGTGTCATGTAGTCGATGTTCACATGACACCACTAATGGAATCACAACATACATACTATCAAAATATCGAACACATATCAAATTCACATGAATACTTGCAACATGATTTCTCCCGCGACCTCAAGAACAAAGGTAACTACTCACAAATAATAAACATGCTCATGATCAAAGGAGTATTAAATAGCATATTGGATCTAAACATATAATCTTCCACCAAATAAACCATATAGTAATCAACTACAAGATGTAATCAACACTACTAGTCACCCACAAGTACCAATCTATAGTTCCGGTAACAAGATTGAACACAAGAGATGAACTAGGGTTTGAGAGGAGATGGTGATGTTGAAGATGTTGATGGAGATTGCCCTCCCCAAGATGGGAGAGTTGTTGGTGATGATGATGACAATGATTTCCCCCTCTGGGAGGGAAGTTCCCCCGGTGGAATCGCTCTGCCAGAGGGCAAAAGTGCTCCTGCCCAAGTTCCGCCTCGAGGCAGTGGCGCTTCGTCCCGAAAGTCCTCCTCTTATTTTTTTCTAGGTCAAAATGACTTATATACCAAAAGATGGGCACCGGAGGTGGGCCAAGGAGGGCACAACTCACCAGGGCACGCTTGGGCTCCCTAGCGCCCAGGAGGGTTGTGCCCACCTGGTGGGCCCCCTCTGGTAGTTATTTTCTCCAATAATTCTTAAATAATCCATAAAAAATCTCCGTTAAGTTTTAGCTTGTTTGGAGTTGTGCAGAATAGGTGGCCTGGCCTAGCTTTTCCAGGTCCAGATTTCCAACTGCCGGAATTCTCCCTCTTTGTGTATACCTTGCATATTATGAGAGAAAAGGCATTAGAATTACTCCAAAAAGCATTATTATGGATAAAAACATTATAAATGGCAATAAGAAAACATGATGCAAAATGGACGTATCAACCCCCCAAGCTTAGACCTCACTTCTCCTCAAGCGAAAACCGAAATCGAAAAACATGTCCACATGCTTTGAGAGAGAGGTGTCGATAAAAACAAAATACGGACATAGAAGCATCATGTTAATTCTTTGTCCTAGAACAGCACCAACAGCATAATCACTAGCAGCACACATAATTTCAAAAGGCAAGTTCCAATCAGGTGGTTGAAAAATAGGTGGACAAATTAAAGCTTTCTTAAGTGTTTCAAAGGCTTCTAAACAATCATCATCAAAAACAAAAGGAATATCCTTTTGCAAGAGACTAGTAAGAGGCCTAGAAATTTTTGAAAAGTCTTTGATAAATCTCCTATAGAAACCAGCATGACCTAAGAAACTACAAATACCTTTTATATCTTTAGGACATGGCATTTTATCAATTGCATCAACCTTATCTTTTTCCACTTCAATACCTCTTTCGGAAATTTTATGACCCAAGACAATGCCTTCATTAACCATAAAGTGGCACTTCTCCCAATTCAAGACATGATTTGTTTGTTCACATCTCTGCAAAACTCGATCAAGATTGCTTAAACAATCATCAAAAGACTTCCCATAAACAAAAAAGTCATCCATGAAAACCTCAACAATATTTTCACAAAATTCAGAGAATATAGCAGTCATACATCTTTGAAAGGTAGCAGGTGCATTACATAAACCAAAAGGCATATGTCTATAAGCATAGGTTCCAAAAGGACAAGTAAAAGTGATCTTTTCTTGATCAGGTTGAGAAACAGGTATTTGTGAAAAGCCAGAATATCCATCAAGGAAGCAAAAGTGTGTGTGCTTAGATAATCTTTCAAGCATTTGATCAATTAAAGGCAAAGGGTAATGATCTTTTCTAGTTGCTTTTTTTAATTTTCTAAGATCTATTACCATTCTATAGCTTGTAACAATTCTTTGTGGAATAAGTTCATTCTTATAATTAGGAACAAGAGTTATACCTCCTTTCTTAGGAACACAATGAACAGGACATACCCATCTACTATCAGCTATGGGATAGATTATACCTGCTTCTAGAAGTTTTAATATTCCCGTTCTTACCACTTCTTTCATCTTCGGATTTAACCGACGTTGGTGATCAACAACGGGTTTAGCATCAGGTTCCATATTAATTTTGTGCTGACATAGAGTGGGACTAATTCCCTTTAAATCATCAAGAGTATATCCAATAGCAGCTCGGTGCTTCCTTAGAACTTTCAATAATATTTCTTCTTCATGTTCTGAAAGGTTAGCACTAATAATAACATCATATATTTTCTTTTCATCAAGATAAGCATATTTCAAAGTGTCTGGCAATTGTTTTAATTCAAACACAGGATCACCTTTAGGTGGAGGAGGACCTCGTAAAGTTTCAATAGGCAAATTGTGCTTAAGTAGAGGATGTTGTTCAAATAAAACTTTATCTATTTCATTTCTTTCATGCATATGTAAATCATTTTCATGGTCTAGCAAATATTGTTCTAAAGGATCCATAGGTGGTACAACAATAGAAGCAAGACCAATTAGTTCATCCTTACTAGGCAATTCTTTTTCATGAAGATTTCTACTAAACTTGGAAAAATTAAACTCATGAGACTCATTACCAAAACTAATACCGATAGTTTGTTTCTCACAATCTATTCTAGCATTAACGGTGTTCAAGAAAGGTCTACCAAATATAATGGGACAAAAGTCATCTTGTAGGGAACCAAGAACAAGAAAATCAATAGGGTATTTTATTTTCCCACACAAGACTTCAACATCTCTAAGAATCCCAATTGGTGATATAGTGTCTCTATTAGCAAGTTTAATAGTAACATCTATTTCTTCTATTTCTGCGGGTGCTATGTCATTCACAATTTCTTGATATAAGGTATAAGGAATAGCACTCACACTAGCACCTATGTCACATAAACCATGATAACAGTGACCTCCTATTTTAACTAAGATAACGGCCAACAACAGGTCTATGTTTATCTTTTTTATCAGTTTTTGCAATTCTAGCAGCTTCTTCACAGAAGTAAATAACATGCCCATCCATATCTTCTTCCAAGAGATCTTTAACCATAGCAATACTAAGTTCTACTTTAATTTGTTCATCGGGTCTAGGTGTTCTAATATATCTTTTGTTAACCACAATTGAAACTTTAGCATGTTCCTTTATCATAACAGGGAAAGGTGGTTTCTCTATATAAGCAGAAGGAACAACTGGATCAACATTATAAAGTATAGTGTCTTCTTTAACTGGTACCGGTTCTTTAATTTCTTATTTAATAGGTGGGTGATATTTAAACCACTTCTCTTTAGGGAGTTCAACATGAGTAGCAAATGATTCACAAAAGGGGGCTACTATCTCAGAGTCAAGTCCATATTTAGTGCTAAACTTTTGAAAAGCATCGGTATCCATAAAAGATTTAACACAATCATACTTAAGTTTAATACCTGACTCTTTACCTTTGTCGAGTTCCCAATCTTCAGAGTTGCATTTAATTCTTTCCAAAAGATCCCATCGGAATTCAATAATCTTCTTCATAAAAGAACCCGCACAAGAAGTATCAAGCATGGTTTGATCATTACGAGAAAGCCGAGCATAAAAATTCTGGATAATAATTTCTCTTGAGAGCTCATGATTGGGGCATGAATATAACATTTACTTAAGCCTCCCCCAAGCTAGAGCGATACTTTCTCCTTCACGAGGCCAAAATATATATATATATATATAATTCCGATTACGATGAACTAGATGCATAGGATAAAAAATTTGGTGGAACTCCAATTTCAAACGATTCCAATTCCATGATCCAATATCATCGCATAGCCTATACCATGCCAATGCTTTTACCTTCAAAGATAAAGGGAAAAATTTCTCATAACTTCATCTCCGGGTAAACCTGCAAGCTTGAACCATCCACAAATTTGTTCTACATATATCAAGTGCATATCAGGATGTTTCGGTTCCATCTCCTGCATAATGATTAGCTAGCAGTTTTTCTATCATACCCAAAGGAATTTCATATTTAATATTTTCAGTAGGTGCAGTAGGTTGAGGGGTAGCTAATTGTGGTTCCGGACGAGGTGAAGATACCCCGAACAAACCCCTCAAAGGATTGTTTTCCATAGTAACAAGTGACAATAAATTTCAGCACACTATATAAATGTTTCCTTATCAAAGGCGCTTCACTCCCCGGCAATGGCACCAGAAAATAGCCTTCATGACCCACAAGTATAGGGGATCAATTGTAGCTCTTTTCGATAAGTAAGAGTGTCGAACCCAACGAGGAGCAGAACGAAATGACAAGTAGTTTTCAGTAAGGTAATGTCTGCAAGTGCAGAAATTGTAAGTAATAGAGTAGTTTGATAGCAAGAATTTGTAATGAGCAAGTAACAATAGTAGTAACAAAAGTGTAGCAAGGTAGCCCAATCCTTTTGAGGGAAAGGACGGGCCAAAACGGTCTTTATGATAAGCAAAGTGTTTGTGAGGGTACACAGGAATTTCATCTAGTCACTTTCATCATGTTGGTTTAATTCGTGTTCGCTACTTTGATAATTTGATATGTGGGTGGACCGGTGCTTAGGTGCCATTCTTACTTGAAAAAACCTTCTAATTATGATTAACCCTCCCGCAAGCATCCACAACAACGAGACAAGTATTAAGAATAAATTCTAACCATACCATTAAACTTTTGGATCCAATCGGTCCCTTACGTAATAGCGCATAAACTGGGGTTTAAGCTTCTGTCACTCTCGCAACCCATCATCTAATTTCTACTCCACAATGCATTCCCTTAGGCGCAAATATGGTCAAGTGTCATGTAGTCGACGTTCACATGACACCACTAAGGGAATCACAACATACATACTATCAAAATATCGAACACGTATCAAATTCACATGAATACTTGCAACATGATTTCTCCCGTGACCTCAAGAACAAAGGTAACTACTCACAAATAATAAACATGCTCATGATATAAGGAGTATTAAATAGCATATTGGATCTGAACATATAATCTTCCACCAAATAAACCATATAGTAATCAACTACAAGATGTAATCAACACTACTAGTCACCCACAAGTACCAATCTATAGTTCCGGTAACAAGACTGAACACAAGAGATGAACTAGGGTTTGAGAGGAGATGGTGATGTTGAAGATGTTGATGGAGATTGCCCTCCCCAAGATGGGAGAGTTGTTGGTGATGATGATGACAATGATTTCCCCCTCTGGGAGGGAAGTTCCCCCGGTGGAATCGCTCTGCCAGAGGGCAAAAGTGCTCCTGCCCAAGTTCCGCCTCGAGGCAGCGGCGCTTCATCCCGAAAGTCCTCCTATTATTTTTTTCTAGGTCAAAATGACTTATATACCAAAAGATGGGCACCGGAGGTGGGCCAAGGAGGGCACAACTCACCAGGGCGCGCTTGGGCTCCCTAGCGCCCAGGAGGGTTGTGCCCACCTGGTGGGCCCCCTCTGGTAGTTATTTTCTCCAATAATTCTTAAATAATCCATAAAAAATCTCCGTTAAGTTTTAGCTTGTTTGGAGTTATGCAGAATAGGTGGCCTGGCCTAGCTTTTCCAGGTCCAGATTTCCAACTGCCAGAATTCTCCCTCTTTGTGTATACCTTGCATATTATGAGAGAAAAGGTGGGCCCCCTCTAATACTAGGAAATTACCCGCGCTACTACTAGGGTTTTCCCTAGTAGTGGGAAGTAGTTGGCGAACACCTTCTCATCTCTCCCCCGGCAGTCTGAACAGCGATGGTGTAGATTCTCAGGAACTCTGCCGGGTTCAGCCTCCCGTCATACTTCGCAGGTATTTCTGGCTGGAACGTGCGAACGGACGGCCAATGGACTTGCTGCAGTTCTTGTGTAAAGGCAGGGCAGCCGACCTCGAAAGGCAGGCACCCGCCAACACCGTGCGCAGGCTCGTCGACGTTGAGGTTGTCGCACCCGTCGGTCTGGCGGAGGTCGTCGCAGTGTCGATCTACAATGATGCACGTGTCTCCCCGCCACCTATCCTCCAGGGCTCGATGTTGGCCTGGACATGCTCAAGGGTTAGAAGAGGCCATCGAGACATTGTCGGAATCTTGATTCTGCTGCGCCCGCACCTGCTGCCGTGGTGGGGACTGCACCATGGGGATGGCCCTCTCCGTACGTCCAGCAGTACGGGTGGTTGTTGTCGCTTAGGGAGGTTGCGGCGAGCTAGCTCGTCATGAGCCCCCAGCTTTGGTGAAACCGAGCAGGCTTTGGATGGTGGCACGCCATTCATCCATCTGCTTGGATACTGGCGGAAACCTCAGTACTAGCTGAGCTCACGCCATAGCCTCCATGGTTGTGCTTGGCATAGATGTGAATGACGTCGACCGCATTGTCGCTTGGCTCCTGACAGTGCCAGCGGCGGCAGTGATGCCGCGCCCAGGCTACTGTGGGGTGACCACCTGGGCAGCGGGGTTGTGCGGCGGTGGTGCTCGAGGGTCAGCGGCTCCATCAAGCGCATTGGTCTGGTTGGCTCGTTCGGGAGGAGGCACATGCGCCACGGTCGCTCCTGTGGTGGGGGCGGCCGGAGGGCGATGGCTTACCCCGGACCAAGCGTCGTTGCTGCGACCGTGCCCGTCGATGAGAGGAGGGGGTGCGGACAGAGCAACCCCCTTGCCCGCACCTTGCAGAGCGTAACCATCGAGGCACTGCTGATGCTGTTCTCATCCGATATCTCCTGCCCTCGTGTCGGTCGCGGGGGAAGTGGTGATGGCGCCACCTGCTCCAACCATGTCCCAAGCAGCGTTCACGTCCTCGTGTGCCTTCGCATCCCCCGCGGCATTAGTGGCCGCGTGCGGCGGAGCCTTCGAGGTGGATGGATGGGCCAAATCGCCGGACTTCTTCTTGGGCTCCATGGTCAATGGCATCGTCGAAGGTGAAGATGACGCACTGCGCACACTTTCAGGTTCGCGCAAGCGAGTCCCCCTATCTGGCGCGCCAAAGATGTCACGGGATATCCGCGGCCACCTATGGGACCAGGAGGCCCCTTGCAGATTCGGCAGGGGGACATCCCATTGCACAAAGAGCAAACCAGCATACGACAGCACGGCAGAGAGAACACAAGCAATTTACCCAGGTCCGGGCAGCCGCGAGGCGTAGAACCCTACACCTGCTTTGGTGGATTGATGGTGGAATGGAGGCGGTGAAGCATAGTACACTTGCCCGGCAGGGGTAGCCTTAGGGCAGTAGCGACTACGCGCGTATGGGGGGTGGGTTCATCAACTTTCCAACCCTTTCTATGGTTGCAATGGGCCTCATTTTATAGATCAAGGGGTCACCATAATGGCAAAGTAGTCATTATGCACTGATATGACAGCAAACAGTGCTATCATACCTAACTCTGCAAGCTGACAGGGCGCATTAAATGCACCGCTTAGTGTCACATCACCGGTTGCCTGGCATGGCTTGCCGGGCTATCTTGCCAGCTCCGCGCCTGTTCTATTGACATGTCGCAAGACGGGTGTTGTCGGGGATATACCCCACGGTATGACCCGGCCAGATGTATAACCCGGCCGGACTTGGCGACTCACTAATGACCCGCCCTGATTGGACGACTCACTAAGTGACCCGCCCAAGCCTGGCGACTTATGGGTGACCTGGCAAGCGGATCAAAGGAGCGACAAGACCCGGGGGCCCAAGAGGCTCAAGGCCCAGAAGGCCGGCTACGTTATGGTAGGCCGGCTTAAGAGGAAAGGCGTGAGGAATATCTCCTTTACGAGGAAGCAAGACCCGGACTTGTAATCAACTTGTAAGAGAAGATAGACTAATCCTAGTCCTACTAGGAGTCCACATGTAACCCGCCCCTCTAACTTATATAAGGAGGGGCAGGGCTCCCCAAAGAGGGACAAGCAACAAGAAACAATATCTAGGGCTAGACACCAAGAGGAGAGCCGGCTTACGGCGACTTCCTCATAATCATAATGAGACCTAGCCACAAACAGCATGTAGGGTTATTACCAGATGATGTTTTCCGGGGCCCGAAGCTGTCTAAATCCTCGTCTTGTGTGTTGCGTCTCTCGATTCCGCTCAACCCCTTCAAGCTACCAGATAGATGCATTGGCCTCGCGACTAAGTCCTTACACTAGGACATCTGCCGTGACAATTCCACAACAGTTGGCGCTCATCGTGGGGCTCGCGCACGGTGGTGTTGAGTTCTTGGAGGGATCTCTCATATGGATCGAGAAGCTCATGGTTGACTAGATGAAGAAGAAGAAAAGGCTCGCATGATAAGCCGGCATAACATAACTTTGGGCAGAGCCGGTAAAGTTCATCGTTGAGTCGGGATTAAATTTTTGAGTGGGTAGCACAAGGTTAAAGTTCAAGAAGAATTAGGATCGCTCGGCTTATGTGTGTTCGCTGCCGCCGTTCTATGATCCACTGAGACCGACAGGTGTTTGTTACCTATACAATTAAGATATCTAAGCCAAGTTGATCTTCAGGTTCTGCTGCAAGGCGCCAGGAGCAAAGACCAAGACCAAAAGAGATGATATCAGACAAAAACCGACAGCGACCTGGACCTCGTCTCGGCCTTGTTTTTTTTGCTGCACCGTGGACAGCTCTCAGCAACCTCAAATACTGGGTTGCCTAATATTATTAAATTAGATCTGAGGCGAACTGCTGCCCGAGCAACACAGGGATCAGTCTGGTCTGATTTTATTAAACTAGATTTACCTTGTTCTCCTCTGGACTGAGGGTCACACGGAAGATGCTGGTCCTCTGGACCGACCCGTACAAGAATCCTGTCGCCAGGGCCTTTTCTTTTTTCCTTGGTGCTACCGATGATACATCTCCTGATTGGAAGGATCGCTGCTACATCCGTTTGGAAGAGTCAAAGGTCATCATTAGAGAAAGTCCTAAAAAACATCCAATGGAAATCATGCCTTATCATGAGGCTCAAGCATACAAGTCAAGGAAAGAAAGAAGGGAACGGCCTTGACCCGGCTTCAGGATTCGGTCATGACCCGGACTATGATTGGTTGCCGAGTCGCCCGCAGCGTGCAAGTCGCTGTCGAGATTACCAAGCCGACGAGACAGTTAATTTCTACTGCGATACACTGTTTTGCTGATTTAAAACCCCGAGGCGTCAACTCACAAGCTACTGGTGCTACGACATTTTGGGCAAAGGCTGAGGATGATTCCATCAACCACAAGTACTACTCGGTGCTCACGAGGAGTACTAGTACTAGTTGACTAATCTGTTATTAATTGCTATGAACTGCTACGGCCACTCCACGATACTACGAGGTTGACGCCCCTGCTACATCAACATGACGCGGCTGACTCGGCCGTCCACATGACTTACCGCGCCTGTGATTGACACGCTCGTCTGCATGGCTTACCGCGCCTGCGATTGATTTGTCGTTCGCGCGGTTTACCGCGCCTGCGATTCATTAGAAGTTTGCACCGGCTTATATGCCACAGCCGACTCTCCCCGTCCGCACCGGCTTACACGCCACAGCCAACTCATCTGTCCGAGCCGCCTCTGATGCTGCAGTCGTTTTACTGCCCGCCCTGCGGTCCGGCCTATTCAAAGTGCCGGGTTGACTAACGGACTTTACGCACAGATCATCTGTCATTCACAAACATCAGGTGATATCCATCTAAATTTATCTTATTAACACTTATTGTTTTTGTCAAAGAACAATTACTCTGCCCTTGTAATATTTTTACACAGGACGATTTTTTATGCTATTATACCACGGATACGAAGTGCATGCACTAGCATTCGTCCATGCCACACTGCTCGACAGACATGCATGCAAGCCGCCATTCCCGTGGTCCAGTCCGCATCAACTCGTCAGGACCGTGTGAATTGCCCAAAAAAAAGCGCGAACAGGCCGCCGTCCCCCGCAGTCCGGTCTACATCAACATACAGCGGACTCGCCTGTCCGTGCCGGCTTACAACGCCGGTGCCGACTCTTCTCGTCCACACCGGCTTACAACGCCGCGGTCGATTCATCTGTCTTCTCGCATGGCCGGCTCGCCCATGATTGATTTCAGCTTCACCGTGGTGATCATCAACTCCGCGGTGTATATTTTCTGGCCTAACATATCAGGTGAAATCCATCCATTATATTTTTACATTATACATTGCTTTCTTTAAAAGAGAAATTACTCTAGCTTGCAAGTTTTCCAATGCAGGACAAATTGTCTACTACAAAAAGGGGTTATTATATCATTGCGCTGTTGAAGGACTCATACCGGTTTATATCACGGTCAAATATGGAGAGTCTCAAGCCAACTCCTCGAGTAGTCTTAAGACTTGGGGGCTACAATGACATGACTTGGGAACTCCGGGTCATTGGAGGGAATGATAACCCGGTTCCGGAGGACACCGCCATATTGATGAAAATTTAAAGCCCGTCAGAAAATTGTCGGTTCAAAATAAAGATTCCGGTTTAAAATCCGGTTCAAGAGACATCTCTCTCCTGCAAAGCTTTAAAGCTCTCAAATCCGGTTCAAACATCCAGCTCAAGGTAAATTTGTCTCTTACAAAGCTTTTAAGCTCTCAATTCCTGTTCAAACATCCGGCTCAAGGACAACCTATCTCCCACAAAGTTTTGAAAGCTTTCAAATCCGGTTCAAAGTTTCGATTCAAAAAGATTTAAATCTCTCGCAAGTTCGAGTTCTCAGAAAAATTAAAGGTTGCCAAAAGAACTTGCTGCCATGATGCGTGGTTCAAACTTGGATATCCTGCCTTACGGCTTATCTTATTATGATCACTTAGGGGCTTCCTGCTCATCGAGCATAGCTATCAATACCCTCTTGATCGGCGCAATGCCAAAATTTATATGGTCACTTGGGGGCTTCCTGTTCAAACATAGGTCGTATTCGAACCAAAGAGAACATAGCTGTCGATACCCTTTTGATTGGCAAACTGCCGAACCTACTTGGGGGCTTCTTGATCGTATCCGAATCATAGCTCAACCCCTTTGGGAATCGACGTGGATCGTATTCGAATCAGCATCGTTAAACAACTCTCAAGGTCATTTGGGGGCTTCCTGTTCAAACATAGGTCGTATTCGAACCAAAGAGAACATAGCTGTCGATACCCTCTTGATCAGCATCGTCAAAGCCACTAGGGGCTATATGATCATATTCGAATCTTAGCTTAACCCCTTTGGAATGGTTTACTGATCGTATCCGAATCAGAAGCCTCAAAAAGTTTTATTCTGTCTCTAGTAAAGTTTATTGCAGCCACAATTACTTAACTTGAGACCTTTTTGGGATTATATCTCAAATATATATAAGTGTATTATGCTTAACCCGGCTTGACTTTTGACTATAAGTCGCCAGTTTATGACAATCATCATCTATGTGGAAGAATTGGCTTCTAAGGATTGGGTTATCACCCTTACTGCACAGGTTATGTAAGCCGGCAGTACAAATTCAATATCACAGTAGTTATATGTGAGATATTATGACCCGCCCTGGTTTTGACGCTAAGTCGCCAGGGCATATGTTGTTTAAACTCTCTGCAGGATTTGCAGAAATATGACATGTAAATGATTAAGTTCAAGCTCATTACCAAAGTTGATGCTTCAAAATGATTACCCGTTCTGGATTTTTCTCAAAAGGCTATAAGCCGCCGGGTCATGAAAATTCCGGTTTACAATGAAGGCATATTGAATCGCCATCGGCCAAGAGCCGACGGGTATTTAAACTCCGGATTTACTTGTCAACAGATAAGGTATTTGAATTCTTTAAAATAGCCAACAGGGCTGGATTTTCAATGATGATATTGAATGATTGAGGTTTTCATACCGGATTATATTATTCAAATTTTGAATAGCCAACATGGCTAGATTTCTATTATGATTATCAATAACCAGTATTATGATTGAGGTTTTCAAAGTCGCTTTAGCGCCACAGCTATTATCTTTATCAATGGGCATGATTTATTTTACAATGGAGGAAATAGTCCCGAGTCGCTGCAGGCTTACGACCTGGCACTTGGGGGCTACATTATTCAAGTTGAGGTTACATCAAATATGCAAGTCTCATGTCGCTGCAAGCATGCACCATGACACTTGGGGGCTAATGCAAAGTCATTTTTATTGTCCTTATTGAAGACCCGACTCATCCCATTGTAATGAGCCGGCCCTTGGGGGCTACCAATTGCTCCTGTTAAAATTCAAGATACACAAGCCTTATTCCATTATATATTGAAGGATCCACTGCTCAGTTGGTAA
The DNA here is from genome assembly GCF_056163025.1 of Triticum urartu. Lineage (NCBI taxonomy): Eukaryota > Viridiplantae > Streptophyta > Magnoliopsida > Poales > Poaceae > Triticum > Triticum urartu. The sequence goes on along the minus strand of NC_141876.1, from coordinate 203,097,340 downwards.
AGTATAAAGCTCTTAACCTTGTGGACGTGGGTTCAAGCCCCAGGATGGGGGTTACATCATATGATATTATTTTCAATGAAAAGTCCCAGCTTAGTATTATCTTACTAAGCCGGCCCTTGGGGGCTACACGTTACTGCTCAAATTTACATCATCATATTTACAAAGTCCCTGTTCATTATTACATAATGACCCGACATTTGGGGGCTAATGCATATTGCTCTTTGCTTAAGACAATTCTAGGATGACCCCGCTACACTACTATGACTATAGCCGACTCATGGGGGCTACACAACTGGATTTCATTTAAAGCCATGGTGATAAGTCCCGGCTTATTCATGCTGATTAAACCGGCCCTTGGGGGCTACAGGTATTATGGATATAAGGGAGAAATATCTTCAAATTTTCAGTTTGAGTAAATCAGATTGACCCGGTGTCTGCAAAAATCATAAACCGGCGTCGGCGACAATTATGACTCGGCATCATCTATTTATAACCCGGCAATTTTGGTAATCATAAACCGGCAAGTTTTATATCTCAAGTCGGCTGAATATAAGTTGAATATTTGAAGACCAATATTTTTTTCAAGTCAGAGCATTGAAGGCCGACTCAAATGGATGCTTTATTTACAATATTTCTTCTACAAGCAAATTGACTACGAAGTTGGTCCATTGACCCGGATTTTCCAAAAGGAGGAGATGACAAGGACTTAAGGATGATCAAGTGCCGGCTTACAAGAATATTTAACCCGGAGTGCAACCTGTCAATTTGTTCTTGTGTTTATGTTGCAGATCAGTTTAACATGGATAAATCCAAATTAAACTTGGGGCTAATGTCGAGGATATACCCCGCGGTATGACCCGGCCAGATGTATAACCTGGCCGGACTTGGCGACTCACTAATGACCCGCCCTGATTGGACGACTCACTAAGTGACCCGCCCGAGCCTGGCGACTTATGGGTGACTTGGCAAGCGGATCAAAGGAGCGACAAGACCCGGGGGCCCAAGAGGCTCAAGGCCCAGAAGGCCGGCTACGTTATGGTAGGCCGGCTTAAGAGGAAAGGCATGAGGAATATCTCCTTTACGAGGAAGCAAGACCCGGACTTGTAATCAACTTGTAAGAGAAGATAGACTAATCCTAGTCCTACTAGGACTCCACATGTAACCCGCCCCTCTACCTTATATAAGGAGGGGCAGGGCTCCCCAAAGAGGGACAAGCAACAAGAAACAATATCTAGGGCTAGACACCAAGAGGAGAGCCGGCTTACGGCGACTTCCTCATAATCATAATGAGACCTAGCCACAAACAGCATGTAGGGTTATCACCGGATGATGTTTCCCGGGGCCCGAAGCTGTCTAAATCCTCGTCTTGTGTGTTGCGTCTCTCGATTCCGCTCAACCCCTTCAAGCTACCAGATAGATGCGTTGGCCTCGCCACTAAGTCCTTACACTAGGACATCTGTCGTGACAATTCCACGACAGGTGTCATCTATGGGTCTCTTCTGTAGGAAATGGCTGCCATGTGGCGAATGGCTGCCACTTAATCATCTTGCGGCTTGACACCGCATTTATCGACGACATGGGTCATGTTGGAGTGGTTGGTGAGGTGGTTTTGCCTCCGCGAGCCCTAGCAAGCCCTACCAGGGTGTCTTTGTCGTCTGCTTCTGGGGGTGACCTTGCCCCTTGCCGGGTTCGCCTGTCCGGCAAGGGAGGCCCTTCTCTTGGTGATATTTTTCTTCTCTAGCTTGGCCTTAGTCTCTCTGATCTGCATGTTGGTCCTTCAAACCTCTTGGTTTCTTGTATCCTGGCTTGGGTTGGCGCATCAACCTTGCTCTTGTGCATGTGCACAGTCTGGGCAACAGACCCATGGTTTGTTGCACCGACAGATGACAATACCTTACCTCCCCTTGTAGTAGAGGGATAGATCTTGGTTTTGTTGTCTTTCAAATTCCTCATAGTGATGAACAGATATAAATCCCAAGTGACTCAAGAATAAAGCTATGCTCCCTGGCAACGGCGCAAGAAAAAGGTCTTGATAACCCACAAGTATAGGGGGTCGCAACAGTTTTCAAGGGTAGAGTATTCAACCCAAATTAATTGATTTGACACAAGGGGAGCTAAAGAATTTTCTCAAGCAATAGCAGCTGAGTTGTCAATTCAACCACACCTGAAAGACTTAATACCTGTAGCAAAGTATTTAGTAGCAAAGTAGTATGGAAGTAACGGTAACGGTGGCAAAAGTAACAGTAGCAGTTTTGTAGCAATTGTAACAGTGGCAACGGAAAAGGAACTTAGCAAAGATCAATGTGAGACGAACTCATAGGCAATGGATTAGTTATGGATAATTATGTCGGATGGCATTCATCATGCAATAGTTATAACCTAGGGTGACACGGAACTAGCTCCAATTCATCAATATAATGTAGGCATGTATGCCGTACATAGTCATACATGCTTATGGGAAAGAACTTGCATGACATCTTTTATCCTACCCTCCCGTGGCAGCGGGGTCCTAATGGAAACTAAGGGATATTAAGTCCTCCTTTTAATAGAGAACCGGAACAAAGCATTAGCACTTAGTGAATACATGAACTCCTCAAACTACAGTAATCACCGGAAAGAATCCCAATTATTGTCACCTTGGGGTATGCGGGTCATAACTCGTAATAGGTGTCTACAACTTGCAAGATCGGATCAAGAACACAAATATATTCATGAAAACATAATAGGTTCAGATCTGAAATCATGGCACTCAGGCCCTAGTGACAAGCATTAAGCATAGCAAAGTCATAGCAACATCAATCTCAGAACATAGTGGATACTAGGGATCAAACCCTAACAAAACTAACTAGATTACATGATAAATCTCATCCAACCCATCACCGTCCAGCAAGCCTACGATGGAATTACTCACGCACGGCGGTGAGCATCATACAATTGGTGATGGAGGAAGGTTGGTGATAATGATGGTGACGATTTCCCCTCTCCGGAGCCCTGAACGAACTCCAGATTTGGCCTCCCGATGAAGAACAGAGGGTGACGGCGGCTCCATATTGTAAAACACGATGAATCCTTCTCTCTAGTTTTTTTCTCCCCGAACGTGAATACATTGAGTTGGAGTTGAGGTCGGTGGAGGTCCAGGGGACCCACAAGGCAGGGGCGCGCCCCCACCCTTGTGGACAGCTGGTGGGCCCCCTCTGTTTGATTCTTTCGCCAATATTTTTTATTTATTCCAAAAATATTCTCCGTGAATTTTCAGGTCATTCCAAGAACTTTTATTTCTGCATAAAAATAACACCAAGCCAACTCTGCTGAAAACAGCGTTAATCCGAGTTAGTTCCATTCAAGTCATGCAAATTAGAGTCCAAAACAAGGGCAAAAGAATTTGGAAAAGTAGATACGATGGAGATGTATCATTGGGATGGGACTCCTCTTCAGTGTTTGCACGGGCCTCACGGGGGTGCGCGGGCAGCGCGACGGTAGCACCAGAGGTAGCGACTCTGGTGCGCTCGTCGCCGGGCCGCCCAGAGCTTCAACCTTAGTGAGGGGCTACATGAGCGACACCACGTCGGAGTCCACAATGGACACAAAGCGTGGTAGTCAATCGTGGCCTATCCTCCCTTTTCCTATGCCATTGAAAGGGGACAGCGGGAGTGGCTCGCCATTGGAAACGGTGGATCCCTTCATTTGGGGTACCACCCATCTCACGAATGGGCGGATTCCTTGGGCCCATTCATGCTTCTTCAGGGGGCAGCATCCTTTAAGATTCGGGTTGCTGGAGACGACCATGCTCTCTGTGGAGTCATCCAGCGTGCCCGGTGCCTGCCCTAGTCGCCATGGAGGAGGTTTAAGCAGTCGCGGGCGCGTCCTCTTGAGTGACCGCGGTGGGGAAAGTGGCGGCAACCCACGATGCATCAAGAGCGAGGACGACCGCTCCGACAAGGTGCGCTTGCCGGTTGCACCATTGTCACCGGCTGGGCTCCTGGTGGTGTTACCACCTGCGCCTGCCCACCGGTTCCTTCCTCCTAGCTCAAGAACAGCGGAATCCTGATCCTAGGGAGGCACCGGATCCTAGCCAAGCCTTCCCTCCGCCTTCTTCATCTCCCCTGCAGCTCCAAAGAGAGGGGGGAGAACAAAGGCGTCACATGCATTTATCTTTTTTCAATATAAAATGTGTAGGCACTTGCCAAACTTTAGTTCAAATTATGTAATCTCTTTTATCCATGTTTGTGTTCTATAAGGTCTGTACTTGTTGATGAGCATATTAATGAAAAAGATAAACCTTGCCGGATACTTGTGCATGTATCATGTCCATGCTGAGGTGGAATGCCTCTATACACTAAAGTAAACAAGTTTTTCCCTGGCAGTCTATCCTACCGGTACCCTCAGTCCGTTGCCATGGGTCAAGGCCTGCCGAGCATAAACCGTAAAGAGCGACCAGCCCCCCGCTAAACTCTTTCGCCAAAGGCCACTCCAACCACCCTGACCGAAGCAACGTTCGAGTCAAGGGATGGGAGCACCTAAGTTTCAAAGGTAGCGAGGTCTTCTTATGCACAAGCTTTTAATTATAGAACACCTACAGATAAGAGTGAGAACTTATTTGTTTGGGCTTGCGGGGGATCACAATGTAGGCTTGTCTTCTCTTCTTAGGGATCAAGTCCACGGTAGGAGCCTGCAGCTTTATGCAGATGAAAATGATGCCACATGCGATCTTATCTACATGAACATGCAATGCTCATGACATGATTATGCAAGCATGCAATTTGTCGGGGGGGCGCTTCATTTACTTCTTTGTTGCTCAGGTTCTGCGCCTAGCTTTGTACAAGGGGTTACATGCAACAGAAGCATGGCATGTACAAAAGGGTGGCTGCTGGGCAGAGCCCGAAAGCCGCGCGTGATATGTCCATTTTGCATCATGCTTTTATATTGATATTTATTGCATTATGGGCTGTTATTACACATTATATCACAATACTTATGCCTTTTCTCTCTTAATTTACAAGGTTTACATGAAGAGGGAAAATGCCGGTAGCTGGAATTCTGGACTGGAAAAGGAGCAAATATTGGAGACCTATTCTGCACAACTCCAAAAGTCCTGAAACTTCATGAAGAATTATTTTGGAATATATAAAAAATATTGGGCGAAGAAAGCACCAGAGGGGGCCACTAGCCATCCATAGGGGTTGGGGCGCGCCCCCTGCCTTGTGGGCCACCTGGCAGGCCCCCGATGCCCATCTTCTGCTATATGATGTGTTTTGACCTGGAAAAATCAGAAGGAAGCTTTCAGAATGAAGCGCCACCGTCTCGAGGCGGAACCTGGGCACAACCAATCTAGGGCTCCAGCGGAGCTATTCTGCCGGGGAAACTTCCCTCTGGGAGGGGGAAATTGAAGCCATTGTCATCACCAACGATCCTCTCATCGAGAGGGGGTCAATCTCCATCAACATCTTCACCAGCACCATATCCTCTCAAACCCTAGTTCATCTCTTGTATCCGATCTTTGTCTCAAAACCTCAGATTGGTACCTGTGGGTTGCTAGTAGTGTTGATTACTCCTTGTAGTTGATGCTAGTTGGTTTATTCGGTGGAAGATCATATGTTCAGATCCTTAATGATAATTAATACACCTCTGATTATGAACATGAATATGCTTTGTGAATAATTATGTTTGTTTCTGAGGACATGGGACAAGTCTTGTTATAAGTAATCATGTGAATTTGGTATTCGTTCAATATTTTGATGAGATGTATGTTGTCTCTCCTCTAGTGGTGTTATGTGAACATCGACTACATGACACTTCACCATGATTTGGCCCTAGGGGAAGGCATTGGGAAGTAATAAGTATATTATGGGTTGCTAGAGTGACAGAAGCTTAAACCCTACTTTATGCGTTGCTTCGTAAGGGGCTGATTTGGATCCATATGTTTCATGCTATGGTTAGATTTATCTTAATTCTTCTTTCGTAGTTGCGGATGCTTGCAAGAGGGGTTAATCATAAATGGGAGGCTTGTCCAAGGAAAGGCAGCACCCAAGCACCGGTCCACCCACATATTAAATTATCAAAGTAAAGAACGTGAATCGTATGTGCATGATGAAAACTAACTTGACAACAATTGCCATGTGTCCATGGGAGCGCTTTTCTTTATATAAGAGTTCGTCCAGGCTTGTCCTTTGCTAAAAAAGGATTAGGCCACCTTTCTGCACTTTATTTACTTTTAATACTTGTTACGTGTTACGAATTATCTTATCACACAACTATCTATTACCGATAATTTTAGTGCTTGCAGAGAATACCTTGTTGAAAACCGCTTGTCATTTCCTTCTGCTCCTCGTTGGGTTCGACACTCTTACTTATCAAAAGGACTACGATAGATCCCCTATACTTGTGGGACATCAAGACTCTTTTCTAGCGCCGTTGGTGAGTCGAATTTGGTAAGGAAACATTTATATTAGGTGCCGAAATTTACTGTCACTTGTCACTATGGAAAATAATCCTTTTGAGGGGCTTGTTCGGGGTATCTTAACCCCGACCGGAAGAGCAAAGAGTTGCTCCTCAACCTACTACACCTACTGAAAATATTTATTATGAAATTCCTTCGGGTATGATAGAGAAACTGCTAGCTAATCCTTATGCAGGAGATGGAACATTACATCCTGATATGCACCTAATCTATGTGGATGAAGTTTGTCGATTATTTAAGCTTGCAGGTTTGCCCGAGAATGTTTTCAAGAAGAAGGTCTTCTCTTTATCTTTGAAGGGAAAGGCATTGACATGGTATAGGCTATGTGATGATATTGGATCATGGAACTATAACCAATTGAAATTGGAATTTCATCAGAAGTTTTATCCTATGCATCTGGTTCATCGTGATCGGAACTATATATATAATTCTTGGCCTCGTGAAGGATAAAGTATCGCTCAAGCTTGGGGGAGGCTTAAGTCAATGTTATATTCATGCCCCAATCATGGCTCTCAACAGAAATTATTATTCAAAAATGTTATGCTCGGCTTTCTCGTAATGATCAATCCATGCTCGATACTTCTTGTGCTGGTTCTTTTATGAAGAAAGATATTGAATTCGAATGGGATTTATTGGAAAGAATTAAATGCAACTCTGAAGATTGGGAACTCGACGAAGGTAAGGAGTCAGGCATAAACCTTAAGTTTGATTGTGTTAAATCCTTCATGGACACCGATGCTTTTCGTGATTTCAGCGCTAAATATGGACTTGACTCTGAGATAGTAGCCTCTTTCTGTGAATCTTTTTCTACTCATGTTCATCTACCTAAGGAGAAGTGGTTTAAATATCATCCTCCCATTGAAGTGAAAGTAGTATAACCAATTAAAGTTGAAGAAGAAACCATTACTTATAATGTTGATCCTATTGTTCCTACTGCTTATATTAAGAAACCACCTTTCCCTGTTAGAATTAAGGAACATGCTAAAGCTTCAATTGTGGTTCGTAAGAGTTATACTAGAACACCTACACCCCCTAAATAAATTAAAGTTGAACCTAGTATTGATATGGTTAAAGATCTCTTGGTCAATAATATTGATGGGCATGGTATTTATTTCTGTGATGAAGCTGCTAGAATTGCTAAACCTGATATTAAAGATAAACAAAGACCTGTTGTTGGCACGCCTGTTGTTTCTGTTAAAATGGGAGATCATTTTATGATGGCTTATCTGATGTGGGTGCTAGTGTGAGTGCAATTCCTTTTACTCTATACAAATAAATTATGAATGATATTGCACATGCTAAGATAGAAGATATTGATGTTACTATTAAGCTTGATAATAGAGATACTATATCACCAATTGGGATCGTTAGAGATGTTGAAGTCTTATGTGGGAAAATAAACTATCCTACTGATTTTCTTGTTCTTTCTTCCCCACAAGATAATTTTTGTCCCATTATACTTGGTAGACCTTTCTTGAATACTGTTAATGCTAAGATAGACTGCAAGAAAGATATTGTTACTGTTGGTTTAGGGGATATGTCTCATGATTTTAATTTTTCCAAATTTCGTAGACAACCCCATGATAAAGAATTTCCTAGTAAGGATGAAATTATTGGTCTTGCTTCTATTGTCGTGCCTCCTACTAATCCTTAAGAACAATATTTGATAGACCATGAAAATGATATGTTTATGAATGAAAGAAAGGAATTAGATGAAATATTCTTTAATCAAGGGCCTGTTTTGAAACACAATTTGCCTGTTGAAATCCTTGGGGGTCCTCCTCCACCCAAGCATGATCCCGTGTTTGAGCTTAAACAATTACCTAATACTTTGAAATATGCTTATCTTGATGAAAAGAAGATATATCCTGTTATTAATAGTGCTAACCTTTCAGAGCATGAAGAAAAAAAATTATTGAAAACTCTGAAGAAGCACCGTGCCGCTATTGGATATACTCTGGATGATCTTAAGGGCAATAGTCCCACTCTATGTCGGCAAAAAATTAACTTGGTGTCTGATGTTAAACCAGTTGTTGATCACCAACGATGGTTAAGTCCCAAGATGAAGGAAGTGCTAAGAAATGAAATAAAGCTTCTGGAGGCAGGTATAATTTATCCTATTGCTGATAGTAGATGGGTAAGTCATGTTCATTCTGTCCCTAAGAAGGGAGTATTACCGTTGTTCCCAATGATAAGAATGAATTGATCCCACAAAGAATTGTTACAGGTTATAGAATGGTAATTTATTTTCGCAAATTAAACAAAGCTACAAGAAAGGATCATTACCCTCTACCTTTTATTGATCAAATGCTAGAAAGACTATCCAAACATACACATTTTTGCTTTCTAGATGGTTATTCTAGTGTTTCTCAAATATTTGTGTCAAAAGATGATCAGGAAAAGACCACTTTTACTTGCCCTTTGTGATGCCCCCAATTTGACCGTACACTAATCATACACGCAAATGTGTACGATCAAGATCAAGGACTCACGGTAAGATATCACAACACAACTCTAGACACAAATTAAAATAATACAAGCTTTATATTACAAGCCAGGGGCCTCGAGGGCTCGAATACACAAGGGTCAGCGGAAGCAACAATATCTGAGTACAGACATGAGTTAAACAAGTTTGCCTTAAGAAGGCTAGCACAAAAACAACATTGATCGAAAATGCAAGGACACCTGCCTGGGAGCCTCCTAACTACTCCTGGTCGTCGGCGGTCTTCACGTAGTAGTATGCACCCTCGGGGTAGTAGTAGTCATCAGTGGCGTCATCTGGATCCTGGGGTCCGTCATCTGGTCGCAACAATCGGGTATGGGAGAAAAGGAGGTAGCAAAGCAACCGTGAGTACTCATCCAAAGTACTCGCAAGACTTACATCAGATCTAAACTAAGTATGCATCCGTGTCAAAGGAATGGGTCATATCTGTGGACTAAACTGCAGAATGCCAGAAAGAAGGGGAAAGCCTAGCCTATCAAAGACTAGCATCTTCAAGCATCTTGCAGCATATAGAAGGGTACAGATCAACATAATGTAAAGTAGTAGTGTTATCAACCTCGGCCAGAGATCCTTTCTCGACTCCCTGCGAGAAAGCAATCCCAGAGCCATACTATCCATTTCTCATTCACAATTCATTTCTCATCACAAGTATCCAGTTCTAGTTGTATCGATCGGGATACAACTCCAAGTGTCTGTTACCGTAGGACAGGCTATCGATTGATGTTTTCTTCCCTACACGGGTGCACCAACTTACCCACCACGCTCGGTTAACTCCGGCCGGACACATTTTCCTGGGTCATGCCCGGCCTCGGCCAAACAATACACCGCAACCCGACCTAGGCTTAATAGAGAGGTCAGCACGCCGGACTAAACCTATGTGATACGTCTCCAACGTATCTATAATTTTTGATTGCTCCATGTTATGTTATCTACTGTTTTGGACATTATTGGGCTTTATTATCTACTTTTATATTATTTTTGGGACTAACCTATTAACCGGAGGCCCAGCCCAGAATTGTTGTTTTTTTGCCTGTTTTAGGGTTTCAAAGAAAAGGAATATCAAACGGAGTCCAAACAGAATGAAACCTTCGGGAACGTGATTTTCTCATCGAATACAACTCAGGAGACTTGGACCCTACGTCAAGACACGTAACAGGAGGCCACGAGGTAGGGGGCGCGCCTACCCCCCTGGTGCGCCCTCCACCCTCGTGGGCCCTCTGTTGCTCCACCGACGTACTTCTTCCTCCTATATACACCCATGTACCCCCAAACGATCAGATACGGAGCCAAAACCCTAATTCCACCGCTGTAACTTTCTGTATCCACGAGATCCCATCTTGGGGCTTGTTCCGGAGATTCGCCGGAGGGGGCATCGATCACGGAGGGCTTCTACATCAACACCATAGCCCTTCTGATGAAGTGTGAGTAGTTTACCTCAGACCTACGGGTCCATAGTTAGTAGCTAGATGGCTTCTTCTTTCTTTTTGGATCTCAATACAATGTTCTCCCCCTCTCTTGTGGAGATCTATTCAATGTAATCTTCTTTTTGCGGTGTGTTTGTTGAGACCGATGAATTGTGGGTTTATGATCAAGTCTATCTATGAATAATATTTGAATCTTCTCTGAATTCTTTTATGTATGATTGGTTATATTTGCAAGTCTCTTTGAATTATCAGTTTGGTTTGGCCTACTAGATTGATCTTTCTTGCAATGGGAGAAGTGCTTAGCTTTGGGTTCAATCTTGCGGTGTCCTTTCCTGGTGACAGTAAGGGCAGCAAGGCACGTATTGTATTGTTGCCATCGAGGATAACAAGATGGGGTTTTCTTCATATTGCATGAGTCTATCCCTCTACATCATGTCATCTTGCTTAAGGCGTCACTCTGTTTTTAACTCAATACTCTAGATGCATGCTGGATAGCGGTCGATGAGTGGAGTAATAGTAGTAGATGCAGGCAGGAGTCAGTCTACTTGTCTCAGACGTGATGCCTATATACATGATCATACCTAGATATTCTCATAACTATGCTCAATTCTGTCAATTGCTCAATTTGTTCACCCACCGTAGAATACTTATGCTCTCGAGAGAAGCCACTAGTGAAACCTATGGCCCCCGGGTCTATCTTTATCATATCAATCTCCTACTACTTAGTTATTTACTTTGCCATTTACTTTGCCTTTATTTTACTTTGCATCTTTATCATAAAAATACCAAAAATATTATCTTATCATATCTATCAGATCTCACTCTCGTAAGTGGCCCTATAGGGATTGACAAACCCTATTTGCGTTGGTTGCGAGGATTTATTTGTTTTGTGCAGGTGCGAGGGACTCACGCGTAGCCTCCTACAGGATTGATACCTTGGTTCTCAAAAACTGAGGGAAATACTTACGCTACTTTGCTCCATGATCCCTTCCTCTTCGGGGAAAACCAACGCAGTGCTAAAAGAGGTAGCAAGAAGGATTTCTGGCGCCGTTGCCGGGGAAGTCTATGCAAAAGTCAACATACCAAGTACCCATCACATACCCTTATCTCCTGCATTACATTATTTGCCATTTGCCTCTCGTTTTCCTCTCCCCCCACTTCACCCTTGCCGTTTTATTCGCCCTCTCCCTCTATCCTCCCTCTCTTTCTCTATTTGCCTCTTTTTGCCCGTTTCCTGTTTGCTCGTATGGTTGGAATAGTTGTTTGTTTATTACTAAGAAAAGAACCTAAGATCTATGGATCCTCATCCGCTTGCTAATATTTTTAAGAGATCCAATTATGATTACCCAATTGCTAGTGAGTTTCTGCACTAGATTATCTTTATGAAGTTTTGCTTGAAATTCGTCAATCTGAAAATTGCGATGAAGTATTTATGAAGTAATTCACGATAGATCTTTTAATAAAAAGCATGATTGCAATGATGCTATTATAAAATCTATTAATGTAAATTGTGCTAATAATATGCAAAACCCTAAGCTTGGGGATGCTAGTTTTTGCTATGTCTTCTACTTGTTGCAATGATCATGATTGGGGTGATTCTTCTTTTGATCTTGAAAATTTATTTAAACCCCATGATGAATATGAGATTCATTATAATGTTTGCAATAATATTGAAAGTGGGTTTGGAAGAATGTCAACTTTAGATCCCACATATTTGGAGAATGTTCAATCTCATGAAGTTTTTGATAAAAGTGGGTTTGGAAAGGTCATGACTGTAGTTAATGTTGATCCCACTATTTCGGAAGAGTGTCAACTTTGCATGCATGTGGATCATGTTGAGAATATTTTATGTGATAGCTATATTGTTGAATTCTCTTATGATCCTACATGTAATTATTATGAGAGAGGAAAATATGGTGGTAGAAATTTTCATGTTACTAAATTACCTCTCGCTATGTTGAGATTGCTATTGTTTCTTTTTGCTTCCTTGCATATGATAGTTTTTGCTTGCCTTGATAATTTGTTTGCCTATAATATGCCTATGCATAGGAAGTATGTTAGACTTAGATGTGTTTGTCACATGCTTTATGATGCTCCTTTTGTGCTTCAATTCTTGTCTTTCATGTGAGCATCATTAAAATTATCAATGCCTAGCTATAAGGCTTTAAAGAAAAGCGCTTGTTGGGAGACAACCCAATATTATTCCTTGATGTTTAGTAATAAATAAATTATCTAGCCTCTGTTTTGGTTGTGTCTTTTGTGTTTAATTAGTGTTTGTGCCAAGTAGAACCGTTGGGAAGACTTGGGGAAAGTCTTGTTGAACTTGCTGTAAAAAACAGAAACTTTAGCGCTCACGAGAACTGATGTCATTTTTATTTGGAAAGTGATATTTAGTTAATTATTTTTGAATATGATTAATAGATAAATTCCTCACGTCCAGCAATTTATTTTAGAATTTTTGGGGTTCCATATCTTGCGCTAGCTACAGATTACTACAGACTGTTCTGTTTTTGACAGATTCTGTTTTTCGTGTATTGTTTGCTTATTTTGATGAATCTATGGCTAGTAAAATAGTTTATAAACCATAGAGAAGTTGGAATACAGTAGGTATAACACCCATATAAATAAATAATGAGTTCATTACAGTACCTTGAAGTGGTCTTTTGTTTTCTTTCGCTAACGGAGCTCGCGAGATTTTCTACTTTAAGTTTTGTGTTGTGAAGTTTTCAAGTTTTGGGTAAAGATTTGATGGATTATGGAACAAGGAGTGGCAAGAGCCTAAGCTTGGGGATGCCCATGGCACCCCCAAGATAATCTAAGGACACCTAAAAGCCAAAGCTTGGGGATGCCCCGGAAGGCATCCCCTCTTTCGTCTACTTCTATCGGTAACTTTACTTGGAGCTATATTTTTATTTACCACATGATATGTGTTTGGCTTGGAGCGTCTTGTATGATTTGAGTCTTTGCTTGTTAGTTTACCACAATCATCCTTTCTGTACACACCTTTTGAGAGAGCCACATATGATTTGGAATTTGTTAGAATACTCTATGTGCTTCGCTTATATCTTTTGAGTTATATAATTTTGCTCTAGTGCTTCACTTATATCTTTTAGAGCACGGTGGTGGATTTGTTTTATAGAAACTATTGATCTCTCATGCTTCACTTAGATTATTTTGAGAGTCTTAAATAGCATGGTAATTTGCTTAAAATCCTAATATGCTTGGTATACAAGATTAATAATAAAACTTTATTATGAGTGTGTTGAATACTATGATAAGTTTGATACTTGATAATTGTTTTGAGATATGGAAATGGTGATATTAAAGTCATGCTAGTTGAGTAGTTGTGAATTTGAGAAATACTTGAGTTGAAGTTTGTGATTCCCGTAGCATGCGCGTATGGTGAACCGTTATGTGATGAAGTCGGAGCATGATTTATTTATTGATTGTCTTCCTTATGAGTGGCGGTCGGGGACGAGCGATTGTCTTTTCCTACCAATCTATCCCCCTATGAGCATGCGTGTAATACTTTGCTATGATAACTTGTAGATTTTTGCAATAAGTATATGAGTTCTTTATGACTAATGTTGAGTCCATGGATTATACGCACTCTCACCCTTCCACCTATGCTAGCCTCTCTAATACCGCGCACCTTTCGCCGGTATCATACACCTACCATACACCTTCCTCAAAAAAGCCACCATACCTACCTATTATGGCATTTCCATAGCCATTCCGAGATATATTGCCATGCAACTATCCACCGTTCTGTTTATTATGACACACTCCATCATTGTCATATTGCTTAGCATGATCATGTAGTTGACATAGTATTTGTGGCAAAGCCACCATTCATAATTCTTTCATACTTGTCACTCATGCTTCATTGCATATCCCGGTACACCGCTGATACGTCTCCAACGTATCTATAATTTTTGATTGCTCCATGCTATATTATCTACTATTTTGGACTATATTGGGCTTTATTTTCCACTTTTATATTATTTTTGGGACTAACCTATTAACTGGAGGCCCAGCCCAGAATTGCTGTTTTTTTGCCTATTTCAGTGTTTCGAAGAAACGGAATATCAAACGGAGTCCAAATGGAATAAAATCTTCGGGAACGTGATTTCTTCACCGAACGTGATCCAGGAGACTTGGACCCTGCTCCAAGGAACAAAAGAGGCGGTCACGAGGGTGGGGGGTGCCCCCCTAGGGCGTGCCCCCTGCCTCATGGGCCCCTCGTTGCTCCTCCGGCGTACTTCTTCCTCCTATATATACACACGTACCCCCAAACGATCAGAGGAGGAGCCAAAAACCTAATTCCACCACCGCAACTTTCTGTATCCACGAGATCCCATCTTGGGGCCTGTTCCGGAGCTCCGCCGGAAGAGGGCCGTCATCACGGAGGGCTTCTACATCATACTAGCCCCTCCGATGAAGTGTGAGTAGTTTACCTCAGACCTTCGGGTCCATAGTTAGTAGCTAGATGGCTTCTTCTCTCTCTTTGAATCTCAATACAAAGTTCTCCCCCTCTCTTGTGGAGATCTATTCGATGTAATCTTCTTTTTGCGGTGTGTTTGTTGAGATCGATAAATTGTGGGTTTATGATCAAGTCTATCTATGAATAATATTTGAATCTTCTCTCAATTCTTTTATGTATGATTGGTTATCTTTGCAAGTCTCTTCGAATTATCCGTTTGGTTTGGCCAACTAGATTGGTAGTTCTTGCCATGGGAGAAGTGCTTAGCTTTGGGTTCGATCTTGCGGTGTCCTTACCCAGTGACAGAAGGGGCAGCAAGGCACGTATTGTATCGTTGCCATCGAGGACAACAAGATGGGGTTTATTTCATATTGCATGAATTTATCTCTCTACATCATGTCATCTTGCTTAAGGCGTTACTCTGTTTTTAACTTAATACTCTAGATGCATGTTGGATAGCGGTCGATGAGTGGAGTAATAGTAGTAGATGCAGAATCGTTTCGATCTACTTGTCACGGACATGATGCCTATATACATGATCATGCCTAGATATTCTCATAGCTATGCTTAATTCTGTCAATTGCTCAACAGTAATTTGTTCACCCACCGTAGAATACTTATGCTCTTGAGAGAAGCCACTAGTGAAACCTATGGCCCCCGGGTCTATTCTCATCATATCAATCTCCATCACTTTAATCTTGCTTTGCTTTTACTTTGCTTTTACTTTTTACTTTGCATCCTTATACCAAAAATACCAAAAATATTATATCTATCAGATCTCACTCTCGTAAGTGACTGTGAAGGGATTGACAACCCCTAATCGCGTTGGTTGCGAGTACCTATCGCTTTGTGCAGGTACGAGGGACTTGAGCGTGGCCTCCTATTGGATTGATACCTTGGTTCTCAAAAACTGAGGAAAATACTTACGCTACTCTGCTGCATCATCCCTTCCTCTTCGGGGAAAACAAACGCAAGCTCAAGACGTAGCAAGAAGGATTTCTGGCGCCGTTGCCAGGGAGTCTATGCAAAAAGTCAACATACCAAGTACCCATCACAATCCCTATCTCTCGCATTACATTATTTGCCATTTGCCTCTCGTTTTCCTCTCCCCCCCAATTCACCCTTGTCGTTTTATTCGCCCTCTCTCTCTATCCTCCCTCTCTATTTGCCTCTTTTTGCCCGTTTGCTTTTTGTTTGCTCGTGTGTTAGATTGCTTGTTTGTCGCGATGGCTCAAGATACTACTAAATTGTGTGACTTCACCAATACCAATAATAATGATTTCCTTAGCACTCCTATTGCTCCTCTTACCGATGCTGAATCTTGTGAAATTAATACTGCTTTGTTGAATCTTGTTATGAAAGATCAATTCGCCGACCTTCCTAGTGAAGATGCCACAACTCATCTGAATAGCTTCGTTGATTTATGTGATATGCAAAAGAAAAAATATGTCAATAATGATGTCGTTAAATTGAAGATATTTCCTTTTTTGCTTAGAGATCGTGCTAAAGCTTGGTTTTCGTCTTTGCCTAAGAATAGTATTGATTCATGGAACAAGTGCAAAGATGCTTTTATCTCTAAGTATTTTCCTCCTGCTAAGATCATCTCTCTTAGAAATGATATTATGAACTTTAAACAACTTGATCATGAACATGTTGCACAAGCTTGGGAGAGAATGAAATTAATGATACATAATTGCCCTACTCATGGTTTGAATTTGTGGATGATTATACAAAAATTTTATGCCGGATTGAATTTTCCTTATAGAAATCTTTTAGATTCGGCCGCGGGAAGCACTTTTATGGAAATCACTTTAGGAGATGCTACTAAACTCCTAGATGATATTATGGTTAATTATTCTCAATGGCATACTGAAAGATCTTCTAATAAAAAAGTGCATGTTATAGAAGAAATTAATGTGTTGAGTGGAAAGATGGATGAACTTATGAAATTATTTGCTACTAAGAGTATTTCTTCTGATCCTAATGATATGCCTTTGTCTACTTTGATTGAGAATAATAATGAATCTATGGATGTGAATTTTGTTGGTAGGAATAATTTTGGTAACAATGCTTATAGAGGGAATTTTAATCCTAGGCCATATCCGAGTAATCCTTCTAATAATTATGGTAATTCCTACAACAACTCTTATGGAAATTATAATAAGATGCCCTCTGAATTTGAGAATAGTGTTAAAGAGTTTATGAATTCACAAAAGAATTTTAATGCTTTGCTTGAAGAGAAATTGCTTAAAGTTGATGATTTGGCTAGAAACGTTGATAGAATTTCTCTTGAGGTTGATTCTTTAAAGCTTAGATCTATTCCTCCTAAACATGATATCAATGAGTCTCTCAAAGCCATGAGAATTTCCATTGATGATTGCAAGGAAAGAACCGCTAGGATGCGTGCTTCCAAAGATGCCTTTGTTAAAGTGTGTTCCTCCAATTCGTATGAAAATCAAGATGAAGATCTAAAATTTATTGATGCCTTGATGCAATCTTATGAAGAAAAACTTGAGTTGAAAGTTTCTATCCCTAGAAAACTCTATGATGAGTGGGAACCAACTATTAAAATTAAAATTAAAGATCATGAGTCGTATGCTTTGTGTGATTTGGGTGCTAGTGTCTCCACCATACCCAAGACTTTGTGTGATTTACTAGATTTCCGTAATTTTGATGATTGCTCCCTAAACTTGCATCTTGCGGATTCCACTATTAAGAAACCTATGGGAAGAATTAATGATGTTCTTATTGTTGCAAATAGGAATTATGTGCCCATATATTTCATTGTTCTTGATATAGATTGCAATCCTTCTTGCCCTATTATTCTTGGTAGACCTTTCCTTAGAACGGTTGGTGCGATTATTGATATGAAGGAAGGGAATATTAGATTTCAATTTCCATTAAAAATGGCATGGAAAACTTTCCATGGAAGAAAATAAAATTACCATATGAAACTATCATGAGAGCCACTTATGGATTGCCTACCAAAGATGGCAATACCTAGATCTATCCTCGCTTTTATGCCTAGCTAGGGGCGTTAAATGATAGCGCTTGTTGGGAGGCAACCCAATTTTATTTTTATTCCTTGCTTTTTGCTCCTGCTTAGTAATAAATAAATTATTTAGCCTCTGTTTTGGTTGTGTTTTTTGTGTTTAATTAGTGTTTGTGCCAAGTAGAACCGTTGGGAAGACTTGGGGAAAGTCTTGTTGAACTTGCTGTAAAAAACAGAAACTTTAGCGCTCATGAGAACTGCTGTCATTTTTATTTTAAGAGTGATATTTAGTTCATTCCTTTTGAAGATGATTAATAGATAAATTACTCACGTCCAGAAATTTATTTTAGAATTTTTGGGGTTCCATATCTTGCGCTAGATACAGATTACTACAGACTGTTCTGTTTTTGACAGATTCTGTTTTTCGTGTGTTGTTTGCTTATTTTGATGAATCTATGGCTAGTAATAGAGTTTATATACCATAGAGAAGTTGGAATACAGTAGGTTTAACACCAATACAAATAAATAATGAGTTCATTACAGTACCTTTAAGTGGTCTTTTGTTTTCTTTCGCTAACGGAGCTCATGAGTTTTCTATTTTGAGTTTTGTGTTGTGAAGTTTTCAAGTTTTGGGTGAATTCTTTTGATGGATCATGGAACAAGGAGTGGCAAGAGCCTAAGCTTGGGGATGCCCATGGAACCCCCAAGATAATCCAAGGACACCAAAAAGTCAAAGCTTGGGGATGCCTCGGAAGGCATCCCCTCTTTCGTCCACTTCCATCGGTAATTTACTTGGAGCTATATTTTTATTCACCAACATGATATGTGTTTTGCTTGGAGCGTCTTGTATTATTTGTGTCTTTGTGTCTTAGTATGCCACAATCATCCTTGCTGTACACACCTTTTGAGAGAGCCATACATGAATTAAAATTTGATAGAATACTCTATGTGCTTCACTTATATCTTTTGAGCTAAGTAGTTTTGCTCTATGTGCTTCACTTATATCTTTTGAGCTAGATAATTTTGCTCTATGTGCTTCACTTATATCTTTTGAGCGTTATATTTTTGCTCTATGTGCTTCACTTAGATCTTTTAGAGCACGGTGGTGGATTCGTTTTAAAGAAACTATTGATCTCTCATGCTTCACTTAAATTACTTTGAGAGTCTCTTAATAGCATGGTAATTTGCTTAATAATAATATGCTTGGTATTCAAGATTTGTGAAACTTTATTTTGAGTGTGTTGAATACTAAGAAAAGATTGAAGCATGATAATTGTTTTGAGATATGTAGGTGATAATATTAAAGTCATGCTAGTTGAGTAGTTGTGAATTTAAAGAATACTTGTGTTAAAGTTTGTGATTCCCGTAGCATGCACATATGGTGAACCGTTATGTGACGAAGTCGGAGCATGATTTATTTATTGATTGTCTTCCTTATGAGTGGTGGTCGGGGACGAGCAATGGTCTTTTCCTACCAATCTATCCCCCTAGGAGTATGCGCGTAATACTTTGCTTTGATAACTTCTAGATTTTTGCAATAAGTATATGAGTTCTTTATGACTAATGTTGAGTACATGGATTATACGCACTCTCACCCTTCCACCTTTGCTAGCCTCTCTAATACCGCGCACCTTTCGCCAGTATCATACACCTACCATATACCTTCCTCAAAGCAGCCACCATACCTACCTATTATGGGATTTCCATAGCCATTCCGAGATATATTGCCATGCAACTTTCCACCATCTAGTTCATCCTGACACATTCATCATTGTCATATTGCTTAGCATGATCATGTAGTTGACATAGTATTTGTGGCAAAGCCACCGTTCATAATTTCTTCATACTTGTCACTCTTGATTCATTGCATATCCCGGTACACCGCTGGAGGCATCCATATAGAGTCATACTTTGTTTTAGAATCGAGTTGTAATCATTGAGTTGTAAATAAATAAAAGTGTGATGATCATCATTCAATAGAGCATTGTCCCAATAAAAAAAGGCCAAAGAAAAAAAGGCCCAAAAAAGAAAATAAATAAAAAGGGGCAATGCTACTATCCTTTTTTCCACACTTGTGCTTCAAAGTAGCACCATGATATAGCGAGTCTCATATATTGTGCTTCAAAGTAGCACCATGTTCTTCATATAGAGAGTCTCATATGTTGTCACTTTCATATACTAGTGGGAATTTTACATTATAGAACTTGGCTTGTATATTCCAATGATGGGCTTCCTCAAAATTGCCCTAGGTCTTCGTGAGCAAGCAAGTTGGATGCACACCCACTAGTTTCTTTTGTTAAGCTTTCATACATTTATAGCTCTAGTGCATCCGTTGCATGGCAATCCCTACTCACTCACATTGATATCTATTGATGGGCATCTCCATAGCCCGTTGATACGCCTAGTTGATGTGAGACTATCTTCCCCTCCTTTTTGTCTTCTCCACAACCACCATTCTATTCCACCTATAGTGTTATATCCATGGCTCACGCTCATGTATTGCGTGAAGATTGAAAAAGTTTTGAAAAAGCTTGAGTATGAAACAATTGCTTGGCTTGTCATCAGGGTTGTGCATGATTTAAATACTTTGTGTGGTGAAGATGGAGCATAGCCAGACTATATGATTTTGTAGGGATAACTTTCTTTGGCCATGTTATTTTGAGAAGACATAATTGCCTTGTTAGTATGCTTGAAGTATTATTATTTTTATGTCAATATAAAGTTTTGTCTTGAATCTTTCTAATCTGAATATTCATACCACAATTAAGAAGATTTACATTGAAATTATGCCAAGTAGCACTCCGCATCAAAAATTCTCTTTTTTATCATTTACCTAAGCGAGGACGAGCAGGAATTAAGCATGGGGATGCCTGATACGTCTCCAACGTATCTATAATTTTTGATTGCTCCATGCTATATTATCTACTGTTTTGGACTATATTGGGCTTTATTTTCCACTTTTATATTATTTTTGGAACTAACCTACTAACCGGAGGCCCAGCCCAAAATTGATGTTTTTTGCCTAATTTAGTGTTTCAAAGAAACGGAATATCAAACGGAGTCCAAACGGAATAAAATCTTCGGGAACGTGATTTTCTCACCGAACGTGATCCAGGAGACTTGGACCCTGCTCCAAGGAACAAAAGAGGCGGTCACGAGGGTGGCGGCGCCCCCCCAGGGCGCGCCCCCCTGCCTCGTGGGCCCCTTGTTGCTCCTCCGGCGTACTTCTTCCTCCTATATATACACACGTACCCCCAAATGATCAGAGGAGGAGCCAAAAACCTAATTCCACCGCCGCAACTTTCTGTATCCATGAGATCCCATCTTGGGGCATGTTCCGGAGCTCCGCTGGAAGAGGGCCGTCATCACGGAGGGCTTCTACATCATCCTAGCCCCTCCGATGAAGTGTGAGTAGTTTACCTCAGACCTTCGGATCCATAGTTAGTAGCTAGATGGCTTCTTCTCTCTCTTTGAATCTCAATACAAAGTTCTCCCCCTCTCTTGTGGAGATTTATTCGATGTAATCTTCTTTTTGCGGTGTGTTTGTTGAGACCGATAAATTGTGGGTTTATGATCAAGTCTATCTATGAATAATATTTGAATCTTCTCTCAATTCTTTTATGTATGATTGGTTATCTTTGCAAGTCTCTTCGAATTATCCGTTTGGTTTGGCCAACTAGATTGGTAGTTCTTGCCATGGGAGAAGTGCTTAGCTTTGGGTTCGATCTTGCGGTGTCCTTACCCAGTGACAGAAGGGGCAGCAAGGCACGTATTGTATCATTGCCATCGAGGATAACAAGATGGGGTTTATTTCATATTGCATGAATTTATCTCTCTACATCATGTCATCTTGCTTAAGGCGTTACTCTGTTTTTAACTAAATACTCTAGATGCATGCTGGATAGCGGTCGATGAGTGGAGTAATAGTAGTAGATGTAGAATCGTTTCGATCTACTTGTCACGGACATGATGCCTATATACATGATCATGCCTAGATATTCTCATAACTATGCTCAATTCTGTCAATTGCTCAACAGTAATTTGTTCACCCGCCGTAGAATACTTATGCTCTTGAGAGAAGCCACTAGTGAAACCTATGGCCCAAGGGTCTATTCTCATCATATCAATCTCCATCACTTTAATCTTGCTTTGCTTTTACTTTGCTTTTACTTTTTACTTTGCATCTTTATACCAAAATCACCAAAAATATTATATCTATCAGATCTCACTCTCGTAACTGACCGTGAAGGGATTGATAACCCCTAATCGCGTTGGTTGCGAGTAGCTATCGGTTTGTGCAGGTACGAGGGACTTGAGCGTGGCCTCCTACTGGATTGATACATTGGTTCTCAAAAACTGAGGGAAATACTTACGCTACTCTGTTGCATCATCCCTTCCTCTTCGGGGAAAACCAACGCAAGCTCAAGACGTAGCAACGGCCGGAGGCATTCACATAGAGTCATATTTTGTTCTAAGTATCGAGTTGTAATTGTTGAGTTGTACGAAAAAAAAAGTGTGATGATCATCATTATTAGAGCATTGTCCCAGTGAGGAAAGGGTGATGGAGACTATGATTCCCCCACAAGTCGGGATGAGACTCCGGACGAAAAATAAATAAAAGAGGCCAAAGAAGCCCAAATAAAAAAAAGGAGAAAGAAAAGATGCCATAAAAAAGAGAAAAGGCCCAAATAATAAAATAAAATAAAAAATAGGATAAAAAGAGAGAAGGGACAATGTTACTATCTTCATAGTAGAGAGTCTCTCATGTTATCACTTTCATATACTAGTGGGAATCTTTCATTATAGAACTTGGCTTGTATATTCCAATGATGGGCTTCCTCAAATTGCCATAGGTCGTCATGAGCAAGCAAGTTGGATGCACACCCACTTAGTTTCTTTTTGAGCTTTCACATACTTATAGCTCTAGTGCATCCGTTGCATGGCAATCCCTACTCACTCACATTGATATATATATATATATATATATTAATGGGCATCTCCATAGCCCGTTGATACGCCTAGTTGATGTGAGGCTATCTTCTCCTTTTTGTCTTCTCCACAACCACCACTCTATTCCACCTATAGTGTTATATCCATGGCTCACGCTCATGTATTGAGTGAAGATTGAAAAAGTTTTGAGAATGTCAAAAGTATGAAACAATTGCTTGGCTTGTCATCGGGGTTGTGCATGATTTAAATATTTTGTGTGGTGAAGATAGAGCATAGCCAGAATATATGATTTTGTAGGGATAACTTTCTTTAGCCATGTTATTTTGAGAAGACATAATTGCTTTGTTAGTATGCTTGAAGTATTATCGTTTTTATGTCAATATGAACTTTTGTCTTGAATCTTTCGGATCTGAATATTCATACCACAATTAAGAATAATTACATTAAAATTATGCCAAGTAGCACTCCGCATCAAAAATTCTGTTTTTATCACTATGCTCCCAGGGTTCATGGGCCATCTCCCCGGGAACTCCTGCACGTTGCGTACGCGGCCGGTGAGCAGACCTAGCTACCTCCTTCAAAAAGGCAGGTGCTTACCAGTCCAACCCGGCGCGCGCCGCTCAGTCGTTGACGTCTATTAAGCTTCGGCTGATGCATACGACGCAGAACGCCAATACTATACCCACGTGATTGTTAGTGCTATCAGCCAGAGGCCCCTCGGATCAAATATCCAAATCGTAGTGGATTAGGAGCACGCGGTAACGAGCAGAGACTCACGATCGATGTGACCCCGTTGCCCCGTCTCGAGTACTTGCGGCAAGGGCTAAGAATGCCCGGCCACGCCTCGTAAGTATCTCGCGGGCACCTTCCAGGTCAACCTGACTCCACATCACTCGCTATTAAGCTCGCGCGGGTACCCCTCGGGGCCGACCCGTCTTTAGTAACATGGTTCAGTGTAAAGTCATAGTAATCATAGTAACTGTGTGTCTAACACCAAGGGGAAACCCCGAGGAATCACCCCAAGTGAATTCCACTCGATGTTTTCATCAAGGTGAACGTAAGAGGATCCACCCTCAAGGTTCACACTTGAGGGGTTGCACGACAGAGCCGTAACGGAAGTGGTTAAGGAGGAAATCACCCTCGATGACCATGACCGGATAGCTACACTATAGAGATCTCATCAGGAGTGATGTATGAGGTTCCACCCTCGGCACTCGATGGTAACTCTATAGAGTCAAGCAACAAAAGGGGAAAGTGATGTGCAGTGTCGGGGCCTGGACGTCGATCATGTTGATCGAGTCATCGAACATAAAGCGGGGGCAACTGGGACAAGGTGGGGGTCACTGATGGATCACTAACCAACCTATACTAAGAAGTTTAGGATAAGCAGGTAAGGTAACAATAAGCAGGTAACAAAAACAGGCTATGCATCAGAGTGGGATCATATAGAAAGCAGTAGCAGTTCTAATGCAAGCATGAGAGGGAAAGAAATGGGCGGTATCGGAATGCTCAAGGGGGGGTTTGCTTGCCTAGTCGCACAGACGAGAAGGAGGGGTCGTCGGTCACAGGGGCATTAGCATCGTCACGGGGTCTACCGAAGAGAAGAGGGGGAAGAAACAGTAAATACATAGCAAGCAAGTGCATAACAGGACAACAGGTAGAGCTAGACGTGTTCTAACGTGGTGCTACATGATACCGGTGAAAGGGGAAGTCAACCGGGAATGTTTTCCCGGTTCCAGACCTGTGTCAGACAGAGGACCGGAGGGGGAATGTTCCATGTTCAGCATGCTAGGGGCATGTGACAGATGAACGGGCCGCGTATTCGGATTCGTCTCGTCATTCTGAGAAACTTTCATATATAAAACTTTTTAATCCGAGCTACGGTTTATTTTCTATGATTTTCTAAAGATTAAAGCATTTCCAGAAATTATTTAAATTGACAGATAGGGAAATATGACGTCAGCATGACATGTTGATGACGTCAGCAGTCAACAGGACTGCTGACCAGGTCCAACTGACCAGTGGGTCCCACATGTCATACACAGAGGACTAACAGTGGGTTATTTTAATTAAACATAGTTAATTAGCAGTAGGGCCCCACATGTTAGTGACTGATTAGGTTAACTAATTAGTTTTATTTCTAAAAATGTTTAGTTAGTTTAATTACGCGGTGGGGCCCGCATGTCAGTGCCACTGGGCTGCCCAGTCAGCACGTTGACTGGGTCAACCTAGTCAATGGGGCCCCCATGGCCCACTGGTAGTGACCCAAGGGTGGGGCCCGCCTAGCCACGTTGGCGAACGGCGCCGGAGTTGCCCCGGCGAGCCAAAACGCGGCTAAGGGCGCCGACGAGCTTCGGGATTTCGCCACGGTGTCCCAAAACGGGCGCGGCCAGGCTCTCTGGAACGGCCACTTCACGCCGTGTCCGATGGAGGGAAGCACGACAGTGGGGGTGGCCAGAATGGTCGCCGGCGACGACATTGGGCGGACGCCGAGGCCCGGCGAGTTCGAAGGCGAGGCCACGGGGCACGATTCGTCGCGGGGTTGGGGGCATTCGAACGCAGAGACGAAGCTGCCTCGTATGGTAGCGACACCGTGGCCGGAGAGGCAGCATAGCGATGGCGGCGAGCGGCGTGGCGGAGGCCGGCGTTCGGCCACGAGAGGAATTGGCGATGCGGCGCATTAGCGAGTGACAAGAGAGTCTGGGCAGGGCGTATGCGTTGCGACGAGGCCAACGATCGTGAGCCCGTGAACAATTGGTCACCGGAAGCACGTCGGCGGCGAGCGGAGTCGGCGACGTTCTCGGGCGCTTGTTGAGCTAGGTGCTAGGGGGCACGGGAAGGCGCGTGCGCGTGCTCGTTGGGCTCCAGCGAGCACCAGGAGCTCGATGTCGTGCTCAGGCGAGCACGACAGGGGTCGTGGCCATAACGGCGAGGCGTACCACGGAGTTGAGCTCGGCCTAGTGCGGTGAGCATGGCTACGGGCGAATGGGGGGGTGTCGCGGGAAGGGGGGAAGGAAGTAGAAGCTCACTGGGAGCCTGCAGGTGTGCAACCGTGGGCTCGGTGGAGGCTCGGTGAAGCGAATCGACGGCGGCAAGCTCGAGCGTCCCGAGGAGGAAGACGGGGTGGATCCGGCGCTGTGGTGCCTTCCGGCTCCAACGGCGGGCACCGGTCAACGTGGAGGAGGACGGCGGACGTCTATGGCATGACGGAGGTGCGGGGCGATGACGGTGGCCGCAGGGTTGACGCGGCGACGGCGACGGGCGCACTCGGGCAGTGGGGAGAAAAAGGCAGGCGCGACCAAAGGGGAGAGGAGAATGGATCTGGGAGGAAGAGGGAGAGTCAGAGAGGATTGAGGCGACGCAAAAGGAGGGGATCCTTACCCCCTCGTCGGTGAGGCGACGAGCGGGTTCGTCGGTGACCACGGGCGCGGGTCGGTCGAACAGGAGAAGGGGGAAGGCAACCGGGGAGGGGGAGTGGGCCGGCTGGGGTGGGTTAGGTCGGATAGCCGAAGTCCAAGGGGAGGCCAGGGGCTCTACCATGCCTTCTTCTTTCCTTTTCCATTTCCTTTTCTTTTTCTTTTTCTTTTCCAGCAGCTTTTGCCTTTTCTTTTAGCCACTAATGACTTAGCAAAATTAGGCCACTGGCTAAAACAATTCCACAGAATTATTGTGCAATGCCACAAAAAGAATTGTGAGGCTTTTGAAAAAGGTAGAAATTTTTATAAATTAAAAAGGCATTTAATCTATTGCTTTAGCCACTACTTTAATTGGTTTAGGCCATTTAAACTCCTTGCAAAAATGTTGGTCCACCACCAATATTAACAAATGATTATTTGCCACAAGATGAACATTTTTTATTTCATGTCTGACAAATATGAATTTTTTTACTTTAGATTGATTTGAATTTGAACTGTGAGTTGGATCAAGTGAAGATTAGCAACAATAACATGATGACATGGCACCATTAACAAGGGTTTACTGTAGCATGACACTGGGGGTGTTACAAATCTCCTCCACTACAAGAAATCTCGTCCCGAGATTTAAGTGGGGAAGTAAAGAGTAACTTCGGAGAACTGACCCTTAAAGGGTTGATTATCTAGTGAATAATTCAGGGAATGAGGCAGAAGTATCTCTCGAGCTGAAACTTAATAAACATCGAGACCAAAGTATGAAGGTACAATAGGAAGTTTCATGCGAATGGACAAATTGATACCTGAACAGAGTGTGAGTAAGGGTTTCAGAGCATCGGGAATAGATCATCTCTCGAAAGGTGGTCGTGACATGGTACGAAGCCAGTTGCAAGAATATTTCGGAATCAAAGATATACAGGAGAGTCAGGTTCCGATCCTGTGGAACTATGGGTTATGAGCCCACCATGTGGGTTAAAAGTAGAAAGGGCGCTAGAATTTTGCACGGTCATGATAGCAAGGCATGTCAGAGGGTAGCCTGTCAGTTATGTCAGCAACAACGTCGGTACCAAGGGCAAGGGACGAAGAGAACCATTTTCCTGCTCGTTGAACGAGGCGGGCCATTAGGAAAAGTTCTCGTCCATCGGTGGCTACCGAAATGTCATCAACAATAGTAACAGGGTCTTACTGACAGAGTGATACAACGAGGTGTTTACATAAGCAGGGAAATATTACTGCTTATATAATTTAGACACAATAAGGTTTAAACAAACCAATGGAAAGGAAAATGTAATTGTCAGATTAAACAGAACAATGGAAAGAAAAATGTGTTTAAAGACATATTTCAGGGGTATATCCTTCCCAAGGACAAGCAGAGCATGATATCCATGACAGGATAGAAGTATAAAACCATTTAGGTAAGGGGGAAGAAAATTCATGACATTACCCATACAATGGTGTTTGGATAATTGATAAAGAAAATTTAGTATCGTGCTTCAAATGTTCTTATTGGAGATCGGATTACCAAAAACATGCTTCGAGATAGCATTGACATGGTTTCAAGCAAAGGTCAGACTTTGGATACACCAAGGATCCATTGGAAAGAACTTAGAAAATAAGTCACACTATTTTAGCAGGGAAAAGATGAGGGTGTGGTCGATGGGCTAAGCCACAACCCATCGACATGCCAAAAAGGATGTATTTCCAAAATTATATGAACCAGTTTGTGTTGGGGAAGGCAAGAATGTTGTCGATGATGACATAAATCATCGAGGGGAAGGATTGTATTTCTTACCATGAAATTGATTGATATCCTGGAAAAGCTCAGAGTGTTGCTAATGATCACGACACATTTGTCGAGAGATTTCATGAAGATGTTACCGAGCTGAAAAGGAAGGATGAAGTGAAAGGCTATGAGAACCACGGATCCGACACAAGCTCAAAGTCAAGCTTGTTGTTCGAGGTGAAATGATAAGATGAGGAAGATCGACGTAAGCTTAGCTCATCGTCGGAAGTTGCTCCGGGCATAAGGACCAGGTAGCACAGTTAAAAAGTTGACATGATAAAAATATAGCCGATCAGGCTAGGAATGATGTGATGGGGTATAAAGCTTCCCAGTATTAAGTACTAGGTGTAATGCTAGAAGGTAAATCGGAGTAGAGGTTGGTCGGGGGAATGATTTGTAGAGGATAAGTAATCGTAAGTTACCCAGTAAATGGGATCAAGGAGGAAATATGGTCGGGACCATAACTACAAGGGATCCAATTTACGATACCGGAAGAATATTCAAATGATTAAATATCCTTGCAAGAAGCTTTCATGATAAGTCCCACACCGTGTCCGTGGTCATGAACACAAGGTTCAGGGTCGACTCCCACTTCTACAATGCATAACCTTTCATTTTACTTCTCGCTCTTGATGAAGCTGTAGTATTGAAATTTTATCTGACGAAAAGCCAGTAGAGTATAACCCGCATAACTTTCGAGTTCACACAGATTAGGGAGGGCATAGGTTCAACCCATCGGGGCATCTTAGGAACATATATCATAAATTTCAAGAATAAATAACACAAGCTCGGTAGTAGAGCATGCTTGCGAAAGCGGAGGATACAATTTACCAACAGCATTATGTATCCGAGGAAAGGCTTACAAGCTTATTGAATATGAAGGACGTTGTCGGATAAAATCCGAAAAAGGGGTCTGGTGGTCCACAAGGGATCTGATGTGAGCATCAATATTCAACCAGAGGAAGAAAGAATGCAAGGAGATCAGATTATAGAAACAATGGACTAACTCAAAGCTCAACTGCAAAGGAATTATGAATTCCAAGACAAGGGATCAGAAGCAATGCTCTGATTAGGGATGGATAGGTAGAATAGCCTTAGGGGTACAATCGATGGTGATTTGATTGATCGAGATTCGGCACATGTTAAAATGACGTCTGAGCCGGAAGGATGAATTCTCGGATCTGATTGAGGATTGCGAACATTTGCAACATATTGTATCAACGGACTCAAAATGATAATGACAAAGGCTGACAATAAGATTACTAGACTTATGGTATTAACCATAATGCAACCAAGCAAGAAATTCAAAAACAATAGGCTGTTAAGGATTTTCACAAGAACGAATGGTATTAAAAAGGCTTTTGTGAAGTACATGAATCAACTTAGGATCAGCGGATACTCGATAGGTGCACAAAGTTATCCGTAGGGGTATTCAGATGACAAGGAACTGCAAGGCAGTAAGCTCAAAGGATTCTCGGAAAAAGGAGAGCAGATCAGGGCATCTTGTAATAACAAGATCACTGGGATGGAATGTAAGATTGGCAAGTGTGTGTAGTTATCCATAAGGATATTTTGGTGGTAAGGAATTGCAAAGGCAACAGGCACAAAGTCTCGAGAGAATATCATAGAGTATCTTCGGAATCTTCTGATGCAGCAGGCGATCATCTGAAATAAGGGGGCTCTCCGGGCAGATGTGATCACGAGATCCTAATGTTCGAGTTAGTAAAACCATTTAACCCGAATAGAAGAGAGATCAGAGTCCCAGAGTATAGACGAGGAATAAAAGATCCTAATACCACCCAATTGGCGACGTGAGCTCGTAAGACACACATCCAAGTTAATAAAACGGTTTTCCGTTTCAAGACTCAACTTCAGCCAAGGAGGTGGAAAGGGGGGATCCTACAGGCAGTCGGCTCTGATACCAACTTGTGACGCCCCCGATTTGACCGTACACTAATCATACACGCAAATGTGTACGATCAAAATCAAGGACTCATGGGAAGATATCACAACACAACACTAGACACAAATTAAAATAATACAAGCTTTATATTACAAGCCAAGGGCCTCAAGGGCTCGAATACATAGGCTCGAATACACAAGAGTCAGCGGAAGCAACAATATCTGAGTACAAACATGAGTTAAACAAGTTTGCCTTAAGAAGGCCAGCACAAAAACAACATTGATCGAAAAGGCAAGGCCTCCTGCCTGGGAGCCTCCTAACTACTCCTAGTCGTCGGTGGTCTTCACGTAGTAGTAGGCACCCTCGGGGTAGTAGTAGTCATCAGTGGCGTCGTCTGGCTCCTGGGGTCCGTCATCTGGTCGCAACAATCGGGTATGGGAGAAAAAGAGGTAGCAAAGCAACCATGAGTACTCATCCAAAGTACTCGCAAGACTTACATCAGATCTAAACTACGTATGCATCTGTGTCAAAGGAATGGGTCGTATCTGTGGACTAAACTACAGAATGCCAGAAAGAAGGGGAAAGCCTAGCATATCGAAGACTAGCATCTTCAAGCATCTTGCTACATATAGAAGGGTACATATCAACATAATGTAAAGTAGTAGTGTTATCAACCTCGGCCAGAGATCCTTTCTCGACTCCTTGCGAGAAAGCAATCCCAGAGCCATACTATCCATTTCTCATTCACAATTCATTTCTCATCGCAAGTATCCAGTTCTAGTTGTATCGATCGGGATACAACTCCAAGTGTCCGTTACCCTAGGACAGGCTACCGATAGATGTTTTCTTCCCTGCAGGGGTGCACCAACTTACCCACCACGCTCGGTTAACTTCGTCCGGACACATTTTCCTGGGTCATGCCCGGCCTCGGCCAAACAATACGCCGCAACCCGACCTAGTCTTAATAGGGAGGTCAGGATGCCGGACTAAACCTATGCCCCCAGGGGTCATGGGCCATCTCCTCGGGAACTCCTGTACATTGCGTACGCAGCCGGTGAGCAGACCTAGCTACCTCCTTCAAAAAGGCAGGTGCTTACCAGTCCAACCCGGCGCGCGCCGCTCAGTCGCTGACGTCTATTAAGCTTCGACTGACGCATACGACGCAGAACGCCCATACTATGCCCATGTGATGGTTAGTGCTATCAGGCCAGAGACCCCTCGGATCAAATATCCAAATCGTAGTGGATTACGAGCATGCGGTAACAAGCAGAGACTCACGATCGATGTGACCCCATCGCCCCGTCTCGAGTACTTGCGGCAAGGGCTAAGAATTCCCGGCCAAGCCTCATAAGTATCTCGCAGGCACCTTCCAGGTCAACCCGACTCCACATCACTCGCTATTAAGCTCACGCGGGTACCCCTCGGGGCCGACCCGTCTTTAGTAACATGATTCAGTGTAAAGTCATAGTAATCATAGTAATTGTGTGTCTAACACCAAGGGGAAAACCCGAGGAATCACCCCCAGTGAATTCTACTCGATGTTTTCATCAAGGTGAATGTAAGAGGATCCACCCTCGAGGTTCACACTTGAGGGGTTGCACGACAGAGCCATAACTGAAGTGGTTAAGAAGGAAATCACCCTCGATGACCACGAGCGGATAGCTACACTACACAGATCTCATCAGGAGTGATGTATGAGGTTCCAACCTCGGCACTCGATGCTAACTCTGTAGAGTCAAGCAACAAAAGGGGAAAGTGATGTGCGGTGTCGGGGCCTGGACATCGAACATAAAGTGGGGGCAACTGGGACAAGGTGGGGGTCACTGATGGATCACTAACCAACCTATACTAAGCAGTTTAGGATAAGCAAGTAAGGTAACAATAAGCAGGTAACAAAAACAGGCTATGCATCAGAGTAGGATCATACAGAAAGCAGTAGCAGTTCTAATGCAAGCATGAGAGGGAAAGAAATGGGCGGTATCGGAATGCTCAAGGGGGGGGGGTTTGCTTGCCTGGTCGCTCAGACGCGAAGGAGGGGTCATCGGTCACAGGGGCATAAGCATCGTCACGGGGTTTACATAAGAGAAGAGGGGGGAGAAACAGTAAATACATAGCAAGCAAGTGCATAATAGGACAACAGGTAGAGCTAGACGTGTTCTAACGCGGTGCTACACGATACCGGTGAAAGGGGAAGTCAACCGGGAATGTTTTCCCGGTTCCGGACCTATGTCAGACAGAGGACCAGAGGGGGAATGTTCCATGTTCAGCATGCTAGGGGCATGTGACAGATGAACGGACCGCGTATTCGGATTCGTCTCGTCGTTTTGAGCAACTTTCATATATAAAACTTTTTAATCCGAGCTACGGTTTATTTTCTACGATTTTCTAAAGATTAAAGC
Source organism: Triticum urartu (assembly GCF_056163025.1). Classification (NCBI taxonomy): domain Eukaryota; kingdom Viridiplantae; phylum Streptophyta; class Magnoliopsida; order Poales; family Poaceae; genus Triticum; species Triticum urartu. The sequence continues at coordinate 203,065,036 of NC_141876.1, read as the reverse complement.
ATTTCCAGAAATTATTTAAATTGATAGATAGGGAAATATGACGTCAGCAGGACATGTTGATGACGTCAGCAGTCAACAGGACTGCTGACCAGGTCAAACTAACCAGTGGGTCCCACATGTCATACACAGAGGACTAACAGTGGGTTATTTTAATTAAACATAGTTAATTAGCAGTAGGGCCCCACATGTTAGTGACTGATTAGGTTAACTAATTAGTTTTATTTCTAAAAATGTTTTAATTAGTTTAATTACGCGGTGGGGCCCGCATGTCAGTGCCACTGGGCTGCCCAGTCAGCATGTTGACTGGGTCAACCCAGTCAACGGGGCCCCCATGGCCCACTGGCAGTGCCCCAAGGGTGGGGCCCGCCTAGCCATGTCGGCGGACGGCACCAAAGTTGCCCCGGCGAGCCAAAACGTGGCTAAGGGCGCCGACGAGCTTCGGGATTTCACCACGATGGCACAAAACGGGCGCGACCAGGCTCGCTGAAACGGCCACTTCGCGTCGCGTCCGATGGAGGGAAGCACGACAGCGGGGGTGGCCAGAATGGTCGCCGGCGACGACATCGGGCGGACGCCGAGGCCCGACGAGTTCGAAGGCGAGGCCACGGGGCACGGTTCGTCGCGGGGTTGGGGGCGTTCGAACGCAGAGACGAAGCTGCATCAAACGGTAGCGACACCGTGGCCGGGGAGGCAGCGTAGCAACAGCGGCGAGCGACGTGGTGGACGCCGGCGTTCGACCGCGAGAGGAATTGGCGATGCGGCGCGTTAGCGAGCGACAAGAGAGTCTGGCAGGGCATATGCGTTACGACGAGGCCAACGATCGTGAGCCCGTGACCATTTGGTCACCGGAAGCACGTTGGCGGCGAGCGGAGTCGGCGACGTTCTCGGGCGCTCGTTGAGCTAGGTGCTAGGGGGCACGGGAAGGCGCGTGCGCGTTGGGCTCCTATGAGCACAAGGAGCTCGATGTTGTGCTCAGGCGAGCACGACAAGGGCCATGGCCATGGCGGCGAGGCGTACCGCGGAGCTGAGCTCGGCCTAGTGCGGTGAGCATGGCTACGGGCAAATGGGGGGTGTCGTAGGAAGGGGGAGGAATCAGAGGCTCACCGGGAGCCTACAGGTGTGCAACCGTGGGCTCGGGGGAGGCTCGGCGGAGCGAATCGACGGCGGCGAGCTCGAGCATCCCGAGGAGGAAGACGGGGTGGATCCGGCGGTGTGGTGCCTTTCGGCTCCAACAGCGGGCACCGGTCGACGTGGAGGAGGACGGCGGACGTCTATGGCATGACGGAGATGCGGGGCGATGACGGTGGCCGCGGGGTTGACGCGGCGACGGCGACGGGCGCGCTCGGGCAGTGGGGAGAAAAAGGCAAGCGCGAGCAAAGGGGAGAGGAGAATGGATCTAGGAGGAAGGGGGAGAGTCAGAGAGGATCGAGGCGACACGGAGGGAGGGGATCCTTATCCCCTCGTCGGCGAGGCGCGAGGTGACGAGCGCATTCGTCGGCGACCACGTGCGCAGGTCGGTCGAACAGGAGAAGGGGGAAGGCGACCGGGGAGAGGGAGTGGGCCGGCTGGGGTGGGTTAGGTGGGCCGACCCAGGTGGGATGGCCGAAGTCCAAGGGGAGGCCAGGGGCTCTACCACTCCTTCTTTCCTTTTCCTTTTCCTTTTCTTTTTCTTTTTCTTTTCCAGTAGCTTTTGCCTTTTCTTTTAGCCACTAATGACTTAGCAAAATTAGGCCACTGGCTAAAACAATTCCACAGAATTATTGTGCAATGCCACAAAAAGAATTGTGAGGCTTTTGAAAAAGGTAGGAATTTTTATAAATTAAAAAACCATTTAATCTGTTGCTTTAGACACTGCTTTAATTGGTTTAGGCCATTTAAACACCTTGCAAAAATGTTGGTCCACCACCAATATTATCAAATGATTCCACAAGATGAACATTTTTTATTTCATGTCTGACAAATATGATTTTTTTACTTTAGATTGGATTTGAATTTGAACTGTGAGTTGGATCAAGTGAAGATTAGCAACAGTAACATGATGACATGGCACCATTAACAGGGGTTTACTATAGCATGACACTGGGGGTGTTACACCCTCTCAGTACATTTTCTTATAGACGTATGTGTTTTGGTTTATGCAATGCACCTACTACCTTTCAAAGATGTATGACTGCTATATTCTATGACTTCTGTGAAAAGATTGTTGAGGTTTACTTGGATGATTTCTCCATTTATGAACTTCTTTTGATGATTGCTTAAGCAACCTTGATCGATTTTTGCAGAGATGTGAAGAAACTAATCTTGTCTTGAATTAGGATAAGTGCCACTTTATGGTTAATGAAGGTATTGTCTTGGGGCATAAAATTTCTAAAAGAGGTATTGAATTTGATAAAGCTAAAGTAGATGCTATTGAAAAGATGACATGTCCTAAAGATATCAAAGGTATAAGAAGTTTCCTTGGTCATGTTGGTTTCTATACGAGGTTTATTAAAGACTTCTCTAAAATTTCTAGGCCTCTCACTAATCTCTTGCAAAAAGATGTACCTTTTGTTTTTGATGATGATTGTGTAGAAGCATTTGAAATACTTAAGAAAGCCTTGATTTCTGCACCTATTGTTGAGCCACCCGATTGGAATTTTCCCTTTGAAATTATGTGCGGTGCTAGTGATTATGCTGTTGGTGCTGTTCTAGGACAAAGAGTTGATAATAAATTGAATGTTATTAATTATGCTAGTAAAACTCTAGACAGTGCCCAGAGAAATTATGCTACTACTGAAAATGAATTTTTAGCAGTTGTATTTGCTTGTGATAAGTTTAGATCTTATATTGTTGATTCTAAAGTAATTGTCCACACTAATCATGTTTCTATTAAATATCTTATGGAAAAGAAAGATGCTAAACCTAGACTTATTAGATGGGTTCTCTTGCTACGGGAATTTGATTTGCATATTATTGATAGAAAGGGTGCTGAGAACCCCGTTGCCGACAACTTGTCTAGGTTAGAAAATGTTCTTGATGACCCACTACCTATTGATGATAGTTTTCCTCATGAGCAATTAGCTGTCATAAATGCTTCTCGTAATACTCCATGGTATGCTGATTATGCTAATTACATCGTTGCTAAATTTATACCACCTAGTTTCACATACCAGCAAAAGAAAAGGTTTTTCTATTATTTAAGACATTACTTTTGGGATGACCCACACCTTTATAAAGAAGGAGTAAATAGTGTTATTAGACGTTGTGTACCTGAGCATGAACAGGAATAGATCCTACACAAGTGCCACTCCAAGTCTTACGGAGGACACCACGCTGGAGATAGGACTGTACATAAGGTATTTCAATCTGGTTTTTATTGGCCTACTCTCTTCAAGGATGCTCGTAAGTTTGTGTTGTCTTGTGATGAATGCCAGAGAATCGGCAATATTAGTAGATGTCAGGAAATTCCTATGAATTATTCACTTGTTACTGAACCATTTGATGTTTGGGGCTTTGATTATATGGGACCTTTTCCTTCCTCTAATGGGTATACACATATTTTAGTTGATGTTGATTACGTTACTAAGTGGGTAGAAGCTATTCCAAATAGTAGTGCTGATCATAACACTTCTATTAAGATGCTTAAATAAGTTATTTTCCGAGGTTTGGAGTCTCTAGATATTTAATGACTGATGGTAGTTCACATTTTATTCATGGTGCTTTCCGTAAAATGCTTGCTAAATATGATGTTAACCATAGAATTGCATCTCCATATCATCCTCAGTCTATTGGTCAAGTAGAATTGAGAAATAGAGAGATTAAATTGATTTTGCAAAAGACTATTAATAGATCTAGAAAGAATTGGTCTAAGAAACTTAATGATGCATTGTGGGCTTATAGAATTTCTCATAAGAACCCTATGGGTATGTCTCCATATAAAATGGTTTATGGAAAGGCATGTGACTTACCTCTCGGATTAGAACATAAAACTTACTGGGCTATTAAAGAGCTCAACTATGATTTCAAACTTGCCGGTGAAAAGAGGTTATTTGACATAAGCTCGCTTGATGAATGGAGAACCCAAGCCTATGAGAATGCCAAGTTGTTTAAAGAAAAGGTTAAAAGATGGCATGACAAGAGGATACAAAAGCGTGAGTTTAATGTAGGTGATGACGTTTTGCTATACAACTATCGTTTAAGATTTTTTGCAGGAAAATTTCTCTCTAAATGGGAAGGTCCTTACATTATCGAGGAGGTCTATCGTTCTGGTGCCATCAAGATCAACAATGCCAGAGGCACAAATCCAAAGGTGGTAAACGGTCAAAGAATCAAACATTATATCTTAGGTACTCCCATAAATGTTGAGACCAATATAATTAATACCATAACATCGGAGGAGTACATAAGGGATACTTTCCAGAACATTTCAAACTCTGAAAAGGAATAGGTATGTGGTACGGTAAGTAAACCGACTCCAAAACTGTTCTAATGGAAATTTTCCTCCATTTTGGAATATTAAAAATAATTAGGAAAATTAAAAGTAGTCCGAAAGACGCATGAGGAGACCACAAGGGTGAAGGGCACGCTATACCCCCTAGGCGCGCGCCCTGCCTTGTGGCCACCCCGTGTGCCCTCCGGGCTCCGTTTCTTGCACAATACTTCTTTTGGTCGGTAAAAATTAATTATATAATCTCCCGAAGGTTTTGACTACCATACCACAACCAAATCTCTTGTTTTTGTTGTGAGTTGTTTCTGCAGCGGATTTAGAGCAAGATGTCTTCGCAAGAGTCGGTCGGGGAGAGTTGTGTATCTCACCCGACACCGGGCCCAAGAGCATACAGCGAAGCTGACCACTTCGGGCAATCAACAGAGGAAGAGGTGGAGGCTGACTTGGAAAGGGTGGATGCCATGGAGGAGGATCAATAAGTTACCTCTCGTCTTCAAACTAGATGTTGGGGGAACTTCAGAGCTCAGCAATACCAAATTCGGTCATTCCTCCCAATGCTAGATTTCTCTGTTATGAAAATATGAAAAAGAGTGTTGCTTTTTCTCCCGCAGCTATGAAACATCCATGGGTGAATGGAGCTCTAGCCGTCACTGGTAAACTTCACAAGGAAGTAATGGATCTTAAGCAGCAAAAAATAAGCTCAAGGAAGAGAATCACATCCTAAGGGGCATCATCGCCAAGAATATCCTGTCACCACCTCCGAAGAAAGAAACGTAAATACATGGGTATGGGCACTCCCCTTGGCGGCTGCCAAGCTTGGGGTAGGTGCCCCGGTATCGTATCACCATCACACCTTTACCTTTATCGTTTTTCTTAGTTCGATCCTTTTGATTATATCTTGATCTAGTACAATGAATTTTTAGTATGATCTAGCTTTTGAGTTTTGTTTCGATATCTATCTATGTAATTGAGTCCATGAGTTATATATAATAAAGAGTAGTTGTGAGTTGAGGGCTTTGTTATCTTGATATGATCTTGAGGAAATAAAATAAAATAAAGAATAAAAAGGAATAAAAAGATCATATATTGATCTTATGGAGAGTAATGACTTCACATATAAAGAGTATGATGAATAAAAGTTGTTGAGAGTTTACAAACATAGTTTTGGTCATTGTTGCAATTAATAGGAAGTAATAAAGAAAGAGAGGCTTCACATATAAATATACTATCTTGGACATCTTTTGTAATTGTGAGCACTCATTAAAATATGACATGCTGAAAAGTTGATGTTGGACAAGGAAGACAACATAATGAGTTATGTTTGCTTATATATGAATAGAAGTTATATTGTCATGGATCCTCCAACATGTTGAGCTTGCCTTTCCCTCTCATGCTAGCCAAATTCTTTGCACCAAGTAGAGATACTACTTGTGCTTCCAAACATCCCTTAAACCAGTTTTGCCATGAGAGTCCACCATACCTACCTATGGATTGAGTAAGATCCTTCAAGTAAGTTGTCATCGGTGCAAGCAATAAAAATTGCTCTTTAAATATGTATGATCTATTAGTGTGAAGAAAATAAGCTTTATACGAACTTGCGATATGGAAGAAATAAAAGCGACAGAATGCATAATAAAGTTCTTTATTACAAGCGGCAATATAAAGTGACATTCTTTTGCATTAAGATTTTGTTTATCAAACTATAAAAGCGCATGACAACCTCTGCTTCCCTCTACAAAGGGCCTATATTTTACTTTTATCTTCTAGCCTTATACAAGAGTCATGGTGATCTTCATCTTTCCTTTTTACACTTTTTCTTTTGCAAGCACTATGTGTTGGAGAGATCTAGGTTCCCAGGCACCTTACCTGGATGTCGCTCGATTGCATCGTGATTGTGTTCAGATGATGGATATATGGGTTATTAAGTTTAATCCGTTAACACATGAGATTATATTTTAATTTATATCTTTATCAAAAAAACTTTCCATACTTGTTTGCATGGCTCTGATGCGTATGAATTGTGTCAATGGATTACCTTCCATAGATGTTTGCATGACGTGCCTTATATGGAAATACTCCCTCCGTCACGGTTTAGAAGGCACAGTTAAATTTGCGTGCGTTTCCACAATAGACAAGGTTTAGGGCGCATTGCATTTATTTCTAGTAGCTAATTAGTACTCCAATATATTATTTCTATATGCATGCGTAGTGTGAATGCTATTTTTTAGCCCATCTCATAACCAATAGATAATCACCTAGGTCCCAGAGAATTTCCAAACGCGCCTTCTAAACCGAGGTAGTAGCCAAATCTGATTATTTAATGTCCGTCATCAATTCTCCATTAGTGAGATCAAGTAATTAAAAAGCTTACATAATATTGGGGTATAAAATATAGTAAGAACTTCAAGCACTGTGTATATAGGGATTTTTTTTGCAGATTGTATGTAGGGATTTTTAACTGAGTATATACTCATTAGATTTTTTTTGTACGTATATATATCCCAATACTCTATAGCTACATACCCCGACGTAAAATATACAAATACATACCTCAATAATACATAGTTATTATACCTGATTTTTTTTACATTTCCCTACAACTACATACCCAGGCGTGAAATATATGAATATATACCCTAATAATATGTAGGTATTATACTTTATTGTTTTTTGAAGTACATAGTCAAAAAATAAAATGGGTATCGAAATTGAAATATATGTGTACATACCCCAATATTGTTCTACAACTATATACCTATTCTCTACAACTAAATACCCCAGCATAAAATATGTCACTACATACCCCAATAATACATAGGTATTATACCTAATTCTTTTTGCATATTTCGCTACATACCCCCCGTGTGATATATATGAGTACATACTTTAATAATATGTGGTATTATACCCAATTATCTTTTGAAGCACATAGTCAAAAAGAATAAAAAAAATAAGTGGGTATGATACCCAACTGTTTTATGTATATATGTCCATGTAAATGTGTGGGCGGCATACATTTTTTGTATATACTCGCAAATACATGATCTGTCTTCTATATGGAAAGGTATGAGAGAAAAAAGCAATAAAAGGAAATGCTTCATGTTGTTTCATAGATGAAATGTCTTTTATATATATATATATATATATATGGTGGATCTATTATGATAATACTCCTTAAAAGTTTTATTCTAATAACACCAGTTTTATTCTGTTAACACTTTCGCACTTCGAAGACCCACGAACCGAACCCCTCCCCCACCTAATCCACCGTCTACCGGTCAACCCCCACCTCTCTCGCACGATTCCCCCACCCCGCCCCACTGCCTCCTCCCACTCCCAGCCGGCGCGCCTCCCCTCCCCTCCCACGATCCACCTTCTTCCTCCGCCGGTGCCGCACCTCCTCTCCTCCTGATCAATCATCTGCTGGGCGCCGCCCACCCCCGTCCGACTTATTCCCTCGCCGGCACCGCACCTGCCGGCCGGCCGTCGACCCACCCCGCCGCCGGTCTGGGCTGGCGCTGTCTGTTCCCTGCATCGCCGTCGGCCTGGCCCACGAATCCCCGAACCTCCTTCTTCTACTCTCGATCCCCGAATCCCCGAACATCCTTCCCCGACGACCCCATGTTCTCCAACCGCCCACTGCACCGCCCCCTCACCCCGCTTCCAGCCCGTGGCAACCAGCCACCGGATCTGGCCCCTGCGTCGCCGGATTCGGCGGGGCCACTGCCCTCCTCTTACCCAGCGACAGATCAAGGGGGCACACCTCAAAGCAAGATCAGGGACACGACAGCGGTGGGGAGACGTTGTCGCGCTCCTGTCCAAACCACAACCGGCGTCATCACTTCCTCAACCAGCGGCGCCCTCGCTCGTCGTCGGCCATGGCACCGCAACCAGCGGCCTTGAGCGTCTGCTCTCCAACCGATCTTCTACTTGCCGGAGTCGCCCCGGCCGATCCAGGCAGTTGGGTGAGGATTGGGGTGTCCCGGGCGTCCAGCCGACGTATTGCCGCCGGTGAGTTGGACCTCTGCCCCCCTCTTCCACCTCCCCTCCTCCATCGCTGGAGCAGCCCGCGAGCGGTGGTGCAGTGCACTGCGACTACACATCCAATGCAGATCAAGGCATCACGAAGCGGCGCAGTTCGGTGTGGAGGCTACGTCCCTCTGCTCCTCTAAGTGTTGTCCTCCCATTGACGGCAAGAAGTGCAGATAAAATCTCGTTGCAGGTTACTTGTGGTCATCGAGTTTGCAGGCACACGAGGGCACGACGGCATGCAGTTCCCCGACGCATGGGAGTTCGGTTTAAGGCATACGACGCTGCAGTGCGGATGCGGGGGCCGTTCTTGTTGGCTCCCCATAAAACCCAGTGAAACGCCATTCCTTATCCCCTGTCTCTTCATTGCACACAAATACATCAATGTGTGAGTCACTGAAAGATTTCAACCAAACACTAGAATCATTATTCCAATAAAGAACAAGACCAGCACTCAGCCCCCTTGCTTTAACACCGAAAGCATTGCTGAATCCCAAGCGATGCCTCAACTCCTGAGCTCTCTTATCTGAGACCTTAGTCTCCGAGAGAAAAACTAAGGCCGGGCGATGTAACCTAATCAGGTCACAGATTTCACGAACTGTCTCCGGTTGCCCAATTCCGCGATAGTTCAGGCAGAGAATATTCATTGGTTTCGGCGGTCATCCTCAAGGGATGCGGGGGCCGTTCAGTTTTGCAGTGAAGTGTGTATGTGTAGTACAAACAATGGGTGTATTTTTTATGTAAAATGGGTGTATATGCTGGTGTAGTCTATTTGCGTTTGCATTTATGAAGTGCTTGTGCATTGTGCACTGCAGTCAACTATTGGGGGTGGTCCAGTGCCAATTTTCTATGTCCGCTGGCACGTCCATGCATTACAGCACGTGTGTGTATGCAGCACACGGCGCGTTGGTTGCCGTTGGCTGTTGTGAAGTTGATTGTTTTTCCATTTTCAGAAAAATTGCATGACGCTATCCGGTCTTTAGTTTTATACTTAGTCATGCAGTGCACTCTTAAAATGTGGTGCAGCACTCGCAAAATCGTTGTTAGTTTTATACTTAGTCATGCAGTGCACTAGGAAAAAGTGGTGTAGTACTCGTCAAATTATTTTGTTTCTGCTCACCGACGACAATGGTGCAGCACTTTAGATGTGGCTTTGAAGCTCACTTTGTTGTTGCATGCAGTTTGTTATAATACTCCTCCGTGGTTTGCTTGGTAAAAAGGAAATATATATCTCAAAGAAGCTTGCTTTTCATTATATGTAGTTCACTCGTTTAGTCCCTGCGGTCCACTTGCTCGGTCTACGCAGGTAAAAAAATTGAGTTTGGAAAAAACTCAAGCGGTTCACTTTCGGTAGTGTCGCGGCCCGTTTACGGTAGTCTTGAGGTTCACTTTTCATAGTATTGCGGTTCACCAACGCTTCATGAAGTGCACTCCATCTCGTTTGGGAAAATTTACATCCCACAAAAAAGAAATCGTGCAGTGCACTTGTCTGTCCGATAAAGTGCGGGTCTTAGTCTAAAGAAGTGCACTCCACCTCGTTTGGGAAAATTTACGTCCCACAAAAAAGAAATCATGCAGTGCACTTGTCTGTCCAATGAAATGTGCTTTTTAGTCTAAATAAGTGTGGTTTTCTGTCTGATGCAGTACGACCCGTTTACGGTAGTCCCGAGGTTCACTTTTCATGGTCTAGCGGTTCACCAACACTCGACATGAAGTGCACTCCACCTCGTTTAGGAAAATTTACGTCTCACAAAAAAGAAAAATCATGCAGTGCACTTGTTTGTCTGATGAAGTGCAGTTTTAGTCTAATGAAGTGCGGTTTTCTGTCTGCTGCAGTACATTAGACGATTTTGGTGTCGCGAAAAAACAGAGTGTTCGCATTTCGTTAAAATCAAAATTGCTCTTAAACCGTAAGGAATCAGAGAGAGTGTTCTACATGAAAAAGTTGCGCCTCATTGATATCTTTCCAACGACGTATAATTTGAATCATTTTGACCAGCGGTTCATAAAAATTTTGCAAAAAACGGCCGCTGTCTCTCGTCGCTGGCCGCATGATTTTCAAAATTAACTAAAAACCATAAGAAATCTCAAAAACATGTCAACATATGAAAGTTGCTCCTCGTCTGTAGCTTTTCAACGACGTATCATATGCCTCATTTCGACAAATGGTTGGAAAACTGAAGCGAAAACAGTACCGAAAATTTCAAAAAGTTTAAAAAACAGAATTCCGCGATTTACTAAATTTGAAACTGCTCTGAAACCGTAACGAATTAGAGAAAATAATAAAAAGGAAAAAGATGCGCCTCAACGATATCTTTCCAACGGTGTATCATTTGCTTCATTCTGACTAGTGGTTTTGAAAAAACCGCGAAAAAACGCTCGCTGCCACTCGTCATCCGCCGCACCATTTTTAAAACTGCTCTTAAACCGCGGGGAATCTCAAAAAATGTTCAACATAGCGAAGTTGCGCCTAATCCATAGCTTTCCAACGGTATATTATAAGCCTCGTTACAATAAACGGTTAAAAGACTAGAGTGACAATAGTACTAGAAAAAGACTGCTTGCAGTTTTTTCCGACACGAAGTTCACTCGCCTGAGTACTGCAGCACACTTGATTCAAACAATGACGTGCACTTGTGTTGAACGTGCAGTGTGGAAGTGATCAGAATAGTTATTCTACTAATATCGGCTTATACACACACACATACACACACACACATAAACACTATTCTGATCACAGGATCAGAATAATATTCTGATCACAACAAGAACTTTCTGAATTACAAGCCTGAACTTTCCTCTGTAGGAACCCGACCTTCGGCCTATCTTCGCAACCGTGTCTCCTCGCATGAATTATTTTGGTCAGTCGTGTTCTATATGATTTAAGTGTAATATAGAAACGGTTTTTAGCAACCAAATGCCCGTTTTAAATAGGAATCTCGCTCGTTAGCGGATTTTGCTCTCGGGTCGTGATGAACTTGCGTTTTTTGCAATTTTACTGCCTGAGTTGGTCGACCTGAACTTCCCACGGTGCTAGGTTGAACTTCCGCCAACATTGCTCAAATGGGGCTCGCGATATACCGTTCGAAAGCTATGGACACGAGTACATGACCCAAGTTAATTTTTTGGCAAAATGTGAGCGGTTTAAAAGCAGTTTTGAAAATCGTTTTTTCTTCACACAAAAAATGTGAATCGTATTTTCGATCGCATTTCTAAAATGTTTATCGGAATGAGACAAATAATATGGCGTTGGAAAGCTACTGCAAAACCGCTCCTTCCAGATGTTGAAAGTTTTCTCTAATTCCCTATGGTTAAAGAGTAATTTGGAAAATCGTAGAATTTCACAAACACAACAGCCGAGTTCGTATTTTCGATGGCATTTCTAAACGGCTAATCCAATTGCGACAAATGATACAACGTTGGAAATCTTATGAAAATGCGCTACTTTTTCATGTTGAAAGTTTTTTCTAATTTTGAACAGTTTAAGAGTAATTTAGAAACGGTCCAAGTTCCAACGAGTTCGTATTTTTGTCGGAGGGAAACGACACATATGGGGTCACTTGGATCCCTTCTACGGTTGGCGGGCGCGGAGTTGTGCAAAGAGCGGGTCTGGCGGTCAGCACAAGGATCATTTACCCAGGTTCGGGCCGCATAGACGCGTAAAACCCTAGTCCTACTTTGATGTATATTTGAGTGTTCTTGAGTTCCTGAACTAGCTACGGTGTCTCCCTGGTTCCAAAGATCCGACTCCCCCTCCAGTACGCCTTGGGCCTCCTTTTATAGACAAAGGAGGTCGCCACAGTGGCACACAGGAGGTGAAAAGGTGCATCACGGCTGAGTCTATTTTCTGGCACCATCGGACAAACGCATTTAATGCGCTGCCGACGTGCCCCTCTTGCTTTATCGGGGACGGCGAGGAAGCTCGTCCCAACTGCCGCTGCCTCGCTTGGCTCCGACGCGTGTCCGAGCTGACAAGGCGTTGTAGCGCCATGTTGGCTGGCTGTTGGGCTGGCGTGATGGCGGAGCCTTCACGAAGATCTACATGCCACCACGCAGGTGCTTGCTGAGTCGGTGTGGAGGCCGCACGCTGCCACGCAGACGCCTGCCCAACTGGTTGAGCTAGCTGCTGCATGTGAGCAGCGATGGAGTCTTGGCAGATGTGGGCCTGGCTGCGGCCCCGCAGACGTCCTCGGCAAGGGTCTTGCCGAGGACCCGGCAAGGGTCTTGCCGTGGCACTGCGGTCGTCCCCGGCAAGGATCTTGCCGGGGGTCTCGTGGATTTCCTTGGCAAGGATCTCGCCAAGGATCGTCGTCTTCTGGTTCTCATCCGATCTTGCGTATTTATAATCTCTACAAAGATCTGCATGCCATTGTGGAGGTGCCTCCCGAGCCTTGGTTTTGATGTGGCTGATGGCGTCGGAAACCCTTGGGCTCAAGGGTGGCGCGCTCTGCTGGCGTCAGGCAAGTTGCCCCGGCAAGGATCTTGCCATGGCTGCGGAAGCCACCCCAGCAAGAGTCTTGTCGGGGGAGCCCACCTCGCCCTCTTGCTTTCTTTGCACCCCTGGTCCTGGCGTTGCCCTGGCTGTCTTGCGCTCTGGCATCCCTCCTCTGCCCTGCTCAGTGCGGCCGTGGGCGCGGCTCTGACTGCCCATGCACAAGTAAAGGGGTGCAAAAGGAGAGCCCCTACTTTTGTACACCGACAGGAGCCCCCGGGCCAGGGCCACACATAAGCGCGACGTGTTGTTGGGCTAGGCCCAGAATGGTGCGCGGGCAGGCGGGGCGGATTTTTACTATAGTAACTTTTCTGTACGATTCTCTTCCCCATGACCCGCGTTGAACGTGCGACGTGGGGGGTCATGCGTGACGTGGGGGTCATGCATGGGGCAGTTTTCGCATGCATGCGTCACATCGCAGTAGATGGTAAAGAGGGGGCCCGCGCCTTCCCCATAAAAAGGAATAACCGCGGGCGCACTGCTCATTTACCCTCCGTGCCTTCTCCAATCTCGGAACCGCCGTCCTCTCCTTCCTCCTCCTCAAGCTCTTGCTCTCGCTTGCTGCCGCCGCATTTTCGCTGCCCTTCCCGCTTCACCTCTCGCAGCCGCCATGGCACCCAAAACCAGCAAAGGCAAAGGAGTGGCCAAGGACGTCGGGGGACGGAGCCGCCGGATAGTGAGTCGGCGGCGCGGCGGACGCAGCTCGCCTACTTTCCCTCGACGGTCGATGCGGTCCACCTCCGGGACAGCTTCAAGCCCTTGTGGGGGTGCAAGACGGGGGAGAGACGACCAGGCATCCGGCCACGCGCATCATCCCCGCTGATTGCGCCAAGGCCGGCCCGAATCGATACCCATTCTTCGTCGACTACTTTTCCTGTGGCCTTTGCCCCCCCTTTCTCTGATTTCTTCAATGATGTCATACACACCTATGGCTTCCACCTTCTGGATTTCACTCCAAATGTCGTGGCATGCATGGCCATTTTCGCCCATCTCTGCGAGGGCTTTCGCTGGAGTGCATCCCAACACGACGCTTTTTCGCCACTACTTCTATCCTCGGATCTAGAGGGGAGGCGCCATTTCCGGTTGTGTCGCCTGGATCCCAAGGACCCTGTAGAAGGGGACGTATCCAGAGGGTGTTCAGAAGGAGAGGTGGGAGGAGTGGCGAAGCCGGTGGTGCTGGATTGAGGAGGAGGACCCACAGGAATTTTGCCAGGTTTGCCAAGCGCCGCCGGTTCGCAGAGACGACTGGGGCGATGTCGACGCCCAAGATGGGAAGCTCACGGTCGCCATCACCAGAATCCATCGCCTCACCGTTGTCGGGCTCACCCTGGAGATGATTGGGGCGGATTTCATCCGCCGCCGCATCGCTCCACTGCACAACAAGGGGAGGTCGGCCTGGCTCTTCAGGAATACGGTTGACATCATGCGGCTCCGCCCCGGCCTGAACCACAACTTCACGATGATGGGGCACGCCCACTTCTGCCAGCGGCTTTTTTAGCTCGACATGAACCGCGACGGCAGGGCCGAGAGGACCGGCAAGTTCGCGAAGGCCGGCAAGGTCGCCAAGGGGCCCCTGTTCGGGTTGCTGGCGAGGGGTGGTCCCGCTGAGCAACAACTCCTGCCAAACCGACATCATCGCCATGATGCTGGATTGTAATGCGCATGGCCTTGACCCGAATTGGGTCGAGCCAGAGGCGGACCAGGTGCAGAAGTTCTTTGACACCCTGTCGGAGAAGTACGTCCGCGAAGAGCCGCTGCTCATCCAGGACACCACCCAAGCGGGGCTGGATTATATCGCCGCCAGAGCGATGGAGGCGGAGCTCGCCAAGGAGGCCGGCAGCGCTGGCGGCATGGAGGACGAGGCCACGGTGGCAGCGGAGGATAACGAGCTCGCCCAGTGGGCGGAATCCGCTGGGGAGGCCAGCAGCGCCGGCACCGGGGCCCCTGTCATTGAAGATGAGGTCGATGAGTCATCCGGGGAGGAGGTCAAGGCTGTCGAGCCCCCAGCCACGGGGAGAGGGCGTGTCCTGCGGCGGGCCAGCTCTGGTGAGCCGTTGCGGCCCAGTAGGGCCGCACAACCGCAACAACCTCAAGAGGCGTCCATGCGCCAGGCGAGGGCCACGACGGCGGCGGAGAAGGCGGTGAAGGCTACGGTGGCGAAGAAGAAAGCGACTGCCTCTTCTTCGTCCAAGCGCCCTCGGACTCCACCCGCTTCCCCTCCTCCCGCAGACGACGACACGGAGGTCATCTTCGACCTCGGGTCCCTTAGCCCGAGGAGGAAGAGGAAGGCATCGGAAGAGGAGGCGGAGGATGAGTAAGTATCTGATCTTTTGTCATCTCCGTCCCCTCAGACCGTGCTGCTTTTCTTAACTTGTCTTCATCTTCGCAGGGATATGGAGATGCTGGCCCAGAGGGTGGCGAAGAGGGCCAGGGCCTCGATGGGCGGCCAGTCCCCAGTGGGCACCTCGAGTACGTCGCTGGTGGTGGAGAGCAGCCCGGATAGCAGCCCCCAGTGTGCGTTGATCACTCGCTCCCCAGCAACGTGTGCTGCGACACGATTTCTTGGTGCTGACCTAGCCGTGGTTGCAGGAGGAGGACGACAGCAGGAGGGGCCACTGAGGGCCACCCCCAACACGCCGCCCCCATCAACCACGCTGCCCCGAGGGGCGTCCCCGGAAAGGGCGCCAAGCACCGAGCCCATGCGCATGAAGGAGGAGGAGGAGGCGAACCCGGGCGCCGGCGGCTCCGTCCCGGCACCGTATGTTAGTGGGGAGGGGGCCACTCCATCCCAGCTTGGCACGTGTGAGTTGTTTGCCTCCTGTTCCCGCTTGTTTTTCTTCTTTCGAATTTTGATCTTGACTTCGCCTCATTCTCCTTCTCGGTATCCAGATCCTTCCTCGACGGACCGGGAGGACGTGGACACTGTCATCGAGGAGGTCGCTAGGGATGCCACGGCCGAGGACGACGAGATCGCCGCTGAGGAGGCTACCAAGGATGTCGCTGAGGACGCCGTCAAGGGGCCTACCGGGGAGACCGGCGAGGCCGCTGCCGAGGAGGCCGATAAGGGGCTTGCCGAGGAGGCCAGCAAGGCCGCTGGTGAGGAAGAGGTGGTTGATGACCATCCTTCCTCCTCCACCGCCTCTAGCTCGGGCAAGTATCTGAAGGTGAGCGATGACCTGTTCGTCCACCTCCCATGGACGGCGAGCACCAGGGCGCCTGTCGAGGGGGAGGTGTTCGACGACGAGGTGCTTGCCGCTGCCGGGCTCAAGGTCGTTGATGAACCGAGCGTCGATGGCGGCGGTTCCCAGGAAGAGTGGCTCCTCCAGAGCATGAGCGCCAACTTCCACAAGCTTCAGGCGCTTCACCGTGCCCGCCTGGACAAGGCCAAGTCTAGGATGGCAGCGGTGGACAAAGCGGAGGCGGACCTCGAGGGGCGCGTCACCGAGACGCAGGCTTGGTTCCGCCAGGCCAGTGAGGAACTGAAGACCGCCCAGGATCTGCTAGCCGAGTGCAAGCTGGAGCTTGTCATGAAGCAGGTCGATATTGAGAAGGCCCAGGAGGCGGCGAGTCAACATGCCGCCAAGGACGAGGCCGCTCGGCATCAGCACCAGGCCGAGCTGAACTCCTAGAAGGAGGACCATGCCGCTCGCGAGGATAAACTCACCGCGACACTCCACGGCAAGGACGAGGAGGTCGAGGAGCTTGTCGTGTAGCGGACCCAGGAACTGTAGCAGAGGCACGATGAGGCCCTCAATGCTTAGGCTCAGATCCATGCCGGAAAGGTGAACGAGCTGGAGATGGAGAGGGACAGGCTGAAGAAGGAGATCCAGGAGCTGACGGGGGAGAGGGACGCGACCAAGGGCGCCTTGGCTGATGCGCAGGCCACAGTCCTCGACAAGGTCGAGCTACTCTCCATGGCCAACGAGTCCATCAAGGACCTGAAGCTGAAGCTCGAGGGTCTTGAGGGGACACTCTCAGAGGTCAGGGTCCGGGAGGAGACCCTGACCAAGAATCTGGAGGAGGAGAGGCAGCTGCGGAAGAACGACGCCGTCAGCCACACGGATTTCATGGCGGGCGAGAAACTCTGGATCAGCCGCCTCGCCGATGTCGCCGGCAGGATCACCACGCAGCTGGCTACCATGGGGATGCCAAATGTGAGGTACGTCCCGGAGCCGAACGTGAGTCCTAATGCCAGGCTGACTCTATTCTTCGAGGGTGTTCTCGGGGCCCTGGAGCGGTTCTGCTCCAATAGGGAGGCCTCTCTGGCCGAGGAGGCCCGGAGGCTTTGCCGGGGTGCCATGACCAAGGTCCTCACCAAGGTGGCATACTGGAATCCTGACCTCGACTTTGAAGCTACGCTGGCTAGCTTGCCGGAGGGCATGGACCTCGCGCCACTCGAGGAGTGTATCGAGCTCGTCATCAGCCGCATCGACGGAGTTCGGAGGATAGAAGGCCAGCGCCGGGACTAGGCACCCCGTTTCTTATCGCCGCTGCAAGTTCATGACCAAGACAATTTTTATCTTTAGTTAGAACTGCAGCAACAAATGATGCAATATAACTCTGAAGTGCTTTTGAAATGATGCATGTTATTTTTCCGTTTGATCTCCCTTTGTATGTGCACCCTACGTTAATCGGGGTAGGCTTGCCGGCGCGGAAACCTAGGCCGCGGTGCCTTGAGGACGGATCCTCAAGGGCCTGCCGGGTATGCTTGCTGCTGGGCAAACCACCTCACTTCTCTTAACACAGCCGCTCGAGCTGTCGAGCGGACTCGAGACAGAACGAGAGCGTTGCCAATCGCAGAAGGTCACCCTGTCGTTCTCCACGCAGCTGCTCGAACTGTTGAGTGGACTCGAAACAGAATGAGAGCGTTGCCAATAGTGGCAGGGCCCCATTGCGTGCAGGTTTTCTATACACAGGGCAAGATCGTCAAGGATGATAACCATATATATATAAAGGAATTACTCAAAGTTTTGCATGACTTAGCTTTTCTGCCGCTGCGTGAGCGTTCACTGCGTCCACCGAGGACGCCACTTGTTCCATCGTCTTCTTCCTTGAAGTGATGACCACGATGAAGCCGCTGCTTCAACCAGACCAGATTTCCACAACTGTGCACCCCCTACCTGGCGTGCCAGAGATGTCGGTGGGAAACGACACCTATGGGGTCACTGGGATCCCTTCTACGGTTGGCTGGCGCAGGGTTGTGCAAATAGCGGGTCTGGCGGTCAGCACAAGGATCGTTTGCCCAGGTTCGGGCCACAGAGACGCGTAAAACCCTAGTCATGCTTTGATGTATATTTGAGTGTTCTTGAACTAGCTACGGTGTCTCCCTGGTTCCAAAGATCCGACTCCCCCTCCAGTACGCCTCGGGCCTCCTTTTATAGACAAAGGGGGTCGCCACAGTGGCACACGGGAGGTGGAAAGGTGCATCGTGGCTGAGTCTATCTTCTGGCACTGCCGGACAAACGCATTAAATGCGTTGCCGACGTGCCCCTCTTTCTTTATCGGGGATGGCGAGGAAGCTCGTCCCAGCTGTCGTCGCCTCGCCTGGATCCGACGCACGTCCGAGCTAATGAGGCGTTGTAGCGCCACGTTAGCTGGCTGCTGGGCTGGCGTGATGGCTGAGCCTTCACGAAGATCTGCCTGCCACCATGCAGGTGCTTGCTGAGTCGGTGTGGAGGCCGCACGCTGCCACATAGACGTCTGCCCAACAGGTTGAGCTAGCAGCTGCATGGGAGCGGCGATGGAGTCTTGGTAGACGTGGGCCTGGCTGCGGCCCCGCAGACGTCCTCGGCAAGGGTCTTGCTGTGGCACTGCGGTCGTCCTCGGCAAGGATCTTGCCGGGGGTCTCATGGATTTCCTTGGCAAGGATCTCGCCAAGGATCGTCATCTTCTGGTTCTCATCCGATCTTGCGTATTTATGATCTCTAGAAAGATCTGCATGCCACCATGGAGGTGCCTCCCAAGCCTTGGTTTTGATGTGGCTGATGGCGTCGGAAACCCTTGGGCTCAAGGGTGGCGCACTCTGCTGGCGTCAGGCAAGTTGCCCCGGCAAGGATCTTGCCGGGACTGCGGAAGCCACCCCGGCAAGAGTCTTGCCGGGGGAGCCCACCTTGCCCTCTTGCTCTCTTTGCACCCCTAGTCCTGGCGTTGCCCTGGCTGTCTTGCGCTCCGGCATCCCTCCTCTGCCCTGCTCAGGGCGGCCGTGGGCACGGCTCTGACTGCCCGTGCACAAGTAAAGGGGTGCAAAAGGAGAGCCCCTACTTTTATACACCGACAATTTTCGAGCTAAGTTTTTACCCGTACGTCTGAATGCAGCAAATGATATGTGATACGTCTCCGTCGTATCTACTTTTCCAAACACTTTTGCCCTTGTTTTGGACTCTAACTTGCATGATTTGAATGGAACTAACCCGCTAGGACTACTGGGGTCTCTAATCCCATTTGCTCCCCTAGCTTTCGTCTCTCAGTGTCAGTGTCGGCCCAGCAGAGTGCTTTCACCGTTGGTGTTCTTTCCGATCTCAATGCATTTCACCGCTCCACCGGAAATTCCCTCTGCCCCTACCGCACTCCAGCTTGGTAGTTTCCACCGCCTGTCCAGGGTTGAGCCCTGGGATTTGACGACGGACTTGAAAAGCCACCTACAGACGCTTTACGCCCAATCATTCCGGATAACGCTTGCATCCTCTGTCTTACCGCGGTTGCTGGCACAGAGTTAGCCGATGCTTATTCCTCAGAACTGACGCTGTTTTCAGCAGAATTACCATGATGTTATTTATGTGCAGGAGCAAACGTTCTCGGAATGACCTGAAACTTCACGGAGCCACTTTTCAGAAAATAAGAAAAATACATGCCAAAGATGAAGGCCAGGGGGCCCACCGTCTCTCCGCGAGGGTGGGGGCGCGCCTGCCCCCCTAGGGCATGCCCCCTACCTCGTGGGCCCCCTGTTGCCTCTCCGACGCCAACTCCACCTCCATATATTGAGTTTCGGGGAGAAAAAAACAGAGAGATGAAATCATCATGTTTTACGATACGGAGCCGCCGCCAAGCCCTAAAACCTCTCGGGAGGGCTAATCTGGAGTCCGTTAGGGGCTCCGGAGAGGGGAATCCGTCGCCATCGTCATCATCAACCATCCTCCATCACCAATTTCATAATGCTCACCGCCGTGCGTGAGTAATTCCATCGTAGGCTTGCTGGACGGTGATGGGTTGGATGGGATCTATCATGTAATCGAGTTAGTTTTGTTAGGGTTTGATCCCTAGTGTCCACTATGTTCTGAGATTGATGTTGCTATGACTTTGCTATGCTTAATGCTTGTCACTAGGGCCCGAGTGCCATGATTTCAGATCTGAACCTATTATGTTTTCATCAATATATGAGTGTTCTTGATCCTATCTTGCAAGTCTATAGTCACCTATTATGTGTTATGATCCGTTAACCCCGAAGTGGCAATAATCGGGATACTTACCGGTGATGACCGTAGTTTGAGGAGTTCATGTATTCACTATGTGTTAATGCTTTGTTTCGGTTCTCTATTAAAAGGAGGCCTTAATATCCCTTAGTTTCCGTAAGGACCCCGCTGCCACGGGAGGGTAGGACAAAAGATGTCATGCAAGTTCTTTTCCATAAGCACGTATGACTATGTTCAGAATACATGCCTACATTATATCAATGAACTGGAGCTAGTTTTGTGTCACCCTAGGTTATGACTGTTACATGATGATACGCATCCGGCATAATTCTCTATCACCGGTCCATTGCCTACGATCTTTTCATATATTGTTCTTCGCTTATTTACTTTTCTGTTGCTATTGCTATCATCACTACAAAATACCAAAAACATTACTTTTACTACTGTTACCTTTTGTTACCGTTATCACTACTATCATATTACTTTGCTACTAAACACTTTGCTGCAGATATTAAGTTTCCAGGTGTGGTTGAATTGACAGCTCAGCTGCTAATACTTGAGAATATTCTTTGGCTCCCCTTGTGTCGAAGCAATAAATTTGGGTTGAATACTCTATCCTCGAAAACTGTTGCGATCCCCTATACTTGTGGGTTATCAATATGGCGTTGGAAAGCTTGAACAAATGCGAAACTTTTTGGTATATATTTTTTCTCCTAATTCTTTGCAGTTTTAAGTCAATTTTGAAATTACTGAAAATGTATTTTCACCGTAATTTCTACAAACTTTATCGGAATGGGGCAAATAATATACCGTTGAAAAGCTATGGAAAATGCAAAACTTTTTCATGTAGATGTTTTTGTCTTATTCCTAGCCGTTTTCAAGTAATTTCGAAGACATCGACATCATTCGTTCTGCCTTTATCACGAAACAGATTCTTCAAAAATGCACCGCGTGAAGAACTTGAACTTCTCGGCATGTCTACTTGAACTTCACTTTGTTTTTCACGTGCTTTTTTTGCTTGTAGCTCTCCATCCACTCACCGGAATTGAGCAAGTGATATACCGATGGAAAGCTGCTGTAAACACGCAACTTTCCCGTGTTGATCATTTTTTCATAGTCGCGATAGTTTTAAAAGTTTTTCATCTGAAATTCATTCAGTGTAGTAGTTGAACTTCCTGATGTTTTCATGTTGAACTTTTATGACGTATTTTCATTTGTAACTTTCTCATCCACTCGTCAATGTTACACAATTGATATATCTTTTGTACAAACCTCTCTCACAATATTTTTTTAGTTTTCTCCGACCGAGGATTTGAACTTATAACAACAAAAAAATTGGACCTTACCTTTTAATTCATTTTTCTCGTATTATACACACACCATGTGCTACATGAACTTTTTCCATTTTTATAATTTGAATTTTTTATTTTTTTGGAATCAAATTGCTCCAAAATAATAACTAAAGTTCTTTCTGGATTGAGAAAATTATTTTAAAACGCATAAAATATTTTTTTTTCTTTTTAATCATGGAAATACAAGGTGAACCTCTCTTGCAATAATTTTTGAACTTACCCGGACAGAGCACTTGAACTTTTTTCAAAAAATATTTGAAGTTTTTATTTTTTTATACTTTTATTCTCACCTAAAATGCATTCCTTGCAATACTTGAACTTCTCGTTATTTGCACTATGAACTTCGGTTACATTTTTGTGTATACGTCGAATTATAAGCAATTGAAGATCAGGTGTCATTTTTTGCCATTTCAATTTTTGACCTCTTTGTGTATTTTGAGAAATCGCAAAAATTGGAGTTTTTTTAGTAAATGTCGAACTTCTTCATTATTTTGAATTGAACTTCTTGGTTTATTCGTTAGTAATGGAAAAAATCCAGTTTTTGTAATAAATAATTAACTGCTTCGTTTTTTGAAATTGGACTTCTTGGTTTAAATTTTTAGTAACGATTAAAACCTGACTTTTTCATATACATTAAACTACTCTATTTTTAAAAATTGAACTTCTTGGTTTTTTTAATTTGGACTTCTTGGTGTTAATCATTTGTAACAGGAAAAATCCTAGGTTTGTAATAAACATCAAACCATTGGGTTATTTCATTCTGAACTTCACTGTTTTGTAATTTGAATTGCTCTATTTCTTAATTTCAATTACTTGGTTTATTCTTCAGTAATGGGGAAAATCATAGTTTTACAATGAACATCAAACCTTTTTTAACTTCTTTTCTGAACCTCCCAAGGTTTCATCCTTGAACTTTTCATTTCTCGTCATGTTAACTCAAAGTTTTTCTTTTGCAATACCCATGGGTTTGTTTGTTGATTTTTTTATTCTTTTGGACTTACGTATATATTACATGATTTTTATTCTTTGGGAACCTACTGAATAAGAACATAGCTTGCCCATGGCGTACAAACACATACACATAGAAATTATACGTGCACACTGGCTAGTAATAAATGAAATCTCTAGAAAGTACTGAACTTCTTTGTGCATATTTTTGGAGGAAATGTGTACAAATAACTCAGGACAAGAACTGTGAACATTTACTCGCCGATGATTTTGAACTTCTGCAATAATAGATGGATTTTTCACAAAAAAGAAAAGGAAGATGTGGCTCTCTTGCCACGGAACGCCTTCCAACCAAAATTCTAGAAAATGGTCCAAGCTAGAAGTTTTTGAACTTCTAAAATGATAGTTGATTTTTTAACCTTTGGCCGTGTACCTTTTATGAACTTCAGTTTTTGACGAATGCCCCTGGTTTTGGGAACTTCTCTTTCTTTTATTTCACTGAATTTTTTCAGCGATAGTAATACATGAACTTCACTAACTATTTTATTGTCAAGATACCAAAGGTGTGCAACAACAACATGCATCACATGCACTTTTTGACGAACCAATTCATTGAACTATCACACGCAAAGAGGAAGAACTTATCTGACCGTATCAATTTTTTGTTACTCTAGTGCTCTTCTTGACATTTTTGGGGCACTTATTTTGCATTTTGTGGACCACAAGAATACATGGGAACTGGTACCTTATGCACATACATGGGATAATATGTATGTGTATTATTTTTTCTCGCTTATAATTAAAATGATATTCTCTTTTGAGGCAAAAGCACAAACACATGCGGCGCACACTAGCTGGCTACAAATCTAAAACTTTCTTTAGTTCGTGTGTGTGCGCGCGCACTCACACACGCATGACACACGTGGCAGCAACATAACGCACGCATGCACACCATGCGAATTGATGGAGTTTTGTGGGCGAACTTGTACAATTTTTGCATGTTGAACCGCGTCATCTTTAGAAAATGAACTTCTCCTTTATTTTTTTTCTTAATAACAACACACCGTTGTAAAGGAAATAGATATTTCTTTTACAAATATTCATGTGGTTGTACCAAATAATCCAACACGGACAATTGTTTTTTGAAGCACCAACCGTAGAACAATTGTTCTACGGTTATTTTCATTAATAATAAGTATATTTACAAAAGAGAAAACAAAAAAGAACCAAAAGGGTTTATCATATTCGGGTTTTTTCTAACATAAAGGCATAAAAAGTTTATCCACTTCTTAAACACGGACAATTGTACATGACACACTCACGAGACCACACTTCTGAGAATAATAGGAAAGCAACGATTTCTCTCTCACTAACATCTGTGACTTTTTTTACATGACACACCACATCATCTTCCCCAGGGTGCTGGCCTGCAAGGACATCCAGGAATCTGGTGGTGCGGACGACTGGGAACAGAAATGTTGCCTGCATGCAAGACGAGACCAAATCAAATGCAAAATTATTATTTTTTCTATATCTGAACGTCATGCAGTTTCATACATGAAGTTCCATGGTTCTGTTTTCCCTCAACTTTTAAGTTGTAAAACATTAGAGCTTGGGGATATGCATTTTTGATAAGTAGGCACAGAAGTTTGGAAATAAAAAATATACAGGGAGTAGCAATAATTCATCACATATTCTGCCAAAGATACATAGTACGAGATTCGGTCTCTGAAAACACAACATGAACCACTCATGCCACCTGATAGATAAGGGGCAGCTAGTATACAAGAAACTTTAAAAACAAGATGCTAACACTAGTTTTAGATCCAAAACTAGTATAAAAATAGCTTAATATATCAGTAAGTTCAGAGAAGTATACAGGTTCAGTGAGAATAGAGGAATGCATAGAGAAAAAATTAGGAAAAATGATTAACAATGAAAAGAACACAAACATCCATTATGCAAAATAACATGTTATCAAGATTTCAGAAAATCTTTGGAGTGTATTTCTGAATATCAACATCTGATTTTTTTTCCTTGCAGGAGTCACAGGATATACTAATTTACACCATTGTTCTTAGTTGGATGGTGTCTGCACCCCAATCTGCACTGCACCCAGGATCTTGACTACATGTTGCAAATTGTAGGCACTAGCACGACAGCTACGGAGGCAGATCACGTACGCGATGACAGAAGGGCTGCTGGACGGCGTACATGATGGACGAGCATGTGCATGCCTCTATCTCAAGGAGTCACCGGCGGGAGGCCGTGTTGACCATGGTGCAAAAGCTCGGCCTCGCACCATCTTGGTCCGTGACGAGCAGCGGGAGGAGCGACTATAGACAGGAGCAGTTGAGCTCGACGTGAGGGGCGGCGAGTTTTTCTGAGCCCGCCTTGTCGCTGAAGTCCAAACCCACCTCAACTTGTTTGGAGTTAAAATAATCAGGAACACAAGTAAGGCATTAGCAGGTAACACGAACCAAGCAAACTAAACACGCACAAACTTCAACATGAAAACCACGTTTTCAATTTTTTCTATGATTTGCTAGTAGGGGATTGACATGAAGTGCACTGGAAAAATGAAGTTGAACTTTCCCAAACAACTATTCTGCACCTAGTGAATCAACGATCCATTACGTGAACATTTTTTTGCTCCTTCTTTTCATAATGAACTGAAGCTGCTACAATTTATGGACTTTTGCGGGTTTTGCTTGTCTCTTTGAGGGGTAAATTTGCAGCAACACTAGCAGTTTTTTGGTCAATTTCAGATCAACGGTTTCTAAAGAAGAGGGGAGAATGATGTTTTTCTGGTCAGGAAAATGAAGACGAGGGAAGTAGCAACACTAGCAGTTTTGCATGTTTGTCCTTCATTCTGGGCGCCGTCATGGCGACCATCTACAACATGTTCGTCGGCTGCAAACTTGAAATTTAGATGCAAGCAAAGAGCAGCTGCAAACTTGAACTATAGCGCTAGCTGGGTAGTACCTTTTGTTGAGGGAACGGTGAAGTACATCAGTAGGTGATATCCAAATTCATAAGAGAGAGAGAGAGAGGGAGAGAGAGAGCAGCAGCCTGCATCAATGGAAGAGAGCGTCGACGACAACATCTCTAAATTGTGTCTGTCAGCAGCACTATAACTTGTGTCTACGTTCTCTTCCATTGATGCTGACAGAATAATGCTGCTGCTCCTACCTTGGCGGTCGATCAAGCGGCTTGACCGTTCCACCGAGTCTGAAGCTCCGGCGATCGAAGCAAAGGAGATCGATCGATTGCCCTCACGTACCCTACAGTTGTACGTGGAAACGGAGACATGGCCAAGCATCAAGCCCCACCCACACCTGAAAATTGAAAAAGAAACAGAAACAGAGAGTCAGAGACACACAAGCATGAGTAGAATTCAAACAAGGTGGATGCAATGGATAGATACGACCCACGCAGCCAAGACCGATCAAGCAGACCAACCGGCGTCTAGCTTACCAGATTTCAGAAGAAAGTAAGAGCACTTCCTCCCGTGATAGTGCTAGACTATAGCCTCCCCCTCTCCATTGCAGGTAGCAGCAACTTAGAGAAGATACAAGAATGAAGGTCGAGCTTTGGCCTCAGACAGGTCGCTGCTTAGGCCTCGGCAGTTCGTCGATGGCCCGAGGTGAGTGGCCATGGCGGCGTGATCCAGCAGTTGCAGCTCGAGCTTTCTCCGGCGACCTGCTGTTGCACGAGTTGTACTCCGACGGTGGCATTGCGCGGGGATGGGGGCCTTCCAGCGATGCATAGGAAGAAGTAGGGGAAGCCGTCGTCGAGCTTTCTTGCAGGGGTTGCAGTGGCTTACCGATCCAACGGCTGCCAATTCGTGGGAACCGGCGATGGGGCAAGATCCGGCGAGCACTCCGGCAGATCTGGGCGGGGTAGGTTGTTCCCGGCGCATCGGGGTGGGTGAACGGGCGGCGGCTGGAGGTCGCGCGCAACCCCTGCGCCTGACCAGGAGCGTTCCTGGTCGCCGGATGTGGTGGGAGGCGGCGGGGCCACGGGAGGTCCAGGAACGCCGGGGACGGGGGTGATACGTCTCCAATGTATCTATAATTTTTTATTGTTTCATGCTATTATATTCTCCATCTAGGATGTTTTATATACATTTATATGATATTTTATATGATTTTCGGGACTAACCTATTAACCTAGAGCCCAGTGCCAGTTTCTGTTTTTTCCTTATTTTTGAGTTTTACAGAAAAGGAATACCAAATGAAGTCCAATTGACGTGCTAATTTTTGGCGATTTTTTATGGACCAAAAGAAGACCTCGGAGTAAAAGAGTTGGGCCAGAAGAGTCCGGGGCCATCCACGAGGGTGGGGGGCACACCCACCCCCGAGGCACGTGGGCCTGCCTCGTGGATGACTCGGACACCTTCTTGACGTGAGACTGACGCCAGAAATTCCTATAAATACAGAAACCTTCAGAAAATAACCGAGATCGGGAGTTCCGCCACCAGAAGCCTCTGTAGCCACCGAAAACCAATCTAGACTCGTTCCGGCACCCTGCGGGAGGGGGGAATCCCTCTTCGGTGGCCATCTTCATCATCCCGACGCTCTCCATGACGAGGATCGAGTAGTTCTCCCTCGGGGCTGAGGGTATGTACCAGTAGCTATGTGTTTGATCTCTCTCTCTCTCTCTCTCTCTCTCGTGTTCTTGAGTCGGCACGATCTTGATGTATCGCGAGCTTTGCTATTATATTTGGATCTTATGATGTTTCTCCCCCTCTACTCTCTTGTGATGAATTGAGTTTTCCCTTTGAAGTTGTCTTATCAGATTGAGTCTTTAAGGATTTGAGAACACTTGTTGTATGTCTTGCATGTGCTTATCTGTGGTGACAATGGGATATCACGTGATCCACTCGATGTATGTTTTGGTGATCAACTTGCGAGTTCTGTGACCTCGTGAACTTATGCATAGGGGTTGGCACACGTTTTCGTCTTGACTCTCCGGTAGAAACTTTGGGGAACTCTTTGAAGTTCTTTGTGTTGGTTGAATAGATGAATCTGAGATTGTGTGATGCATATCGTATAATCATACCCACGGATACTTGAGGTGACATTGGAGTATCTAGGTGACATTAGGGTTTTGGTTGATTTGTGTCTTAAGGTGTTATTCTAGTACGAACTCTAGGATAGATTGAACGGAAAAAATAGCTTCGTGTTATTTTACTACAGACTCTTGAATAGATCGATCAGAAAGGATAACTTTGAGGTGGTTTCGTACCCTACCATAATCTCTTCGTTTGTTCTCCGCTATTACTGACTTTGTAGTGACTCTTTGTTGCATGTTAAGGGATAATTATATGATCCAATTATATTATTATTGTTGAGAGAACTTGCACTAGTGAAAGTATGAACCCTAGGCCTTGTTTCCTAGCATTGCAATACCGTTTGTGCTCACTTTTATCATTAGTTACCTTGCTGTTTTTATATTTTCAGATTACAAAAACCTATATCTACCATCCATATTGCACTTGCATCACCATCTCTTCGCCGAACTAGTGCACCTATACAATTTACCATTGTATTGGGTGTGTTGGGGACACAAGAGACTCTTTGTTATTTGGTTGCAGGGTTGTTTGAGAGAGACCATCTTCATCCTACGCCTCCCACGGATTGATAAACCTTAGGTCATCCACTTGAGGGAAATTTGCTACTGTTCTACAAACCTCTGCATTTGGAGGCCCAACAACGTCTACAAGAAGAAGGTTGTGTAGTAGACACCAAGCTCCTTTCTGGCGCCGTTGCCGGTGAGGTTAGCGCTTGAAGGTATATCTTTAGATCTTGCAATTGAATCTTTTTGTTTCTTGTTTTATCACTAGTTTAGTTTATAAAAGAAAACTACAAAAAAATGGAATTAAGGGTACCTCATATGCTTCATCTTTTTAATGTCTTTCATGAAACTAAGGATTCCGATAATTGTGCCAAAGTGTTAGAAGATGAATGCATTAGAATGTTTGCCACTAAATCTTTGAATGATGAGCATGATTGAAATGTTATTAGTATGAACTCTTTGAATATCCATAGTACTAATGATGATTGCACTAGTCATGATGAAAATGTCTCTTATAAGCATGTCAACTTTTGTGGAATACATAGAGCTTGCAAGCACACACCATATAGGGAAGATAGATTTTGCAAGAGGCATAAGTATTTGGAAACTAAATGGTTGCAAGAAAGGCTAGATGATTGTGCTGTAAGATTCAATATTTTTTGCCATCCTTGTGAACTTTGCAATGAACATGGTCATTTAAAGCTGCAATGCTATTTGTTTCATGATCGAATCGTGTCCAAAAATTGTGATAACTTGATTACCCTTGAGCATCATAAGGAGCTTAGTCTTCTTTTGGGGTATGAAGAAATGAAACGTATAACTGAGGGTATTCCAAAATTTAATCTTGATAGATTTCTTGATTTTGATCTAGAGGAAATTTATATGTATTGTGCGGTGAATTGCATTGAAAATCCTTATATTGCCAATTACATAAAGTCAAGAAAACAAATAGAAGATTAAGAGAATACTAATGAAAGGGAAGAGACTTCCCAATATTCTCCTATTATTTCTTATGATGAATCAGGTAACAAGGAGGAGCCTCCTATTCAACCAATCTCATTAATAAGGAGCTCCGAAAAGAGGATTAAACCCACACATGATGTGAAGAAGAAAAAGAAAAGATGGAGAAGCAAAGGTAAAAATGTATCCCTCCCAAATGGTCTTGCTCCTATTACTCGTTGTGATGATGATAATTGCTATACTATTGGTGCTATCCATACTATTAATGATGAGAGTGATTATGCTTATGATATGAAAAGACCCAAGCTTGGGGATGCTATGTTTGATGAGAATGACATGTTTGAGAATGTATTTGCTGCAATTAATGTTTGTCCCAAGCTTGGGGATGCTACATTTGATGAAGATGATATTTTTAGTCTCCCAAGTTTTGATGAGCAAATTTATTATGATGATAGCATGCCTCCAATGTATGATGGTTATATTGATGAAAGTGGGTTTGGAAGAGTGTCAACTTTAGGAAGTAATGATCCCACTATTTTGGAGGGTGTTGAATCTTATTGTGACAATTATGAAAGTGGATTTGGAGAGGTCATGACTTTATTTAGTAATGATTCCACTATCTTGGAAGATGTTTCAATCGATTATGATGAGAACAAAGTTGCTACTTATGATAATTATTGTGATGATACGTATGCTATAAAAAGTAGTGATGATTATATTAAAACTTGTCATAATTATGATTACCCTTTTCATGAATATTACTCTTTTAGTGTGGAAACAATTAGTAGTATTCGAGTTTCTTATGATACTCCCACTATTCCGAATGAGAAGAATTTTGCTTATGTGGAGAGTAATAAAAGTTCTATGCTTGTAGATCATGAAAATAATGCTTTATGTAATGGTTATATTGTTGAATTAATTCATGATGCTACTGAAAATTATTATGAGGGAGGAATATACGCTTGTAGGAATTGCAATAATACCAAGTTTCCTCTCTGTGCTTAAAGTTTTGAAGTTTTGCTTGTTTTACCTTCCTATGCAAGTTGATTCTTGTTCCCACAAGTTGTTTGCTCACAAAATCTCTATGCACAGGAAGTGGGTTAGACTTAAATGTGCTAGTCATATTCTTCATGATGCTCTCTTTATGTTTCAATTCTTATCTTTTATGTGAGCATCATTGAAATCATCATGCCTAGCTAGTGGCGTTAAACGTTAGCGCTTGTTGGGAGGCAACCCAATTTTATTTTTGTTCCTTGCTTTTTGCTCCTGTTTAGAAATAACTAATCTATATAGCCTCTGTTTAGATGTGGTTTTATGCTTTTAATTAGTGTTTGTGCCAAGTAGAACCTTTGGGAAGACTTGGGTGAAGTCTTTGCGATCTTGCTGTAAAAAACAGAAACTTTAGCGCTCACGAGATTAGCTGCCATTTTTTACTGGAGAGTGATATTAAGTTGATTCTTTCCGAAGAGGATTAATAGAAAAATTCCTAAGGTCCACCAATTTATTTGAGAATTTTATGAGTTCCAGAAGTATACGTTTGATACAGATTACTACAGACTGTTCTTTTTTTGACAGATTCTGTTTTCTATGTGTTGTTTGCTTATTTTGATGAATCTATGAGTAGTATCGTAGGGTATGAACCATAGATGATTTGGAATACAGTAGATATTACACCAATATTAATTTATAATGAGTTCACAACAGTACCTAAGTGGTGATTTATTTTCTTATACTAACAGAGCTTACGAGTTTTTTTGTTAAGTTTTGTGTTGTGAAGTTTTCAAGTTTTGGGTAAAGATTCGATGGACTATGAAATAAGGAGTGGCAAGATCCTAAGCTTGGGGATGCCCCGGAAGGCATCCCCTCTTTCGTATTCGTTCATCGGTAACTTTACTTGGAGCTATATTTTTATTCACCACATGATATGTGTTTTGCTTGGAGCGTCATTTTATTTTCTTCGGTTTTGCTTGTTGTTTGGATAAAATACCAAGATCTGAAATTCTTAAATGTTAGATAGTCTTCATATAGTTGCATAATTATTCAAACTACTCATTGATCTCCGCTTATACCTTTCGGAGTAGTTTGTCATTTGCTCTAGTGCTTCACTTATATTTTTTTAGAGCACGGCGGTGGTTTTATTTTGAAGAAATAGATGAACTCTCATGCTTCACTTTTATTATTTTGAGAGTCTTTAGAACAACATGGTAATTTTATTGGGTTATGAAACTAGTCCTAATATGATAAGCATTCAATATGGGTACAATAAAAACTTTCATATAAAGTGAATTGAACACTATGAGAAGTTTGATACTTGATGATTGTTTTGAGATATAAAGATGGTGATATTAGAGTCATGCTAGTTGAGTAGTTGTGAATTTGAGAAATACTTGTGTTAAAGCTTGTGATTCCCGTAGCATGCATGTATGGTGAACCGTTATGTGATGAATTCGGAGCATGATTTATTTATTGATTGTCTTCCTTATGAGTGGCGGTCGGGGACGAGCGATGGTATTTTCCTACCAATCTACCCCCTAGGGGCATGCGCATAGTACTTTGTATCGATAACTAATAGATTTTTGCAATAAGTATGTGAGTTCTTTATGACTAATGTTGAGTCCATGGATTATACGCACTCTCACCCTTCCACCATTGCTAGCCTCTCTTGTGCCGCGCAACTTTCGCCGGTACCATATCACCCACCATTACCTTCCTCAAAATAGCCACCATACCTACCTATTATGGCATTTCCATAGCCATTCCGAGATATATTGCCATGCAACTTTCCACTGTTCCGTTTATTATGACATGCTCCATCATTTTCATATTGCTTTGCATGATCATGTAGTTGACATCGTATTTGTGGCAAAGCCACCGTTCATAATTCTTTCATACATGTCACTCATGAGTCATTGCACATCCCGGTACACCACCGGAGGCATTCATATAGAGTCATATTTTGTTCTAGTATCGAGTTGTAATTCTTGAGTTGTAAGTAAATAAAAGTGTGATGATCATCATTATTAGAGCATTGTCCCAGTGAGGAAAGGATGATGGAGACTATGATTCCCCCATAAATCGGGATGAGACTCTGGGCGAAAAATAAAAGAAAAGAGAAAAAAGAGGCCAAAAAAGAGAAGGCCCAAAAAAACAAAACAAAAAAAACAACAAAAAAATGAGAGAAAAAGAGAGAAGGGGCAATGCTACTATCCTTGTACCACACTTGTGCTTCAAAGTAGCACCATGATCTTCATGATAGAGAGTCTCCTATGTTATCACTTTCATACACTAGTGGGAATCTTTCATTATAGAACTTGGCTTGTATATTCCAATGACGGGCTTCCTCAAAATGCCCTAGGTCTTCGTGAGCAAGCGAGTTGGATGGACACCCACTTAGTTTCTTTTTGAGCTTTCATACACTTATAGCTCTAGTGCATCCGCTGCATGGCAATCCCTACTCACTCACATTGATATCTATTGATGGGCATCTCCATACCCCATTGATACGCCTAGTTGATGTGAGACTATGTTCTCCTTTTTGTCTTCTCCACAACCACCATTCTATTCCACCTATAGTGCTATGTCCATGGCTCACGCTCATGTATTGCGTGAATATTGAAAAAGTTTGAGAACATCAAAAGTATGAAACAATTGCTTGGCTTTTCATCGGGGTTGTGCATGATTTAAATATTTTGTGATGAAGATAGAGCATAGCCAGACTATATGATTTTGTAGGGATAACTTTCTTTGGCCATGTTATTTTGAGAAGACATGATTGCTTTGTTAGTATGCTTAAAGTATTATTATTTTTATGTCAATATTAAACTTTTGTCTTGAATCTTATGGATCTTAATATTCTTGCCACAATAAATAAGATTACATTGATAAATATGTTAGGTAGCATTCCACATCAATTTTTTTTGTCATTTACCTACTCGAGGACGAGCAGGAATTAAGATTGGGGATGCTTGATACGTCTCCAGCGTATCTATAATTTTTTATTGTTCCATGCTATTATATTATCCATCAAGGATGTTTTATATGCATTTATATGCTATTTTATATGATTCTTTGGGACTACCCTATTAACCTAGAGCCCAGTGCCAGTTTCTTTTTTTCCTTATTTTTGAGTTTTATAGAAAAGGAATACCAAACGGAGTCCAATTGACGTGCCAATTTTTGACCATTTTTTAAGGACCAAAAGAAGACATCGGAGTAAAAGAGTTGGGCCAGAAGAGTCTGGGGCCGTCCATGAGGGTGGGGGCGCGCCCACCCCCCAAGCGCGTGGGCCTGCCTCGTGGACGACTCGGGCACCTTCTTGACGTGAGACCGATGCTAAAAATTCCTATAAATACAGAAAACTCCAGAAAATAACCGAGATCAGGAGTTCCGCTGCCAGAAGCCTCTATAGCCATCGAAAACCTATCTAGACCCATTTCGGCACCCTGCCGGAGGGGGGAATCCCTCTCCGGTGGCCATCTTCATCATCCCGACGCTCTCCATGACGAGGAGGGAGTAGTTCTCCCTCGGGGCTGAGGGTATGTACCAGTAGCTATGTGTTTGATCTCTCTCTCTCTCTCATGTTCTTGAGTCGGCACGATCTTGATGTATCGTGAGCTTTGCTATTATATTTGGATCTTATGATGTTTCTCCCCCTCTACTCTCTTGTGATGAATTGAATTTTCCCTTTGAAGTTATCTTATCAGATTGAGTCTTTAAGGATTTGAGAACACTTGTTGTATGTCTTGCATGTGCTTATCTGTGGTGACAATGGGATATCATGTGATCCACTTGATGTATGTTTTGGTGATCAACTTGCGACTTCCATGACCTCGTGAACTTATGCATAGGGGTTGGCACACGTTTTCGTCTTGACTCTCCGGTAGAAACTTTGGGGCACTCTTTGAAGTTCTTTGTGTTGGTTGAATAGATGAATCTGAGATTGTGTGATGCATATCGTATAATCATACCCACGGATATTTGAGGTGACATTGGAGTATCTAGGTGACATCAGGGTTCTGGTTGATTTGTGTCTGAAGGTGTTATTCTAGTATGAACTCTAGGATAGATTGAACGGAAAGAATAGCTTCGTGTTATTTTACTATGGACTCTTGAATAGATCAATCGGAAAGGATAACTTTGAGGTGGTTTCGTACCCTACCATAATCTCTTCATTTGTTCTCCGCTATTAGTGACTTTGGAGTGACTCTTTGTTGGATGTTGAGGGATAGTTATATGATCCAATTATGTTATTATTGTTGAGAGAACTTGCACTAGTGAAAGTATGAACCCTAGGCCTTGTTTCCTAGCATTGTAATACCGTTTGTGCTCACCTTTATCATTAGTTACCTTGCTGTTTTTATACTTTCAGATTACAAAAACCTATATCTACCATCCATATTGCACTTGTATCACCATCTCTTTGCCGAACTAGTGCACCTATACAATTTACCATTGTATTGGGTGTGTTGGGGACACAAGAGACTCTTTGTTATTTGGTTGCAGGGTTGTTTGAGAGAGACCATCTTCATCCTACGCCTCCCACGGATTGATAAACCTTAGGTCATCCACTTGAGGGAAATTTGCTACTGTCCTACAAACCTCTGCACTTGGAGGCCCAACAACGTCTACAATAAGAAGGTTGTGTAGTAGACATCAGGGGGGCCGGCAGCGGGGGCGGTTGGTGGCCAGGGTGGGAAGCAGCGCTGGCGGCGTGATGCAGTTCGATGGATCGAGGGAGGTGAGGTGAGGGAATCGTGGGAGGGGGTGGATGGGCTTTTTTTCTCTTGTACTGGTTCTGGAGTTCGGGAGGTCCTGTCTGCACCCTTATAGGGTGATCGTGATCCAAATAACTATTCTAATCCTGGGATTAGAATAGTGTTGTCCTATATATATATCCACTCGGATATAGGTTTTCATAAAGTATTATTGTTGACATTACCCTTGAGGTAAAAGGTTGGGAGGCAAAACTATAAGCCCCTATCTTTCTCTATGTCCGATTGAAGCTTTGAACCCATAAGTATCGCGTTAGTGTTATCAATTGTGAAAGACTAAATGATAGTTGAGTATGTGGACTTGCTGAAAAGCTCTTATATTGACTCTTTCCGATGTTATGATAAATTGCAATTGCTTCAATGACTGAGATCATAGTTTGTTAGTTTTCAATAAAGTTTCTGATTCATACTTTACCTTGTGAACAAATTGTGACTTTAGCATAAGAAATTATATGACAATGTATGTTGTTGTTCTAAAGATGATCATGATGCCCTCATGTCCTTATTTTATTTTATTTTATTTTATTTTATCGACACCTCTATCTCTAAACATGTGGACATATTTTTCGATTTCGGCTTTCGCTTGAGGACAAGCGAGGTCTAAGCTTGGGGGAGTTGATACGTCCATTTTGCATCATGCTTTCATATTGATATTTATTGCATTATGGGTTGTCATTACACATTATATCACAATACTTATGCCTTTTCTCTCTTATTTTACAAGGTTTACATTAAGAGGGAGAATGCTGGCAGCTGGAATTCTGGACTAGAAAAGGAGCAAACATTAGAGACCTATTCTGCAGAACTCCAAAAGTCCTGAAACTTCACGGAGAATTATTTTGGAATATATAAAAAATATTGGGTAAAGAAAGCACCAGAGGGGGTCAGCAGCCAGCCACAAGGGTGGGGGTGTGCCCTACCCCCCTAGGCATGCCCCCTGCCTTGTGGGCCACCTGGCAGGCCCCCGATGCCCATCTTCTGCTATATGATGTGTTTTGACCTGGAAAAAAAATTAGAAGGAAGCTTTCAGGATGAAGTGCCAGGCAGAACCTGGGCAGAACCAATCTAGGGCTCTGGCAAAGCTGTTCTGTCGGGGAAACTTCCCTCTGGGAGGGGGAAATCAAAGCCATCGTCATCACCAATGATTCTCTCAACGAGAGGGGGTCAGTCTCCATCAACATCTTCACCAGCACCATCTCCTCTCAAACCCTAGTTCATCTCTTGTATCCGATCTTTGTCTCAAAACCTCAGATTGGTACCCGTGGGTTGCTAGTAGTGTTGATTACTCCTTGTAGTTGATGCTAGTTGGTTTATTCGGTGGAAGATCATATGTTCAGATCCTTAATGATAATTAATACTCCTCTGATTATGAACATGAATATGCTTTGTGAGTAGTTACGTTTGTTCCTAAGGACATGGTAGAAGTCTTGTTATAAGTAATCATGTGAATTTCGTATTCGTTCGATATTTTGATGAGATGTATGTTGTCTCTCCTCTAGTGGTGTGATAACTCACAAGTATAGGGGACCGCAACAGTTTTTGAGGGTAGATTATTCAACCCAAATTTATAGATTCGACACAAGGGGAGCCAAAAAAAATTTGCAAGTATTAGCAACTGAGTTATCAATTCAATCACACCTGGAGATTAATTATCTGCAGCAAAGTGATCAGTAACACAGTAAAATGATATCTTCGATAGTAGTGGTAGCAGCAACACTAACGGGAACAGTGATAGTAATAGTTTTGTAGCAGTGTTATACAATAGTAATAGAAGCAGTAGTAACTTAGCAAGATCAATATGTAGGAAAATCATAGGCATTGGATCCGTGATTTGTTGGATGATATTCGTCATGTGACAGTTACAAACTAGGGCGATACGACACTAGCTCCAGTTCATAAATATAATGTAGGCATGCATTCCATAAATAGTCATATGTGCTTATGAAAAGAACTTGTATGGCATCTTTTGTCCTACCCTCCCGTGACCGCGGGGTCCATAAGGAAACTAAGCAATATTAAGGCCTCCTTTTAATAGAGTACCGGAACAAAGCATTAGCACATAGTGAACACATGAACTCATCAAATTACGGTCATCACTGGAAAGTATACTGCATATTGTCACTACACACTTTACGGATCATAACACGTAATAGGTGACTATGACTTGCAAGATCGGATCTAGAACATAGATATAATAGTGATAAAGTAAATGGCTCACGTCTGAATTCATGGCACCCGATCCCAAAGTGTCAAGCATTAAGCATAGCAAAGTCATAACAACATCAATCTCAGAACATGTGGATACTAGGGATCAAGCCCTAACAAAACTAACTCGATTACATGATGAATCTCATCCAACTCCTCACCGACCAGCGAGCCTATGAAGGAATTACTCACTCCCGATGGAGAGCATCATGGAATTGGTGATGGAGGAGGGTTGGTGATGACGAAGACCGAAGATTCCCCTCTCCGGAGCCCCAAACAGACTCAGATCTGGCCTCCCGATGAAGAACGGGGGGTTCCTCCCTGATTTTTCTCCGAAAATAGGATTTTATAGCGTCGGAGCTAGGGTCTGCGAGGCCACCAGGTGGGCATAACCCACCAGGGCGCACCTGGAGGGGGGCGCGCCCTGGTGGGTTGTGCTCACCCAGGGGGGCCCTCTAGTGGTTCTTGCCTCCAGTATTTTTCTTTATTTATATAAAAAATCCTCACAAAGTTTCGTTCCAATCCGAGAACTTTTATTTCTTCACAAAAACAACTCCATGGTAGTTCTGCTAAAAATAACGTCAGTCCGGGTTAGTTTCACTCAAATCATACAAATTAGAGTCCAAAACAAGAGGAAAGCGTTAGGAAAAGTAGATACGACGGAGATGTATCAACTGCCCCAAGCTTAAACATTTGCTTGTCCTCAAGCAATTCCGTTGATAAAATGAAAGTGAAAAATAAAAACTTTTACGAACTCTTTTTCTCTTGTTTACATAAATAAGCTTAAGTAGCACCCAGGTTTTCAGCAAAGATCATGACTAACCATGTCAATAGTAACTCTTAGAAATTATATTAACTTAGATCAATAACATAAACAACTAGAGAGCAATAATAAGATATCTCAAATATCAACGCTTTGTCAAAACAACCATGATATAATATGACAACAGTGGTATCTTGCTAGCCCTTTCTGAGACCACCAAACATAAATGCAGAGCACCTCCAAAGTTCAAGCAGCGACTAAACATTGCAATTCATGGTCGAAAAGATCCAGTCATGCTAACACCCAACATTCACTACACACAATGCATGAGCATGACAACAATGCTCTCAGATCTGGCGCTTACTAGATAAGGTGATGACTCAACATGAAAGTAAATAGATAGTCCTCGCAGAGGGAAGCAGGGATTTGCAGAGGTGCCAGAGCTCAGGTTTTAAAAACAGAGGTGAATGCAAATTTGAGAAATTCACCCTTCTTGTTTACTTCGCGACCATTAGTTATCGATATCTTCCATGCAAAACACATTAGTAGTGGTTCCCAAGCAATAAAGTAAAGGTTATTACTCCGTAGGAGTTTGTGTTTGATTATTTGTAAGCTATTTTCTCTTTACAGTTGGGACTGGGAATCCCTATTACCGCGCCTCTCATGCAAGGACAAGTGAATAAACACTCGTCATGAGAATAACCCGTTTAGCATGGAACATACTGACTACCTCATGTCACTCTGTGAAAAATCCAGGCACACAAAAAGGATATATTTATTTGAAGTTTTTAGAGGTGGCACATGCAAATTTACTTAGGACGGCAGGTAATACCGCATATAGGTAGGTATGGTGGACTCGTCTAAAATCACTTGGGTTTCATGATTTTGATGCACAAGCAGTATTTCCGCTTAGTACAGGCGAAGGCTAGCAATTAGGTTGGGAAGCGGTCGGCTAGAGAGCAACAATGGTCATGATCATACATTATGCATAATAGACGTTGGGTATCAGCACGAGTAGGATATGGACACCATGAACATAAATATCATAAAGGCTATGTTGGTTTTGATTCAACTACATGCATGAATATGTGCCAAGTCAAACCACTCGAACATTCAAAGGAGGATACCATGTGATCATACTACATCACAATCATTTTAACGCAATGTTGACATCCAAGATAAATCATTATCCACTCCTAGCTACTTATGCATGGCATGAGAAACTATAATCTCTAATTGTCATTGCAAACATGTTTGATCATAATAGGCTGAATCATGGATACTAAGTTAAACATATTTAGAAAAATAGAGCAAGTTGAGTTCATACCCGTTTCTCTCTGCCACAGCCAGCTCATCAAATATCGTCATTATTGCCTTTCACTTGCACGACTGAACGATATGAAAATAATAATAGTGCAAGAGTGTCATGGACTAAGCTGGAATCTACAAACATTTTATTCAAAAGGAGAAGACAAGGTAATATGGGCTCTTTGTTAGATCAACAATAATGCATATAAGAGCCACTCAACATTTTCATCGTGGTCTTCTCCTCGGTATGACTCAATAGAAAGAAAAATAAATTCAGAGAAACACACTAAAATGTTTTTGGAGTTTTTAGTTTTTCTTGAACGAACAAATAAAAGGGAAAAGAAAAAATGAGAAAGACTATTTACATGGGAAAGCTCCCAACAAGTAAAAGAAGAATAAGGAAATCTTTTTGAGTTTTATTTTTAGATACAACAGCTAACTACACTAGAAATGAAAAGCAAAAAGAAGCAGGAAATATTTTTGTAATTTCTCAAAGTTTTTCAAACACACAAGAAGAAAGCGAGAAAATAAATCTAACATGGATAATACAATGAAAAATTGTGGACACCGACAACTGGAATGAAATGTGTGAACATGAATGTAATGTTGGTGGAAATACGTACTCCCCCAAGCTTAGGCTTTTGGCCTAACTTGGTAATCAGTCAGTAGCCTGCATAATGGTCGGAGTGATAGCTCATGGAAGCTCTCTGTGTAGATGCATCAGTCTGTCGTGCAGCCACAACTACCGCATTATGAGCTCAGACCTCGCTCTCCAGAACAAAATATCTTCCCTTACTGTGAACATCAAAGAGAGCAGGTGCAGGCAAATATGTGTCCACAACAGAACTTTTATTAAACAACAAGTTGTAAGTGAAGTCATGGGGTTCACCACTAAGGATCTTATGACATTTCATAGCATCAAATTCCAAGTACTGCATGGGTAAAATAGGGTCATGAGGCCAAGGTGAAACACCCAACTCTCTTGCTAAGCGTGTGGCATAAATTCCACCATAAAAATATCCACTACCAGCGTTGTGTTGCAACCTATGTGCAACAATCGCTCCAAGGTTATAACTTTTTTCACCAGTGGGAGCGGTGCGTATGAGGCTCAAGTCATGAGCACAGAGTGTACTATAATCTTGTTTACCTACAATACATTTTCCATTAAATAATGCAAAGTACTGGACTGAGGGAAAATGAATGCTCTTTAATCTACCCCGCGTCACTCCCCTAGTCTCACCACAGCAAAGTCTAGTCAAGAATATCTCAAACTCAGATCTTGGTGGTCCGTCAAGCAAACCCCAGAATGTGATTTTGTAGCAGTAGGCAAATCTCTCTAGAGATATGGTAAATTGATTTTCATACAGTTTAAATGACACCCTAGACTCACGGGGATGGAATTTAAATCCTTTGGTAAATGATTCGGTGAGGTTGAGGTGTTGGTTGCACTTATCTAAAATGTAGGGACCGAGTTCGGCATTGTGAACATACTGCTGAAATTCTTCCTTAATGCCTACACGCACCATATAATCGTTGCATGGCCATAAGCATGTTTTGGTGGTGGCATCTCATATGGAACTTTCACTTAATTCAACATAAGACCGACGAGCGGAGCTGCTACTAGAAAATGCCTCCAAGGATTTCCTCCTCAAAGAACTCCTTCCATAGAGGTTCATCATATTCACGTACAATTTTCTGAAAAATTTTGGGCCACAAAAATTTGTTAACAAAACTTCACAAGATGGAAAGTGACTACTCATAGGGATGCATAGAGGCCATAGCAAGCATTCAAACTACTTAGAACTCTAAGAATTCAACATGCAAGCTCATCTACAGAAGCACCAAGAGTAACTAATTATTCAAAATACAAACCACTAAACCAAAAACTAATTTGACCAATGGAGGAGTCACATACCAAGCAACAATCCCCCGAAACAGTTTCAGAAATGGAGCTTCAAGCAAAGAGATCGAAATCCGCGGGTTCGGGAGCAAGAACATGAGAGAGAGAGAGCAATGGTGATTTTTTCTGGAGGTAGGTGGTGATGTTGGCTGAAGAGATAAGTCAGGGGGCCCACGTGGGGACCACAACCCACCAGGGCATGCCTGGGGGTCCTGGCGCGCCCTGGTGGGTTGTGGCCACCTGGTGCACCTCCCTCTGATGTTATTTGCACCAAAAATTCTTAAATATTCAGAAAAAATCATATTAAATTTTCAAAGCATCCTGAGAACTTTTATTTTGGGTCATTTTTTTATTGCACCGGAAATTCAGAAAACAGACAAAACATGGCATTTTATTTTATTTAACTAATAAAAACAGAAAACAAAAGGTAGGGACAGAAGGTAGTGCTCACTAAATTCATCAACTTCATACCTCTAAAAAATGATTCATTAATAAGGTTGATCAAGTCTCATTAACAACCACTTCTGATTAGCATGAAACCGAAGAATTTTTGTAAAACACTAAGTTACCTCAACGGGGATATGAATGTCCCCAACAATAAGCATTTCGTATTTCCTTTTCGCATTATGTAGAGGTAGTTGGAAACTTCCAATAGTGATTGTCGGAGATTTTTCAATAGCATTAATACCATTCACTTGGAATTGTTTCTTCGAAAAGTGCACCGTATGCTCATTACCATTGATATGAAAAGTGACCTTGCTTTTATTGCAATCAATAATATCCCTGCAGTATTCAAGAAGGGTCTACCAAGGATAATCGACATGTTGTCATCCTTGGGCATCTCAAGTATAACAAAGTTAGTCAAAATAGGAACATTAGCAACAACAACGGGCACATCCTCACAAATACCGATAGATATGGCAGTTGATTTATTAGCCATTTGCAAAGATATTTCAGTAGGTGTGAGTTTATTCAAATCAAGTCTTTTATATAAAGAGAAAGGCATAACACCAACACCAGCTCCCAAATCACATAAAGCAGTTTTCACATAGTTTCTTTTGATGGAGCAAGGTATAGTGGGGATTCCCAGATCTCCAAGTTTTTTAGGTACTCCATCTTTAAAAGTATAATTAGCAAGCATGGTGGAGATTTCAGCTTTCGGTATTTTTCTCTTGTTGGTGATGATGTCTTTCATGTACTTTGCATAAGGAGGCATTTTCAAGATATCAGTCAAACGAGTACGCAAAAGACTGGCCTAATCATTTCAGCAAAGCGTTCAAATTCTTCATCATCTTTCTTCTTAGTTGACTTAGGTGGAAAGGGCATAGGTTTTCGAACCCATGGTTCTCTTTCCTTACCATGTTTTCTAGCAACAAAGTCTCTTTTATCATATCTTTTATTCTTAGGTTGTGGGTTATCAAGATCAACTGTTGGTTCTATCTCAACATCATTGTCTGGTTCTTTATTATTTGTTTGAGTATCTTCACGAACCTCATAATTATCTTTTTCATTATTAGAAGGTGAGTGTTCACTACCAGATTGAGTTTCAGCATCAGAGATAGAAACTTCATTATCATTATCAGGTGGTTTTTCTACTTCAGGTTCACTAGAGGCATGCAAAGTCCTATCATTTTTCTTTTTCTTTTTAGAAGGACTATGTGCATCAGTGGTAACCCATTGAGAGTCTTGTTCAATTCTTCTTGGTTGTCCCTTAGGATAAAGTGGTTCCTGAGTCGTCCTACCTCCTCTAGTCATTACTCTAACAACATGATCATTGATATTATTATTCATCTCATCTAACAACTCTCTTTGAGATTTAGTAACTTGTTCTAACTAAGTTTGAACCATAGAAGCATGTTTCCCCACACCTCTAACATCATTTGAGATTCTAAATAACAAGTCACTCAAGCGGGCAATCATATCAGAATTGTATTTCAATTGTTTCATAACATTTGCATTGAAGTGATCCTGCTTTCTAATGTAATTTTCAAACTCTTAAAGGCATTGGCTAGGGTGCATATTGTAAGGATTATCATTATCATTGAATTTCATTAGATAATTTACCTCTACCACCTTAGGTGGTGGTGGTGTATCAAGCCCATGTATTTCTTCAATAGGAGGTAAATTTTTGACATCCTCAGCTTTAATACCTTTTTCTCTCATAGATTTCTTTGCCTCTTGCATATCTTCAGGACTAAGATATAAGATACCCCTCTTCTTCAGAGTGGGTTTAGGAGGTGGTTTAGGAAGAGTCCAATCATCATAATTTTTCAATATGTTATTCAATAATTCTTCATCTTGCCCAATAGTTTGTTCCCTGAAAACACAACTATCTAGGAAGTCCCTAGAAGCATCGGTTAGTCCATTACAGAAGATATTGAGTATTTCATTTTTCTTAAGAGGATGATCGGGCAAAGCATTAAGCAATTGGAGAAGCCTCCCCCAAGCTTGTGGGAGACTCTCTTCTTCAATTTGCACAAAGTTAAATATTTCCTGTAAGGCAGCTTGTTTCTTATGAGCAGGGAAATGTTTTTCAGAGAAGTAATAAATCATGTCCTGGGGACTACGCACACAACCAAGAGCAAGAGTATTGTACCAAGCTTCAGCATCACCCTTTAATGAGAATGAAAATAATTTGAGAATATAATAATAGCGAATTTTCTCATCATGAGCAAAAAGGGTGGCTATGTCATTCAACTTAGTAAGATGTGCCACAACAGTTTCAGTTTCATATCCATGGAAAGGATCAGATTATGTCGGCGTTCTGGGACCGGGGGTGACCAGACTTGCCTGCCTGCGGCCCGTGGCATGGCT
Source organism: Triticum urartu (assembly GCF_056163025.1). Classification (NCBI taxonomy): domain Eukaryota; kingdom Viridiplantae; phylum Streptophyta; class Magnoliopsida; order Poales; family Poaceae; genus Triticum; species Triticum urartu. Next base: position 203,021,079 of record NC_141876.1, on the reverse strand, counting down.
CCATCGACGGACCGGTACGGCCCAGCTTTAGCAGCAACAACTCAAGACCCTCACGAGGGGCCAAGCCTCGCAAGGCGGATGACACCAATACCTCCCTCGGGGCAGCCTCGCTAGGCTGGCTCCCGAGGAGCAAAGATATCTATGTAGGGTGCACCTCGCGAGGTCCGCGTGATGTGAGCCACGACGACCAAGGCCAGGCGGGCGCTAGCGGGCGCAGTGTACCAGTTCCCTCTTTGGTGCTAAGGAGGCAAGCGCAGGCGCGGGGTACCGCGACATTAGGCAAAGGTTTCCATATCGGTGCAACAAGACCAAGACCGCCAGGACAACAGGACGAAGGTCATCGCGGAGCCCACAGTAGCGTCACCACTAGAGCCTTTTGCAGGCGAAGACTACTTTTGTCAAGATAGCTCGTACTAGTTGTCTCCCTTCAAACTTGGCTGTTGTGGGATCCCTTCTCGCCTACATTTGGGAAGAGGACCAAGGCCACTATAAATAGGGCTTAGCAACCACCGTAGAATGGATGGATCATTCAGACCATCCTCACACCCACCAGCTCGTCGAGCTCAAGAACACCTCACCTCCCAAGGCTGTTTGTCCATTGTACTAGTTCATCCTCAGCCCCTCAAGGCAATCCACCATAAAGATGGAGTAGGGTATTACACCGCAAGGTGGCCCAAACTAGGATAAATCTCAATGTCTCTCGTCCTTTGGGTTTGTCGAGCTAGGCCGTGGGATCGTTAGTGAGCGAGCTAGGGAGAAGCAGTTGTTCATTGTCCAAGAAACCCGCAAGATGCAGGACGCTGGTGTCATTAGGGAGGTGCGATACCCAGAATGGCTGGCGAACCCGGTCGTGGTACCTAAAAAGGTGGGAAGGAACGCATGTGCGTCGACTTCACCAAACTCAACAAGGCATGTCGTCAAGACCCCTTCCCGCTGCCGCGCATCGACCAGATCATCGACTCCACTGCCGAATGCAACCTGCTATGCTTCCTGGATGCATTCTCAGGGTATCACCAAATCAAGATGGCGGTGCAGGATGTCGAGAAGACAGCCTTCCTGACCCCATGTGGGGTGTATTGCTACACCTGCATGCCCTTCGGGCTATGCAACACTGGGGCAACCTTCCAACTACTCATGCACATCGCTCTGGGCCAGCAGCTCGGGAGGAACGTTGAGGCCTACGTCGATGACATAGTGGTGAAATCTCGGGAGGCAGGGACCCTCATCTAGGACCTAGAAGAGACGTTCGCCAGCATGTGCAAGGTGGACCTGTGGCTCAACCCATAGAAATGCATGTTCGGCGTCCCCTACGGCAAGTTGTTGGGCTTTCTGGTGTCACGTAGGGGGATTGAGGCAAACCCGGAGAAGGTCAAGGCGATATAAAGGATGAACCCGCCACAAACCCTTAAGGAAATGCAGAAGCTGTCGGGCTGCGTGACCGCGCTAGGGCGCTTCATCTCCAAGCTGGGGGAGCGTGCCCTCCCATTCTTTCAGCTGGTGAAGAAGAAGGGACCGTTTGAGTGGACTCCGGAGGCTGATGCCGCATTCCAAGATCTCAAGAAATACCTCACCAGCCCGCCGGTGATGGTGGCGCTGCGTCCACCCAAGCCCTTGGTGCTCTACCTGGCCGCCACACCTCACTCAGCCAGTGCGGCGCTGGTGGCCATCAAGAAGGAGCACCAGCCCAAGGGCCTACCACACGACCCCGTGCGCTCGATCAAGGCGGTGAAGCTTTGAGGCGACACTCCTGAGGCCCTTGCCGCGCCAACAGGCAACCAAGCTCCTGAGGCCCACCAGCCTCAGGAGGTGACTCCACCGCAGGAGGTCTCAGACTACACCGACGACCTTGCCCTTGTCGAGCACCCGGTGTACTTCATTAGCATGGTACTGCAGGACACGGGAGCAAGCTACCCCATGCCACAGAAGCTCTTGCTTGCGCTCCTCGTCGCCTCGCGCAAGCTGCGCCACTACTTCCAAGGGCACCCCATCAAGGTCGTTTTGGCCTACCCACTAGAGAGGGTACTCCGGAGCCCCAATGCTGTAGGTGGAGTCGCCGAATGAAAAATCGAGCTACAGGCATTTCACCTGGAGTTCAGCACCACCAGGGTCATCAAGGGGGCAACGCTCACCGACTTCGTGGTAGAATGGGCCGATGCCCCGGGACCAGAGGCAGACGAGGACCGGACGCTCTCACCAGGAGATGAAGCACCAGACAACTGGGTCATGTACTTCGACGGCGCCTTCGCACGGCAGGGCGCTAGGGCTGGAGCCATGTTCATTACACCTACTCAAGACAAGCTCTACTACATCGTGCAACTCTGCTTCCAACACGGTGAAAAGGTCTCCAACAACATCGTGGAGTACAAAGGCTTGATCGCTGGCCTCAAGGCCGCAGCCGCTTTGGGCGTGAAGCGCCTCACCATCAAAGGCGACTCTCAGCTCCTCGTCAACTTCTCCAACAAAGTGTACAAGTCCTCAGCAGCCCCTCCTATTGCGGAGCCAGCACTGCCTCAGGAGGAGCTCCCGCCAGCACCAACCTCGGGGGCCCCGGCCTGCGGCCCGACCTCAGGAGTGCGCCTGCTCCATGCGCTCGAGCGTCAGGAGGGGTGCTGGACTGAAGAATTCAAGGCGTACCTACTTCAGGGGACCCTGCCGGAGAAGGAAGAAGACACCAAACGAGTAGCTCGGCAGGCCACAACCTATTGCATTCGGGACGGTGAGCTTTACCAGAAACGACCAAACGATGTTTCCTTGTGATGCATCTCCAGGGAACAAGGGCACGAGTTGTTAGCCAACATACACGGCGGAGACTATGGGCATCATTCCTCATCACGCACCCTTGTGGGCAAGGCGTTCCGCAGCGGATTCTACTGGCCCACGGCGCTCACCGACGCGGCCGAGCTGGTGAGATCATGTGAAGCCTGCCAGTTCCACACCAAGCTAATCCACCAGCCTGTCAGGGCCTCCAGAGCATCCCACTCTCGTGGTCGTTTGCGGTCTGGGGGCTGGACATCTTGGGTCCGTTCCCCCGAGCGCCCGGGGGCTACCGCTATCTCTACGTCGCCATCGACAAGTTCACCAAATGGGCGGAGGTGGAAGCAGTCTGCACCATCCCGGCCGGCTCAGCGGTCAAGTTCATCAAGGGCCTCGTGAGCCGCTTCGGAGTCCCTAACCGCATCATCACCGATAAAGGCTCGCAATTCACTAGCAACCTCTTCAAAACATATTGTTCTAACCTTGGAACGCAGATATGCTATGTCTCAGTAGCACACCCGAGGAGCAACGGCCAGGTTGAGCGCACCAACGCGGATGTCCTGAGGGGCCTCAAGACAAGAACCTTCAAGAAGAAGCTCGAGGCCTGAGGCAGGGGCTGGCTCGATGAGCTCCAGTCCGTGTTGTGGTCCGTCCGCACCACTGCGACCAAGCCGACCGGCCAAACTCCATTCTTCCTCATCTACGGAGCTGAAGCGGTTCTCCCGCATGAGGTCAGGCATCTCTCCGCGTGGGTCTTGGCGTTTGACGAGGCGCGCCAGGATGCCGAGCGGAGGATGGACCTCATGCTAGGGGAGGAACTCCGCCGTCAAGCCTTGCTCCGAGCGGCAAGGTACCAGCAGGCACTACGGCGGTACCACTGCCGCAGCGTTCGCTCCAGGATGCTCGAGGTGGGAGATCTTGTCCTACGGCGGGTGCTCTCCAGGGAAGGGCTGCATAAGCTCTCACCCATGTGGGAGGGCCTGTTTAGGGTTGCCCGCGTCTCCAGGCCTGGCGTCGCGCGCCTGGAGACGTAGGATGGGATCCCCATCCAGAACGCCTAGAACATTCAGCACCTCCGGAGGTTCTACCCATGAAGCAAGGCCCCTTTCCTGTGAAGGCCTCCGCTCGTGACACTCTCACATAATAATGAGTGGGGCTGTACATGCCTCGGAGTCTCCAGAGTGCTGCCCTCTGGCCTCGAGGGCTCCCTCCCACGTCCTAGTGGCAGCACTTAGCTCCGCGCTGGTGAGAAGACTAGACTAGGTGCCGAACGCGGTTGTTCATTTGCTTTCTGTATCTGGTTTGCAACCTTTTAATGAATTTGGAGTTCGCATGCTTTCAGTTGCCTCGCCGACTTCCCTCTCTGTTACCTCTTTTGTGTTTTGGTCCTGGTTCTGGAGGAGCGGCAGTTTCCCGTCGCTCCTTCTTGCACGTCTCGCACGTGGGGGCTGGGCAGGTGTGTGCGTGCGACGGGCTCGCCCCGCGCAGCAAACACACTTCGCCATAGCCCCACTCCTTCGGAGCTTCGCCTTTTTCTATCCTCGCGAGATGCCCTCGAGCAAGCTCTTGATGTCCATACCCCCGGGTACTGCGATGCGGTGCACTAAGCCACGACGGGCTCACACCCGAGGGCTCGCGCAAAAAAGAATAGGACACCTGGCAGAGCTTTCTAACGACCCTGTAACCTCGTGACACCCCCTGAGGTCGGAGACTCCTGAGCCGACAGCAAGAAGGGCCTCACCAGATACTGGGATGCGCGCCATCACGGGGAGGGGAACTACCACAAGCGTATCAAGCTAAGTATCCTACTGTACGCATCGGAGCAATAAGCATAACATAGCAGCATAAATACCATAGTTCATTACACGCCCCAGCAGGGCCCCATGCTTGTTTTTTAAAATGCAGGGAGAAAGGGAAGGATAAACAAAAGCGGCACGCACAACCGCGGCAGCACATGAGGGTTGGCTCCAAGAGCCCCCCGGACTCAGCCGGAGCCCTCCTCACGCTTCACCAGCGCGTGGCGGGACGACCCGCCGCCGTCCTCGAAGCGAGCCGGCGGCGTGGTGGCTGGTTGTAGCCACCACTGCTTGTGCTCTCGCTGGAGGAGGAACCGCCACCGCTGGATGAGCCACGACTGTCACCAAGGGCAAGCTCGCCCTCCGCGTCGTCGCGACCGTCGTCAAGGCCGAGCCCACCGTCGTCGTCGTCGTTGTCTTCGGGGCAGCACCCTGCGCGGCGACCATCTTCCCCAAACACCCTCACGTAGAGGGTCGTGGCGCCGTCGTACTTGAAGTGGAGGGCGCACATCCCGTTCAGGCCATGCGTGCGAGCAAACGTCTGCCAACCGCAGGCCAGGACCGCGTTACCCGCGGTGGAAACCTCCACCGCGGCCCACGAGGCCTTGTTGCAGCAGTCCTTGTATTGCAACCAGAAGCCGCCAAGGCCCGTGGCAGGCAGCTCGCTGGCAAAGGAGCGCGAGAGCTGGAGCCAGGTGTCGGCCGGCTTCTCTGACCACACGACAAACTCTGGGAGCACCTCCGCCGAATGGAAGCATGGTCGAGGAGGTAGGGCGACCACGGCACGCCTCCCCTTGGTGCAAGGGCTGCCCCGCCTCGAGTGACACCCGCCGTGAGAGGAAGCACCGCTGCGGCTGCCGAGGACGCCGGCAGTCCCCGAAGGAGTACGCTCGCACCCTCAAGGAGCCACAGAAAGAGTCGCAGCATGCTTGCGGGGGTGGTCCCGCCCCCTCATGGGTGGCGGCGAGCCGGGCCCTCCTGGCGAGCCTTCCCCTTCTCCGTGGCCGAGAACCTCTTCGTTGGTGCCATGGGGGCTGCGGAAAGGTGGTGAGGCGAGGAGGAAGAAGAAGGAGCGTACTGCGAGACGACATAGATGAGCAAGGGGGGCTTTGCCCCTTCCCTCATTTATAGCCAAGAGGAGGCCAACCGTCAGTCACCACGATCGCGCGTAATGATGATTTTCCTCTGCATGCAGCGGTGTCTCATCAAGTCAGGCAGTTGCCGAGGTAGCGTGGGGAAGTGGAGGCGCCCACGTCCCATCAATCGCCATGCGTCGATCGAGGTCGCAGGCAGTTGGGGCCCATGGTGCTCCGCACTTGCCCTTTGACTTCGCCTCGAAGCGAAGTTTGAGGGCGCCTTGGGCCCGGGGGCTACTGTCGGGGTTCTGGGACCGAGGGTGCCCGAACTTGCCTGCTTGCGGCCCGTGGCGTGGCTCCATCGACGGCCAGGTACGGCCAAGCTTCAGCAACAACAACTCAAGACCCTCGCGAGTGGCCAAGCCTCGCGAGGCGGATGACACTAAGACCTCCCTGGGGGCAGCCTTGCTAGGCTGGCTCCCGAGGAGCGGAGATATCTATGCAGGGTGCACCTCGCGAGGTCCACGTGACGTGAGCCATGATGACCAAGGCCAGGCGGGCGCCAGCGGGCGCAGTGTACCAGTTTCCTCTTTGGTGCTAAGGAGGCAAGCGCAGGCGCGGGGTCCCGAGGCATCAGACAAAGGTTTCCATATTGGTGCAACAAGACCAAGACCGCTAGGACGGCAGGACGGAGGTCATCGCGGAGCCCACAGCAGCGTCACCACCAGAGCCTTTTGTGGGCGAAGACTACTTTTGTCAGGATAGCTTGTACTAGTTGTCTCCCTTCAAACTTGGCCGTTGGGATCCCTTCCTGCCTACATTTGGGAAGAGGACCAAGGCCACTATAAATAGGGCTTAGCCACCACCGTAGAATGGACTGATCATTCAGACCATCCTCACACCCACCAGCTCGTCGAGCTCAAGAACACCTCACCTCCCAAGGCTGTTTGTCCATTGTACTAGTTCATCCTCAGCCCCTCGAGGCAATCCACCACAAAGCTGGAGTAGGGTATTACACCGCAAGGTGGCCTGAACCAGGATAAATCTCAGTGTCTCTCATCCTTTGGGTTCGTCGCGCTACACCGTGGGATCGTTAGCGAGTGAGCTAGGGAGAGAGTGTTCTTCATGCGCACCCCAGTGTTCGAACCTCTCAAGGGTCTGTGGAACCCATAATCTGACAGATTCAACCAAAGTAATCAACTCTGGGACGACAGAGAATTCATAGTCCTTATCATCAACAAAGATAGGTGAAGTGGCACACTAAGGATCACATTTCATTTTAGCATGAAAAGTCTTTTCTTTATACTTGCATAATAATTTTTCTAGATCATCTCTATCCTTACAAGAAAGAATATCCCTAGTTGCCTCCTCATCCATAACATAACCTTCCAGTACCTTTGGCGATTCATATCTAGGAGGGCTAGTTCCAGTAGGTGTTTCAAGATTTTTCAGTTCCAAGCTCTTCATCAGTTTCAACATTCTCAAAAGCTTTAGTTCTAGCAAGCTGTTCATCAAGAAATTCACCTAGTGGCACATTATCATCAAGCAAGGTACTAGCATCATCATAAATATCATTCATAGCAGAAGTAGCATCATCAATAACTTGCGACATATCACGATTAATAGCATGTGGTGGTGTTGTAAGTCTACTTATAACAGAAGGTGAATCAAGTGCAGAGCTAGATGGCAGTTCCTTACCTCCCCTAGTCTTAGAGGGAAAAATCTTTGTCTTAGCGTCCTTTAGATTCTTCATAGTAATAATTTGATAATAATCCCAAGTGACTCAACAAATATAGCTATGATCCCCGGCAATGGCGCCAGAAAAAGTTCTTGATAACCCACAAGTATAGGGGATCGCAACAGTTTTCGAGGGTAGAGTATTCAACCCAAATTTATAGATTCGACACAAGGGGAGCCAAAGAATATTTGCAAGTATTAGCAGCTGAGTTGTCAATTAAATCACACCTGGAGATTAATTATATGCAGCAAAGTGATCACTAGCACAGTAATATGATAGCTTTGATAGTAGTGGCAGCGGCAACAGTAACGGTAATAGTGATAGTAATAGTTTTGTAGCAGTGACAATAGTAACAGCAGCAGTAGTAACTTAGTAAGATCAATATGTAGGAAAATCGTAGGCATTGGATCGGCGATTTGTTGGATGATATTCATCATGTGACAGTTACAACCTAGGGTGATACGACACTAGCTCCAGTTCATAAATATAATGTAGGCATGCATTCCGTAAATAGTCATACGTGCTTATGAAAAGAACTTGTATGATATCTTTTGTCCAACCCTCCCGTGACTACGGGGTCCATAAGGAAACTAAAGGATATTAGGGCCTCCTTTTAATAGAGTACCGGAACAAAGCATTAGCACATAGTGAATACATGAACTCCTCAAATTACGGTCATCACCGGAAAGTATCCCGCATATTGTCACTACCGGCTTTAAAGATCATAACATGTAATAGGTGACTATGACTTGCAAGATCGGATCTAGAACATAGATATAATGGTGATAACATAAACGGTTCAAATCTGAATTCATGGCACCCGGGCCCAAAGTGTCAAGCATTAAGCATAGCAAAGTCATAACAACATCAATCTCAAAACACAGTGGATACCAGGGATCAAGCCCTAATAAAACTAACTCGGTTACATGATGAATCTCATCCAACTCCTCACCGACCAGCGAGCCTACGAAGGAATTACTCACTCCTGATGGAGAGCATCATGGAATTGGTGATGGAGGAGGGTTGGTGATGACGAATCCCCTCTCCGGATCCCCAAACAGACTCCAGATCTGGCCTCCCGATGAAGAATGGGAGGTGACGTCGGCTCCGTATCGCGAAACGAGATAATTCTTCCTCCCTGATTTTTTCTCCAAAAATAGGATTTTATAGCGTCGGAGCTAGGGTACGCGGGGCCACCAGGTGGGCATAACCCACCTAGGCGCACCTGGAGGGGGGTGCGCCCTGGTGGGTTGTGCTCAGCCAGGGAAGCCCATTCAGACAGAACTCCAAAGTTAAGCATGCTCAGCTTGGAGTAATTTCAGGATGGGTGACCGATCAGGAAGTTGCTCCTGGGTGCGCACGAGTGAGGACAAAGTGCGCAGAAAAGACTAGTATTGATCTGTGGGGCCAGTCTAGATCCCGCCAGGAGTAACGACCACCGGCGGGTGTGTCCGGGGCGTTACATAAGTCAATGTTATATTCATGCCCCAATCATGAGCTCTCAAGAGAAATTATTATTCAAAATTTTTAGCTCGGCTTTCTCATAATGATCGATCCATGCTCGATACTTCTTGTACAGGCTCCTATATGAAGAAGGATATTGAATTCAAATGGGATTTATTGGAAAGAATTAAACGCAACTCTGAAGATTGGGAAATCGATGAAGGTAAGGAGTTAGGTATAAACCTTAAGTTTGATTGTGTTAAATCTTTTATGGATACCGATGATTTTTGTGATTTTAGCACTAAATATGGACTTGAGTCTGAGATAGTAGCTTCTTTTTGTGAATCTTTTGCTACTCATGGTGATCTCCCTAAGGAGAAGTGGTTTAAATATCAACCTCCCATTGAAGTTAAAGTAGTAGAACCTATTAAAGTTGATGAAGAAACTATTACTTACAATGTTGATCCTGTTATTCCTACTGCTTATATTGAGAAACCACCTTTTCCTGTTAGAATAAAGGATCATGCTAAAGCTTCAACTGTGGTTCTAAGAGTTATACTAGAACACCTACACCCTCTGAACAAATTAAAGTTGAACCTAGTATTGCTATATTTAAAGATCTCTTGGTTGATAATATTGATGGGCATGTTATTTATTTCTGTGATGAAGCTGCTAGAATTGCTAAACTAGATATGATAGATAAACATAGACCTTTTGTTGGCATGACCGTTGTTTCTATTAAAATAGGAAATCATTGTTATCATGGCTTATGTGATGTGGGTGCTAGTGTGAGTGCAATTCCTTATATAAAGAAATTATGAATGATATTGCACCTGCTGAGATAGAAGATATTAATGTTACTATTAAGCTTGCCAATAGAGATACTATTTCACCAATTGGGATTGTTATAGATGTTGAAGTCTTGTGTGGGAAGATAAAATATCCTACTAATTTTCTTGTTCTTGCTTCCCCACAAGATAATTTTTGTCCCATTATATTTGGTAGACCTTTCCTGAATACTGTTAATGCTAAGCTAGACTGTGAGATAGATATTGTTACTGTTGGTTTAGGGGATATGTCTCATGATTTCAATTTCTCTAAATTTCGTAGACAACCCCATGATAAAGAATTGCCTAGTAAGGATGAAACTATTGGTCTTGCTTCTATTGCCGTGCCTCCTAATGATCCTTTAGAACAATATTTGCTAGACCATGAAAATGATATGTTTATGAATGAAAGAAGGGAAATATATGAAGTGTTCTTTAATCAAGGACCTATTCTGAAACACAATTTGCCCGTTGAAATCCTCGGAGATCCTCCTCCACCCAAGGGTGATCATGTGTTTGAGCTTAAACAATTAGCTGATACTCTGAAATATGCTTATCTTGATGAAAAGAAGATATATCCTGTTATTATTAGTGCTAATCTTTCAGAGCATGAAGAAAATAAATTATTGAAAACTCTCAAAAAGCACTGTGCCACTATTGGATATACTCTTGATGATCTTATGGGCATTAGTACCACTCTATGTCAGCACAAAATTAAATTGGAGAAAGATGCTAAACCAGTTGTTGATCACCAACGACGGTTAAATCCTAATATGAAAGAAGTGGTAAGAAATGAAATACTAAAGCTTCTGGAGGCAGGTATAATTTATCCTATTGTTGATAGTCAATGGGTAACTCATGTTCATTGTGTCCCTAAGAAGGGAGGTATTACGGTTGTTCCTAATGATAAGAATGAATTGATTCCTCAAAGAATTGTTACAGGTTACAGGTTATAGAAAAGATCATTACCATGTACCTTTTATTGATCAAATGATAGAAAGAATATCCAAACATACTCATTTTTTATTTCGAGATGGTTATTCTGGTTTCTCTCAAATACCTGTGTCAAAAGAGGATCAAGAGAAAACTACTTTACTTGCCCTTTCGGTACCTTTGCTTATAGATGTATGCCTTTTGGTTTATGCAATGCCCCTACTACCTTTCAAAGATGTATGACTGTGATACGTCTCCAACGTATCTATAATTTTTTGATTGTTCCATGTTGTTATATTATCAATCTTGGATGTTTTATAATAATTTTATAGTCATTTTATATCATTTTTGGTACTAACCTATTGACATAGTGCCAAGTGCCAATTGTTGTTTTTCCATGTTTTTTACATTGCAGAAAATCAATATCAGATGGAGTCCAAATGCCCCAAAACTTTACGGATAATTTTATGGGCCAGAAGGAACACAACGGGCCCTGGATACGCCTGGGGGGTGCCCCAAGGGGGGCACAACCCACCAGAGCACGCTAGGAGGCCCAGGCGCGCCCTGGTGGGTTGTGCCCACCTCGGGTGCCCCCCGGACCGCCTCTTTGCTCTATAAATACCCCAATATTCTAGAAACCCTAGGGCAGTCGACGAAATATTCATCCAGCCGCCATAGAGTCCAGAACCACTAGATCCAATCTAGACACCATCTCGGATGGGGTTCACCACCTCCATTGGTGCCTCTCCGATGATTGATGTCTACTACACAACCTTCTTCTTGTAGACGTTGTTGGGCCTCCAAGTGCAGAGGTTTGTAGGACAGTAGCAAATTTCCCTCAAGTGGATGACCTAAGGTTTATCAATCCGTAGGAGGCGTAGGATGAAGATGGCCTCTCTCAAGCAACCCTGCAACCAAATAACAAAGAGTCTCTTGTGTCCCCAACACACCCAATACAATGGTAAATTGTATAGGTGCACTAGTTCGGTGAAGAGATGGTGATACAAGTGGTATATGGATGGTAGATAAAGGTTTTTGTAATCTAAAAATATAAAAACAGCAAGGTAACTAATGATAAAAGTGAGCGTAAACGGTATTGCAATGCGTTGAAACAAGGCCTAGGGTTCATACTTTCACTAGTCCAAGTCCTCTCAACAATAATAACATAATTGGATCATATAACTATCCCTCAACATGCAACAAAGAGTCACTCCAAAGTCACTAATAGCGGAGAACAAACGAAGAGATTATGGTAGGGTACGAAACCACCTCAAAGTTATTCTTTCGAATCAATCCGTTGGGCTATTCCTATAAGTGTCACGAACAGCCCTAGAGTCTGTACTAGAATAACACCTTAAGACACAAATCAACCAAAACCCTAATGTCACCTAGATACTGCAATGTCACCTCAAGTATCCGTGGGTATGATTATACGATATGCATCACACAATCTCAGATTCATCTATTCAAACCAACACAAAGTACTTCAAAGAGTGCCCCAAAGTTTCTACCGGAGAGTCAAGACGAAAACGTGTGCCAACCCCTATGCATAGGTTCACGAGCGGAACCCGCAAGTTGATCACCAAAACATACATCAAGTGGATCAATAGAATACCCCATTGTCACCACGGGTATCCCACGCAAGACATACATCAAGTGTTCTCAAATCCTTAAAGACTCAATCCAATAAGATAACTTCAAAGGGAAAACTCAATCCATTACAAGAGAGTAGAGGGGGAGAAACATCATAAGATCCAACTATAATAGCAAAGCTCGTGATACATCAAGATCGTACCACCTCAAGAACACGAGAGAGAGAGAGAGATCAAACACATAGCTACTGGTACATACCCTCAGCCCCGAGGGAGAACTACTCCCTCCTCATCATGGAGAGCGACGGGATGATGAAGATGTCCACCGGAGAGGGATTGCCCCCTCCGGCAGGGTGCCAGAATGGGTCTAGATTGGTTTTCGGTGGCTATGGAGACTTCTGGCGGCGGAACTCCCGATCTATTGTGCTCCCCGATAGTTTTAGGGTATATGGATATATATAGGCGAAAGAAATACATCAGGGGAGCCATGAGGGGCCCACGAGGGTGGAGGGCGCGCCCCCCTGCCTCGTGGCTTCCTCGTTGATCCCCTGACGTGCACTCCAAGTCTCATGTATTTCTTTCTTTCCAAAAATAACTTTTCCGAAGGTTTCATTCTGTTTGGACTCCGTTTGATATTCCTTTTCTTCGAAACCCTAAAACAAGGAAAAAACAGAAACTGGCACTGGCACTGGGCTCTAGGTTAATAGGTTAGTCCCAAAAATCATATAAAATGGCATATAAATGCATATAAAACATCCAAGGTTGATAATATAATAGCATGGAACAATAAAAAATTATAGATAAGTTGGAGACGTATCAGTATCCCCAAGCTTAATTCCTGCTCGTCCTCGAGTAGGTAAATGATAAAAACAGAATTTTTGATGTGGAATGCTACCTAACATATTTATCCATGTAGTTCTCTTTATTGTGGCAAGAATATTCAGATCCATAAGATTCAAGACAAAAGTTTAATATTGGCATAAAAATAATAATACTTCAAGCATACTAACAAAGCAATCATGTCTTCTCAAAATAACATGGACAAAGAAAGTTCATCCCTACAAAATCATATAGTTTGGTCATGCTCCATTTTTGTCACACAAGAATGCTCTCATCATGCACATCCCCGATGACAAGCCAAGCAATTGTTTCATACTTTAGTAATCTCAAACTTTTTTCAACTTTCACGCAATACATGAGCGTGAGCCATGGATATAGCACTATGGGTGGAATATAATATAATAAGGGGGTTATGTGGAGAAGACAAAAAGGAGAAAGTCTCACATCGACGCGGCTAATCAATGGGCTAGGGAGATGCCCATCAATTGATGTCAATGCAATGAGTAGGGATTGCCATGCAACGGATGCAGTAGAGCTATAAATGTATGAAAGCTCAACAAAATAAACTAAGTGGGTGTGCATCCAACTTGCTTGCTCATGAAGACCTAGGGCACTTGAGGAGGCCCATTGTTGGAATATACAAGCCAAGTTCTATAATGAAAAATTCCCACTAGTATATGAAAGTGACAAAACAAGAGACTCTCTATCATGAAGATCATGGTGCTACTTTGAAGCACAATATATGAGACTCGCTATATCATGGTGCTACTTTGAAGCACAAGTGTGGAAAAAAGGATAGTAGCATTTCCCCTTTTTATTTATTTGGCCTTTCTCTTTTTTATTTGGCCTTCCTTTTTTATTTGGCCTTTTTTTATTTGGGACAACGCTCTATTAATGATGATCATCACACTTTTATTTACTTACAACTCAAGAATTACAACTCGATTCTTAGAACAAAATATGACTCTATATGAATGCCTCCGGTGGTGTACCAGGATGTGAAATGATGCATGAGTGACATGTATGAAAGAATTATGAACGGTGGCTTTGCCACAAATACGATGTCAACTACTTGATCATGCTAAGCAATATGACAATGATGGAGTGTGTCATAAATGGAACGGTGGAAAGTTGCATGGCAATATATCTCGGAATTGCTATGGAAATGCCATAATAGGTAGGTATGGTGGCTATTTTGAGGAAGCACAAGTGTGGTAAAAGGATAGTAGCATTGTCCCTTCTCTCTTTTTTTATTTTTTTATTTGGGCCTCCCCCTTTTTTTTGGCCTTTCTCTTTTTTTGGGCCTTCCTTTTTTTGGCCTTTCTCCTTTTTCTTTTTTTGGGACAATGCTCTATTAACGATGATCATCACACTTCTATTTATTTACAACTCAAAGATTACAACTCGATACTAGAACAAGATATGACTCTATATGAATACCTCTGGCGGTGTACCGGGATGGGAAATGAATCAAGAGTGACATGTATGAAAAATTATGAACGGTGGCTTGGCCACAAATACGATGTCAACTACATGATCATGCTAAGCAATATGACAATGATGAATGTGTCATGATAAACGGAATGGTGTAAAGTTGCATGGCAATATATCTCGGAATGGCTATGGAAATGCCATAATAGGTAGGTATGGTGGCTGTTTTGAGGAAGATATAAGGAGGTTTATGTGTGAAAGAGCGTATCATATCACGGGGTTTGGATGCACCGGCGAAGTTTGCACCAACTCTCAATGTGAGAAAGGGCAATGCACGGTACCGAAGAGGCTAGCAATGATGGAAGGGTAGGAGTGCGTATAATCCATGGACTCAACATTAGTCATAAAGAACTCACATACTTATTGCAAAAATCTACAAGTCATCAAAAACCAAGCATTACGCGCATGCTCCTAGGGGGATAGATGTAACGCCTCGAGACCGTTGCGCCAGGTGTCTTCTAGTTATTCGTTGTTGTTGCCTTGTCATTTGTTTGCTTGTCATGCATTTCATATCATGTCATCATGTGCATCGCATTTGCATACGTGTTCGTCTCATGCATCCGAGCATTTTCCCCGTTGTCCGTTTTGCAATCCGACAATCCTATGTCCTCCGACGCTCCCTTTTGCCTCTTTTCGTTTGCGGCTGTTAAACTTTCTCGGAATGGACCGAGATTTGCCAAGCGGCCTTGGTACACCACTGGTAGACCGCCTGTCAAGTTTCGTGCCATTTGGAGTTCGTTTGATACTCCAACGGTTAACTGGGGAACCGTAAAGGCCTCGTGTGTGTTGCAGCCCAACATCCCTCCAAACTGGCCCAATAACCCATCCAAACCCCCTCCATCCTCTCGGTAGTTCGATCACGATCGCATGGCCGAAAACCATACCTCATTTGGACTCTCCTAGCTCCCTCTACCTATATATTTGTGTCTCCCTCCGAATTTCGCGGTCAAACCCTAGATCCACTCCTCCACCGCGCATCCGGACGCGTCCTCGCTGCGCCGGACATGTCCACCGTGCCCCTCCACGTCACTCCGACCAATGGCATCCTGCCACGTCAGCTTCCCCGCCGCCTCAGCCACTCAGGCGTCGCCACCTCAGTGCGGGCCGCGCCCCACATCGCCGCACCACCCGCCGAAGCCCGCCGGGCCCAGGTCGGGCCCTCCCCGGCCCGCGCCTCCTTCACCACACCCGGTGGGGCACCCGCGCCGCTCCGTCGCCGACGACCATGTGCGCCGCCGCCGGCCACCGCGCCCCACCGCCTCGTTCACCGTGCCGCCTCGCTTCCCCACCGAAGTCCGCGCCCTGCCGACCCAACCGACGTCGTCCCGTCGTCCTCGGGGTCATGTTCCGCCAACGACGCGTCAAAGCTCCATCGCCGGCACCGCCTTGCTTCTCCTCCACTGGATCCGGCCAGTCTCCGCTCCACTTCGTCTTCCTGCGCCGTCGCCGTCGCCATGGAACCGCCGCCGCCTCGTTCCTGCTCGGGATCGAGCAGGAGCGCTCGTCTCGCTTGTCCTCGCCACGTGGGCCCGCAGCCCGTCCCCGTCGGCCTGCCCCATGCTGGCCCGATCTGCCCCTCCCTCCTCTCTGGCCCAAGTGGCCCAAGGTGAAATGCCCTATTCCTTCGCTCAGTGCGTCTTTTAGCTATCCAACGCTCAGTGCTGAAATGACTAAGTCCCCAGATTTGTGATATTTTGAAGCCCTGTTCATCATGTCATAACTCTGCATCCGTAGCTCCGTTTTGAGCGTGCCATATATCAAAATGTTCATCATGATGTCCTCTTCATTTTGTTCCATTGCACCATGCTTGTTTGAGTCTATATTGATGCCCTAATGACTGTTGAAAGAGTGCTATAAAATGTTAGTTCCTATTTCTTATCAGATTATGAGCATTTGTCTTTTTTGCCATGATTAATGTGTGTTGCATATGGTCATGAGCTCTGCATGTGTTTTGGGATATGCCATGCCATCTTTACAGTGGTGCATGCTATGTATTTTTGTGATCAATGTGGTGACTAGCACAAGCATGCAAAGTAGCTCTCGTGATATTGCTGTTTTCAGGGACTTAGAATTTCACCAAGTCTTTGCTCTGCTGTTATTTTTATGCCATGTATTCATGTTGCTACAGAGAGATCCATGCTTCTTTTGAGTATGTTCAGTAAGGATGATTTGAGCATATGGTTATGCTCTATCCATCCATGTCCCTGTTTGCATTTATGGAGTACCCTAGCATGACTCAATCTTGCTCTACTTTTGCTATAAAATGTTCCTGGCAGATTGTTTACGTGTTAATCAAATTTGCCAAGGTTGTTGTAGTTGATCCATGCATGCTATGAGATTGTTCTTGCCATGGTTAGCTTCTTGATCATGTCTTCTTGCTGGGAGTATGCTTAGTTTGTCATGCAATGCCTTGTGTTGAGTGCATCGAGCTCGCAAACATGCCTTCATAATTCTGTTTATGCCATGTCCAGTTTTCTGCCAAGTCTGAATCTGTAACGATACTTGCTATGTTTACATGGGTGCCATCATATTTTATGTCCCCTTTTGGCTTATGGTCAGTAAGGGACTTTTGTTATATGCTTTGAGTAGATTCATGCCATGCCTTTGCTTGCTATGTGATGTTCCTGTAGCATGTTGATATCTTGCTCTAAACTTTGCTTCCTGATGTTAATTCCTGACATGTTAGTATTTTCACTAATTCTATGATGCTGTTATCTTTTGCACTTTTTCCATGCTTGTTTGAACCTGCTATTGTGTGATTTAGCCATAGCTTAGTGTTCATCTTTTGTCAAGCATCTTGAGTAGATCACTGCCATGTGCTTTGTTGTTATGTTGGAGTGCAGTAGCTTAGTTTATTGTTGCATTCTAGATGGCATCGTGCTGTTAATCGCAGAAGTGTGCCATCATTGTTTTGCTTGCCATTTGCAAACCATGCATCCGATTCCGGTGATTTTTATATCGATTTCGACCGAAATCAACTCATCTTTCCAGCGGCACTCTTGGTTTGCCAAGTTGAGGCCTGGTTCCATCTTTCCCTTCCGAAGCACGCATATGCATTGCATATCACATCCCGCATATCATGACATGTTTTGCATCATGTTGCTTGCGCATTGCGCCGTGGTTGATTGTTGTTTCCTTTGCTTGTGTTCTTGCCTTGGGTAGATCCGGGAGACGAGTACGTGATCGAGGAACCTGTTGAGTACGCTTACGAGGTTCAAGCTTTCGTCAACTCGGAGAACTTTGCAGGCAAGATGACCATACCCTCGAAATCACTTCTATCTTTGCTTGCTAGTTGCTCGTTCTTTTGCTATGCCGCGATACCTACCACTTGCTCTATCATGCCTACCATATTGCCATGTCAAACCTCTAACCCACCTTGTCCTAGCAAACCGTTGTTTGGCTATGTTACCACTTTGCTTAGCCCTTCTTATAGCGTTGATAGTTGCAGGTGAAGATGGAGTTTGTTCCATGTTGGAACATGGATATGTTAGGATATCACAATATCTCTTATTTAATTAATGCATCTATATACTTGGTAAAGTGTGGAAGGCTCGGCCTTATGCCTGGTGTTTTGTTCCACTCTTGCCGCCCTAGTTTCCGTCATACCGGTGCTATGTTCCTTGATTTTGCGTTCCTTACGCGGTTGGGTTATAATGGGAACCCCTTGACAGTTCGCCTTGAATAAAACTCCTCCAGCAAGGCCCAACCTTGGTTTTACATTTGCACTAACAACCTATCACCTTCCCTTGGGTTTTCGCGAGCACGAGGGTCATCTTTATTTTAACCCCCCCGGGCCAGTGCTTCTCTAAGTGTTGGTCCGAACTAGAGCCCCTTGCAACACCACCTCGGGGAAACTTGAGGGTTGGTTTTTAGTTGTACGGATTGCTCATCCAGTGTGCCCTGAGAACGAGATATGTGCAGCTCCTATCGGGATTTGTCAGCACATTTGGGCGGTCTTGCTCATCTTGTTTTACCATTGTCGAAATGTCTTGTAACCGGGATTCCGAGTCTGATCGGGTCATCCTGGGAGAAGGAATATCCTTCGTTGACCATGAGAGCTTGTGATGGGCTAAGTTGGGACACCCCTGCAGGGTTTGAACTTTCGAAAGCCGTGCCCACGGTTATGGGCAGATGGGAATTTGTCAATATCCAGTTGTAGAGAACTTGACACTTAACTTAATTAAAATGCATCAACCGCGTGTGTAGCCGTGATGGTCTCTTCTCAGCGGAGTCCGAGAAGTGAACACGGTTCTTGTGTTATGCTTGAACGTAAGTAGTTTCAGGACCACTTCTTGATCACTTCTAGTTCACGACTGTGCTTTGCTTCTCTTCTCGCTCTCATTTGCGTAAGTTAGCCACCATATATGCTTAGTGCCTGCTGCAGCTCCACCTCACTACCTTTTCCTACCCATAAGCTTAAATAGTCTTGATCGCGAGGGTGTGAGATTGCTGAGTCCCCGTGACTCACAGATTACTCCCAAAACCAGTTTCAGGTGCCGTTGATACCAGTGCAGGTGACGCAACCGAGCTCAAGGAGGAGCTCGATGAAGATCGTGTTCGTTGTGTTGTTTCGTTTCCAGTTGATCAGTAGTGGAGCCCAGTTGGGGCGAGCGGGGATCTAGCATTAGGGGTTGTCTTTCTTTATTTGGTTCTATAGTCGGACCTTGATTGTATTCTGGATGTTGTAATGCTATATTTATGTATTGTGTGAAGTGGCGATTGTAAGCCAACTCTTTATCCCTCTCTTATTCAGTACATGGGATGTGTAAAGATTACCCCTCTTGCGACATGCCTACTATGCGGTTATGCCTCTAAGTCGTGCTCCGACACGTGGGAGATATAGCCGCATCGTGGGTGTTACAATAGATTGGTAGGAAAAGACCATCGCTCGTCCCCGACCGCCACTCATAAGGAAGACAATTAAATAACACCTCATGTTTCAAATTTGTTACACAACGTTTACCATACGTGCATGCTACGGGACTTGCAAACTTCAACACAAGTATTTCTCAAATTCACAACTACTCAACTAGCACAACTTTAATATCACTATCTCCATATCTCAAAACAATTATCAAGTATCAAACTTCTCTTAGTATTCTATGCACTTATATGAAAGTTTTTATTATATCCCTCTTGGATGCCCATCATATTAGGACTAATTTCATAACCAAAAATAAATTACCATGCTGTTCTAAAGACTCTCAAAATAATATAAGTGAAGAACAAGAGTTCATCTATTTCTATAAAATAAAACCACCACCGTGCTCTAAAGATACTTCCTCCGTCCGAAAATACTTGTCATCAAAATGGATAAAAAGAGATGTATCTAGAACTAAAATACGTCTAGATACATCCCCTTTTGCTTATTCTGATGACAAGTATTTTCGGACGGAGGGAGTATAAGTGAAGCACTAGAGCAAATGACAAACTACTCTGAAAGATATAAGTGAAGATCAAGGAGTAGTCGAATAATTATGCAACTATGTGAAGACTCACATTTAATAATTTCAGATCTTGGTATTTTATTCAAACAGCAAGAAAAACTAAAGAAAATAAAATGACTCTCCAAGCAAAACACATATCATGTGGTGAATAAAAATATAGCTCCAAGTAAAGTTATCGATGAACGAAGAAGAAAGAGGGGATGCCTTCTGGGGCATCCCCAAGCTTAGGCTTTTGGTTGTCCTTGAATATTACCTTGGGGTTCCTTGGGCATCCCCAAGCTTAGGCTCTTGTCACTCCTTATTCCATAGTCCATCGAATCTTTACCCAAAACTTGAAAACTTCACAACACAAAACTTAACAGAAAACTCGTAAGCTCCGTTAGCGAAAGAAAACAAAAACACCACTTCAAGGTACTGTAATGAACTAATTCTTGATTTATATTGGTGTTAAACACACTGTATTACAACTTCTCTATGGTTTATAAACTCTTTTACTAGCCATAGATTCAGTAAAATAAGCAAACAACACACGAAAAACAGAATCTGTCAAAAAGAGAACAGTCTGTAGTAATCTGTAACTAACGCAAACTTCTGGAACCTCAAAAATTCTAAAATAAATTGCTGGACATGAGGAATTTATCTATTAATCATCTGCAAAAATAATTAACTAAATATCACTCTCCAATAAAAATGGCAGCAATTCTCGTGAGCGCTAAAGTTTCTGTTTTTTTACAGCATGATCGCACAGACTTTCCCCAAGTCTTTCCAAAGGTTCTACTTGGCACAATCACTAATTAAAAGAATAAAACCACATCTAAACAGAGGCTATATGAATTATTTATTACTAAACAGGAGCAAAAATCAAGGAACAAAAATAAAGCTGGGTTGCCTCCCAACAAGCGCTATCGTTTAACGCCCCTAGCTAGGCATGATGATTTCAATGATGCTCACATAAAAGATAAGAATTGAAACATAAAGAGAGCATCATGAAGAATATGACTAGCAAATTTAAGTCTAACTCTCTTCCTATGCATAGGGATTTTGTGAGCAAACAATTTATGGGAACAATAATCAACTATCATAGGAAGGCAAAACAAGCATAACTTCAAAACATTAACCACATAGAGAGGAAACTTGATATTATTGCAATTCCTACAAGCATATGTTCCTCCCTCATAATAATTTTCAGTAGCATCATGAATGAATTCAACAATATAACCATCACATAGAGCATTCTTATCATGATCTACAAGCATAGAAAATTTATTACTCTCCACACAAGCAAAATTCTTCTCATGAATAATAGTGGGAGCAAACTCAACAAAATAATTATCATGTGAAGCATAATCCAATTGAAAACTAAAATCATGATTACAAGTTTCATGGATATCATTATTCTTTATAGCATACAAGTCATCACAATAATCATCATAGATAGCAACCTTGTTCTCATAATCAATTGGAACCTCTTCCGGAATAGTGGATTCATCACAAAATAAAGTCATGACCTCTCCAAATCCACTTTAATCAATATAATCATCATGGATAGGAGGCATGCTTTCATCATAATAAATTTGCACATCAATACTTGGGGGACAAAAAATATCATCTTCATCAAACATAGCATCCCCAAGCTTGTGGCTTTGCATATCATTATCATCATGGATATTCAAGGAATTCATAATAACAACATTGCAATCATGCTCATCATTCAAATATTTAGTACCAAACATTTTAATGCTTTCTTCTTCTAACACTTCGGCACAATTTTCCTTTCCATCATACTCAAGAAAGATATTAAAAAGATGAAGCATATGAGGCAAACTCAATTCCATATTTTTTTGTAGTTTTCTTTTATAGACTAAACTAGTGCTAAAACAAGAAACAGAAAGATTCGATTGCAAGATCTAAAGATATACCTTCAAGTGTTAACCTCCCCGGCAACGGCACCATAAAAGATCTTGATGTCTACTACACACCTTCTTCTTGTAGACGTTGTTGGGCCTCCAAGTGCAGAGGTTTGTAGGACAATAGCAAATTTCCCTCAAGTGGATGACCTAAGGTTTATCAATCCGTAGGAGGCGTAGGATGAAGATGGTCTCTCTCAAGCAACCCTGCAACCAAATAACAAAGAGTCTCTTGTGTCCCCAACACACCCAATACAATGGTAAATTGTATAGGTGCACTAGTTCGGCGAAGAGATGGTGATACAAGTGGTATATGGATGGTAGATAAAGGTTTTTGTAATCTGAAAATATAAAAACAGCAAGGTAACTAATGATAAAAGTGAGCGTAAACGGTATTGCAATGCGTTGAAACAAGGCCTAGGGTTCATACTTTCACTAGTGCAAGTCCTCTCAACAATAATAACATAATTGGATCATATAACTATCCCTCAACATGCAACAAAGAGTCACTCCAAAGTCACTAATAGCGGAGAACAAACGAAGAGATTATGGTAGGGTACGAAACCACCTCAAAGTTATTCTTTCCAATCAATCCATTGGGCTATTCCTATAAGTGTCACAAATAGCCCTAGAGTTCGTACTAGAATAACACCTTAAGACACAAATCAACCAAAACCCTAATGTCACCTAGATACTCCAATGTCACCTCAAGTATCCGTGGGTATGATTATACGATATGCATCACACAATCTCAGATTCATCTATTCAAACCAACACAAAGTACTTCAAAGAGTGCCCCAAAGTTTCTACCGGAGAGTCAAGATGAAAAGTTGTGCCAACCCCTATGCATAGGTTCAAGGGCGGAACCCGCAAGTTGATCACCAAAACATACATCAAGTGGATCAATAGAATACCCCATTGTCACCACGGGTATCCCACGCAAGACATACATCAAGTGTTCTCAAATCCTTAAAGACTCAATCCGATAAGATAACTTCAAAGGGAAAACTCAATCATTACAAGAGAGTAGAGGGGGAGAAACATCATAAGATCCAACTATAATAGCAAAGCTCGCGATACATCAAGATCGTACCACCTCAAGAACACGAGAGAGAGAGAGAGATCAAACACATAGCTACTAGTACATACCCTCAGCCCCGAGGGAGAACTACTCACTCCTCGTCATGGAGAGCACCGAGATGATGAAGATGGCCACCGAAGAGGGATTGCCCCCTCCAGCAGGGTGCCGGAACGGGTCTAGATTGGTTTTCGGTGGCTACGGAGGCTTCTGGCGGCGGAACTCCCGATCTATTGTGCTCCCCGATAGTTTTAGGGTACATGGATATATATAGGCGGAAGAAATACATCAGGGGAGCCACGAGGGTGGAGGGCGCGCCCAGGGGGGTGGGCGCCCCCCCTGCCTCATGGCTTCCTCGTTGATCCCCTGACGTGCACTCGAAGTCTCCTGTATTGCTTTCTTTCCAAAAATAACTTTTCCGAAGGTTTCATTCCGTTTGGACTCCGTTTGATATTCCTTTTCTTAGAAACCCTAAAACAAGGAAAAAACAGAAACTGGCACTGGGCTCTAGGTTAATAGGTTAGTCCCAAAAATCATACAAAATAGCATATAAATGCATATAAAACATCCAAGGTTGATAATATAATAGCATGGAACAATCAAAAATTATAGATACGTTGGAGACTTATGAATGATGCGTGAGTAGTTCTTTGTAGACCTTCGGGTACGTAGTTAGTAGCTAGATGGCTTCATCTTCCTCTCTTGATTCTCAATACAATGGTCTCTTGGAGATCCATATGATGTAACTCGTTTGCGGTGTGTTTGTTGGGATCAATGAACTTTGAGTTTATGATCAGTCATATCTTTTTATATCCATGAAAGTTATTTGAGTTTCTTTGATCTCTTATATGCATGATTGCTTATAGCCTCGTATTTCTTCTCCAATATTTGGATTTTGTTTAGCCAACTTGATCTATTTATCTTGCAATGGGAAGAGGTGCTTTGTAGTGGGTTCGATCTTACAGTTCTTGATCCCAGTGACAGAAAGGGAAACAACACGTATGTATCGTTGCTACTAAGGATAAAACGATGGGGTCTATGTCTACATAGATAGATCTTGTCTACATCATGTCATCGTTCTTATTGCATTACTCCGTTTTCCATGAACTTAATACACTAGGTGCATGTTGGATAGCGGTCCATGTGTGGAGTAATAGTAGTAGATGCAGGCAGGAGTCGGTCTACTAATCTTGGACGTGATGCCTATATAATGATCATTGCCTGGATATCGTCATGAGTATTTTAAGTTCTATCAATTTCCCAACAGTAATATGTTTACCCACCGTTTGCTATTTTTCTCGAGAGAAGCCTCTAGTGAAACCTACGGCCCCCGGGTCGTCTTTCTCACATTATTTGCCTTTGCGATCTACTTTTATTTTCTTTTATTTTCAGATCTACTAAACCAAAAACCCAAAAGTACTTTGCTGCGCTTTATTTTATTTGTGATCTATTTATTCAATCTATTACAACTTTCTCCCGTCCGCGCACCAATTTCTGGCATCGTTACCCGAAAGGGATTGACAACACCTTTAACACGTCGGGTTGCGAGTGGTTGTTATTTGTGTGTAGGGGCTATTTACGTTGTGTTGCTTGGTTCACCTACTGGTTCGATAACCTTGGTTTCATATCTGAGGGAAATACTTACCACCGCTTTGCTGCATCATCCCTTCCTCTTTGGGGAAATACCGACGTAGCTTCAAGCGACATCAAAAGGAATTTCTGGCGCCGTTGCCGGGGAGGATCTTCAACATATACCAGGTTCCTAATCACAAATATCATCTCCTCGCAATTTACATTATTTGCCATTTGCCTCTCGTTTTTCTCTCCCTCACTTCACAAAATTTGCTGTTTTATTCGCCTCTCTTTTCCGTTCACCGTTTTATTCCTAGATCTATCTGTGTTTTGCTCCTAGTTATAATGGCTAGTGTGCCTACTCCTCCTTTGTCACCAGATTTTGAAGTGCTTTACTTCAAGCAAAGACAAGGAGAAAATTTAAAAGATGCTTGGTATAGGCTTATGGAATCGTATCGTATTTCCAATTTAAAGGGGGCGCTAAGGTTTTGCTTCGGAATTTTTACATAGGATTGGCTTTACATCACAGACAACTCCTAGACTTTGCCGCTAATGGGAATTTTATTGAGCTTGATGCCAATGATGCCTATGAAATTTTAGAAGGAATTTGGGGATTCCACCTCAAAAGAAGGGGTTTACTTTCACCCCAGAGGGAGTTCAAATGCTGGACAAACTTGGTGATTTGCATAAACAAATGGTTGAATTACAAAAATATAATGAACCCCTCAAACATCTCAATGGTAGTATCAATCGCATGAATACCTTGATTACTCTTTGTAACAAGCGATTGGATATTTTGGATCTAAAGATGGTTTCTTTTCCGGAGAATTTAGGAAAGTGTAAAGAGCCTCCCGCCCCTTACAAAAGTTGCCAAGACTTCGGATGACAAAACTTAGATCCTTGCTTTATTCCTAGCTAAGGGCGTAAAACTATAGCGCTTGTTGGGAGGCAACCCAATGAATAAATTTTATTTTTGCTTTCTGTTTTTGAGTGTTAACACAATTATGCTACTGTTATAATTGTGTTTTTTATATTTTAATTAGTGTTTGTGCCAAGTAAAGCCTTTAGGATTGTCGGCGTTCTGGGAACGGGGGTCCCCAGACTTGCCTGCCTGTGGCCCGCGGTGTGGCTCAAAGGGGGGCCCAGCGCGGCCCATCTTCACCAACACAAACCCAAGACCCTCGCGAGGGGCCAAGACTCGCGGGGCGGACGACACGGAGCTTCCTCAGGCGTGGCCTCGTTAGGCTAGCTCCCGAGGAGGCGGAGAGATCAAGGCGGGGTATCTCACGAGGTGCCCGTGACGCAAGCCATGACGACCGGGGGCGCCAGGCGGGTGCCAGCCCGCGCAGCATCCTCCCTTCCTCTTTGGTGCAAAGGGGGCAAGCGTAGCCGCGGAGTACCGAGGCATTAGGCAAAGGTTGCCATTTTGGTGCAACGAGACCAAGACCAGGAGGACTACGAGACGGAGGTCACCGTGGAGCTCAAGACGGCGTCATCACCAGAGCTTTGCGCAGGCGAAGACTACTTTTGTCAGGATAGCTGATACTTGCTGTTCCCCTTCAAATTAGCCCGCCATTGTTGGCTCCCTTCCCGCTCAATATTTGGGAAGAGGACTAGGGCCTATATAAATAGGACCAGCCACCCACATAGAGGGGAGGACGAAAAAGAGGTAGGAAGGAAGAGGCTCGTTAGAAGGGTCGGTCGGTCGGTCAGAGCAGAGCAGAGAGAGAGAGAGAGAAAGGTGGCGAAGACTACTTTTGTCAGGATAGTTGATACTAGTTGTCCCCCTTCAAATTAGTCCGCCATTGTTGGCTCCCTTCCCGCTCGATATTTGGGAAGAGGACCAGGGCCTCTATAAATAGGACCAGCCACCCACAGAGCAAAGGGGAGGCTGGGGGAAAAAGAGCTGGCCAGAGAGTTGGAAAGATAGAGAAGATCAGGTAGAGAGAGAGAGGGGTGACGGAGCTCCTCCCAGCAGTTCATCGCCCCAGCCAAGAGCAGACCCTCGCGAGGTTGTTCTTCCTTGTATTGTTCATCATCATCAGCCCAAGAGGCAATCCGCCACACCACAAACTGGAGTAGGGTATTACACCACAACGGTGGCCCGAACCAGTATAAACCATGTGTCTCTTGTGCTGTTCTTTCCTTAGTTTTAGATCCTAGTAAGGCGGAGGAGTGCAGGTAGGTAGGAGGCGAAATCTCCGCGCGCACCCCAGTGTTCGAACCTCAAGGGTCTGCCGGAACCCGAAATCCGACATTTGGCGCGCCAGGTAGGGGTGCGCCGGGATTCGTCTTCCACCGCCCCGTTCTCCTCCGACCATCACGCCCATGTCTGACGCTCGTCGGGCCCGCGCCGAGCGCCGGGCCGCGCTCGCTGCCCACGTCACCCAGACGGCCCCTGTCGGCGGGCATCCTCACCGTTCCCCGTCACCTGCCGTCAACGCCGCCACCGGCCCGACGGGGGACGAGCAGCAAGCATCGTCCCAGCATCCGTCTGTGCAGCAAGACGGCCGCACCGCGACTCCCTCGCTCACCCCAGCTGGTTCTTCGTCCCGCGCGCTCCGCGCGCCCATGGAGGCTCGGGCTGCACTCATCGCGGCGAACGAGCTCCTGCGCTACCGTCCCGTCGATGACGTCTACAAAGAATGGCTCGACCGCATCGCCGAGCTCGTCCGCGCCGCAGGGGGCTCTCCTGCGCTGTTCGTTCCGCTGCACCGCACCCCGCCCCGCGCGGGCAATGAAGCTTCGGCGGCGCCCCGGCCGCCTCCCCCTCAGGAAGGCGCCATGGCTCCAAGGCGCGTGGCCCCTGGGCGGAACCCGCTCCGTCAGGCGCCAGCGCAGCAAGAGCAGAGCTGTCAAGAAGTCCCTCGCCCGCAAGAAGCTGCCCGGGCGCTCCCTGCCCCAGCACGTCGCGACCACGCTCCTGCTCCCGCGCATCAAGACCCCGCGCTGCTCCCAGCTGCAGCGCATGGGGACATGCAAGACCAAGTTCCCCGTCATACAAGGCCTCTCGTGGCCACAGCAGGCTGCCGTGCCTTCACCGCCGAGCTACGCAACGTCGCGTGGCCCGGCAAGTTCAAGCCAGACTTGCCTCCTCGCTACGACGGCACGGCTGACCCTGCGGAGTTCCTCCAGCTCTACGAGCTAGGCATCGAAGCTGCCAACGGAGACGAGAAGGTCATGGCGAACTGGTTCCCCATGGCACTCAAGGACGGGGCCCGCACCTGGCTCCTGAACCTGGCTCCAGGCACAATCTCCTCCTGGGACGAGATGCGCACCCGCTTCATCGCCAAGTTCCAAGGCACTCGCGACCGGCCACCCGCCGTGAGCGACATGCGCCGCATCAAGCAACAGCCCGGGGAGACCCTGCAGAAGTACATCCAGCGCTTCAACAACGCGCGCCTCAAGATTCCCAAGGTGACTAAGGAGGTCATCATCTCGGCCTTCTCCGACGTCGTGCGCGACGTCAAGATGAAGGAGGAGCTGGTGATGCATGAAGACCTGTGCACTTCCTTGGAACTGTTCAACCTGGCAACCAAGTGCGCCAGGGCCGAGGAAGGGCGTCTCTCCCTCCTCGAGCTGCCTGCCGTAGACCTAGAAGAGAAGAAGCCCAAGGCCAAGGATGTGAAGCGCAAGGGGGCTGCCGTGCTCGCGGCAGAACCAGACACCAAGCGGGGCAGAGATCAGCCTGAACCCTCCAAGGGCAGCCGGTACTGTGTGTACCATGACCTCCACACCCACAACACCAACGAATGTCAAGAACTCCGAGCCGTGCGAGAAGGAAGGATCAGTCGTCACCCTGACCGCAGTGACCGGGGCTACGGCCGAGGAGGAGGAAGGAACGCAGGACGCTGGGAAGACCGTGGCCCGCGCCAAGGGTGGCGCGATCAACCTCGCGAGGATCGCTGGCAAGACCCGCCTCGCGAGGGAGGCTGGAGGGATCAGCCTCGCGAGGGAGACTGGAGGGATCAGCCTCGCGAGGATCGCCCGCAAGGCAATGCAGGCCTCCCACCGCTGCCACCGCAGCCAAGGAGAAACGAAGACCGCCACCAGGACGAGGGGGCCGGGGGCTTCTAGGAGCCGCGCGCGATCGCCTGCATCCTGGGCGGGGCACAAGCCCGAGACTCTCAGCGCATCTTCAAGCAGTTGGCCCGCAAAGTGAACGTATTCCTCCCCAGGCTCGAAGCCACGCGCCCTCTCAGGTGGTCGGCGTGCGCCATCACGTTCAGCTTAGCAGATCAGCTCAAGTGTGCGGCTACAGCCGGAGTCCTCCCGATGCTTTGTTCCCCAATCATCAGCAACGTGGTGGTCACCAAGACCCTCATCGATGGCGGGGCAGGGCTCAACGTCCTGTCCGTGGAAACATTCAACAACCTCCAAGTGCCCTACAGCCAGCTTCAGCCAACCAAGCCTTTCTCCGGTATCACCGACGGCTCCACGGTCCCGATTGGGCTGGTCCGCCTCCCTGTCACCTTTGGGGCACGCGACAACTACCGCACCGAGCTCATCGACTTCGACGTCGCTCACATTCGCCTGCCGTACAACGCCATCCTTGGATACCCAGCGCTGGCCAAGTTCATGGCCGTAACTCACCACGGCTACAATGTCCTCAAGATGTCAGGAAGCGGCGGAGTCATCACGGTGCCATGTGAAGAGAACGACGCGGTGTGTTCCCTGGAACGAGCCTTTCAGGCCGCGTCACTGGAAGACCCGGATCGTGGAAGCAGGAGGCCTCCCGAGACCGCCCCTAAGAAGAAGAAGACATCATCCGGCCCGACCACTCAGGAGGCAGGCCCCTCCGGGCCCGCGCCTGCCCGGGGGGAACCTCCTTCCATCACATAGGAAAGCGCGCCCGGCGCCCTCCTCAGGCAGGGCTCGGGGGCTCTCCCCTGGAGGGCCACCGACCTAGCGAGGGTCACAAGGGAGGCGCTTGGGCACCACATGGAGGCGTGTTTCAAAGCACGTTTCCCTCAAGAAGGAGCAAGGCAAGGAGACCCAGACCCTCAGGAGTTCGTCAGCAAGGCCATTCAGGAGCTACAGGAGTCAAGAGTCATGAAAGGTGGCCGCCGCCTACCAGCAGTGGCTCCCCATCCAGCCGAGGATGGTGGGCTGCGCGTCTGCATCGACATACCAGGGCTCAACCAAGTTGCCTCTCTGGAGCGCCTCTGGCCCTCGCGAGTGGAGCACTGCGAAGGCCCACCCCACAGCTACGTTTGCATGCCTTACGGTTTGCCGAACGCGGCTGACGCGTACCAGCGCCTCATGAGGGGCATCACGGAGGCACGGGAGGCCAGGCGTTCCGCAGCCCTGGCAGGGATGGAGATGGCCCGTGAGGAGCCGCCAGCGCCTCCGGAGCCTCCCGAGGCCCCTGGGCCTAGGGGCTCATGAGGATCGGCTCCCGCAGCCCACCGAGCTTGCTACACCAACGCTCCTTCGTCCTCGACATCATCAGGTGACATCTTTTCGAGTTCTATTTCCAGCTGGGAGCGCCCCCCCAGGGCTTCATTATTCCCAGGCCGCGTGGGTCCGTCCCTGCGGCGTGTATCCCTTTTTATTCCATGTTGTTAGCTTACCTTGTTGGGGGCGCCCCTCGGGCTGCATGATCCCCAAGCCGCTCGGGCCTGACCCAGTGATGTCCGCATTCCCAGCATCTATTTGAATGAATCCACTCCTTCGCGGCTAATGTGTTTTACCTAGTTGCCTGCTCAGCTGACACCAACTAACGGAGCTGCTCCCAAAACGGCACGACGCTTGCGCATGGGTCCGTCCCTGCAACGCCGACAAACCTGGATGGCTGAGCTCTGGCCGCGGCAGCC
Source organism: Triticum urartu (assembly GCF_056163025.1). Taxonomy (NCBI): domain Eukaryota; kingdom Viridiplantae; phylum Streptophyta; class Magnoliopsida; order Poales; family Poaceae; genus Triticum; species Triticum urartu. The sequence goes on along the minus strand of NC_141876.1, from coordinate 202,990,769 downwards.
CCGCATAGCGTCACCTCGTCAAGCCTTCAGTGCCTCACTACCCCTCGGAAGCAACCAACGGCTGACTGTCAATTGTCATGGCAACCCCTTGTTTTTTTCTATGATGGACCTGCAGGACCTCCTGAAGGAGCTGCGTCAGGCGAGGCCCTTGTGGTGCCTCCTTCGCTCTCATCTGGCGAACCGCTTGCATGTTAAAGGGGGGTGCCTGAGCATCGCGACTCAGGGCTCCTACTGGCTCTCCAGCCCTCACCCTCTGGCCTTGACCACGGCATCGCGACCTGGCATACCAGTGACGGTTGAGACTCGCTCGACGGCCGGGACCCGAGGACATAGAGCAGAAAGGGGAGCAAAGGCGAGAGGGGAGAGACACGCGAGGACCTCGCCGAGCAACCTCGCGCCTGCCGATGCACGGACCCGGTGACACACTAGAGAGCGGCCCCTGTTCCTTGAGATAAGTCATCACCCGGAAGCGCCAGCTGCCGTGGCACCATCCCCGCACCTAATGCTACCCCATGTTAGCGACGCCGCTCTCCTTTCTCACCAAACAACGGCCACTTGGGCGCCAAAGGGGACCTCCTGAGCATCGCGACTCAGGGGCTCTTACCGGACTCCGGGTCGCTCACCTCCTGGCCTTGACCACGGCACCGCGACCTGGCATACCAGCGACGACTGAAGCCGCCTTGGGACTGGGACCTGTCGGCGCAAAGCACCAAGCCCTCGTGAGGTTCGAAAGGGAGGACTGAGCTAAGACGGAATGAGCAACTCGCGCAATTCCACGACAAGGGTTATATTAACAAAACAGGATCACATGCACCTTACAAGCCCCCACGGGGCACGTTTTTGATTCCTCGCAGGGAACAGATCCTAAAGGGACACAAGCTACGCACGAGCCTACAAAAGACGCCATCATCAACAGTGGGCCGTCAAGCACCGACGCCAACCCCATCCAGATCAGAGACGGCGACGGCCTGACGAGCCCGCCCTGCTCCAGGAGCGGCGCCGGCTCGGGGGCTCGTAGCTGTCATCGCTCGTCTCCGGAGTCGCGAAGAGCTCGCCGGAGTCGCTGGAGCCTCCGACGCCTCCACCGCCTGAGGAGCCGCCAAGGGAGAGGTTGGCGGGCCCAGTCCTCCTCGCGGCAGGGTCCGGGCCACCTTCCCCGGGGCAGCACTCCAGCCGGTGCCCGCTCGCATCGAAGACCTTGAAGAGCATCATTGAAGCACCGTCGTAATCCAAGTGGACCGCGAAGACGCCCCTTACCCTGCAAACCCGGGCGATCTCTCTCCAGCCCCGAGTCATGAAGACCTCGCCCGGGGCAACGACCGCGACCTCTGCCTCGGTCGCGAGGGTGCTGCAGCCGGCGTGCTGCAGCCAGAGCTCCAAGGGCTCCCCCTGCGGGATGATGGAGGCGAAGAAGGGAGGAAGGCGGATCCAAGACTGAAGAGGAATGGCGACGTGGAGCACGAACTCTCGGGAGGAGCCCTCGGTGTGGACCCCAGGGGGGACGACCCACACCTTCGTGACCCGTCGGCGCTGACGGCGGCGCTGCCCATGGCGGTCAGCATCAGCTCCTTCGGGGCCCTCGACATGGGCGTACAATGGCAGCGGGAACCCCGACAGCACCCGCTCGCACCAAGGCCTCGACACCACCTGAAGGGCCCCTTCGTCCGGGCCACGGGGGACGAGCCATTTCTTCGGCGGGAGTGGGTCTGGCTCCTCTCAGGGAGCTTTTCCCTTCTCTGCCACCGAGAACCGGCGGATCGGAGCCATCGCAGCAAGACGGAGCAAGGATCGGGAAGGAGAAGCAAGGAGAGATGGACTGGAAGGGCTCGCGCTGTCCCGTACTTATGGCCGGCGAAGGCCAACCGCCGACCTCCACGATCGCAGGTAATTATGACCCGCTTTGCATGCAGGGACTTGTCCAATCCGTGCACTTGCCGAGGCGCCATGGGGAAGTGGAGACGCCCACATCCAACCAACCGCCACGCGGCGCCCAAGGCCGCAGGCTGTTAGGGCCCGCGGCGCTTCGCTCTTGCCCTTCCGCCTCCCTGCACGGCCAAGTCCGGGCGCGCCTTGGGCCCGGGGACTACTGTTGGCGTTCTGGGAATGGGGGTCCCCAGACTTGCCTGCCTGCGGCCCGCGGCGTGGCTCAAAGGGGGGCCCAGCGCGGCCCATCTTCACCAACACAAACCCAAGACCCTCACGAGGGGCCAAGCCTCGCGGGGCGGACGACGCGGAGCTTCCTCAGGCGCGGCCTCGTCAGGCTGGCTCACGAGGAGGCGGAGAGATCAAGGCAGGGTATCTCACAAGGTGCCCATGACACAAGCCATGATGACCGGGGGCGCCAGGCGGGTGCCAGCCCGCGCAGCGTCCTCCCTTCCTCTTTGGTGCAAAGGGGGCAAGCGCAGCCGCGGAGTACCGAGGCATCAGGCAAAGGTTGCCATTTCGGTGCAACGAGACCAAGACCAGGAGGACTACGAGACGGAGGTCACCGTGGAGCCCAAGACGGCGTCATCACCAGAGCTTTGCGTAGGCGAAGACTACTTTTGTCAGGATAGTTGATACTAGCTGTCCCCCTTCAAATTAGCCCGCCATTGTTGGCTCCCTTCCCGCTCGATATTTGGGAAGAGGACCAGGGCCTCTATAAATAGGACCAGCCACCCACAGAGCAAAGGGGAGGCTGGGGGAAAAAGAGCTGGCCAGAGAGTTGGAAAGATAGAGAAGATCAGGTAGAGAGAGAGAGAGGGGTGACTAAGCTCCTCCCAGCAGTTCATCGCCCCAGCCAAGAGCAGACCCTCGCGAGGCTGTTCTTCCTTGTATTGTTCATCATCATCAGCCCAAGAGGCAATCCACCACACCACAAACTGGAGTAGGGTATTACACCACAACGGTGGCCCGAACCAGTATAAACCCTGTGTCTCTTGTGTTGTTCTTTCCTTAGTTTTAGATCCTAGTAAGGCGGAGGAGTGCAGGTAGGTAGGAGGCGAAATCTCCGCGCGCACCCCAGTGTTCGAACCTCAAGGGTCTTCCGGAACCCGAAATCCAACAAGGATCTTCTTGGGTGATAGTTGTTTGATCTTGCTGAAAAAACAGAAACTTTTACGCTCACAAAAATAATTTTCATTTTTATCAGAGAGCGATAAAATACCCACTCCACTTGCAGTAGATCAATATACAAATTTCTCAGGTCTTCCTAATTTTTCAGAATTTTTGGAGTTACGAAATAGTCAGATTGCTACAGACTATTCTGTTTTGATAGATTCTGTTTTCTTTGTATTGTGTGCTTATTTTTATGGCTCTATGGTTTTCTGTAATGAGTTTTTGCCATAGAAAAGTTGGAATACAGTAGATATAATACAAAAACAAAATATCAATTGGTTTGATACAATACTTATAGTAGTGATTTATTATTCTTATACCAATGGATCTAATGAAGGTTTTGTTGAGTTTTGTGTGATTGAAGTTTTGAAGTTTTGGGTTATTTTACGATGGATGAAGGAATAAAGGATAGAAGAGCCTAAGCTTGGGGATGCCCCGGCATCCCAAGCTATTATCCAAAAATGAGCAACCAACTAAGCTTGGGGTTGCCCCCGAGTGGCATCCCCTCTTTCTTCTAACGACCATCGGTATTTTACTCGAAACTATATTTTTATTCGTCACATGATATGTGTTTTGCTTGGAGCATCTTGTATGATATGAGTCTTTTCTTGTTCTATTTTGTGTTTTGAGTCATCAATCCTTGCTGGACACACCTATTTGAGAGAGCTAAAATTATGTCATGACTTGTTAGAATTGCACTCTATGCTTCACTTAAATTCTTATGAGCTATGGACTTGCTCTAGTGCTTTACTTATATCTTTTTTGAGCACGGTGTGCTTTAGTATTTTCAAGAAATTCTCTCTTACTTCACTTAAATTAATTTGAGAGAAAGAAATATTATGATCATGATCTTCACTTATATTTGTTTGAGCTTATGAAAAGCAACACATGAAAATTAGTCCCAAAGTGATAGATATCCAAGAAGGATATAATAAAAACTTTCATGAAGATCATTGGACAAAATAAACTTGATTCATAGTAATAGTTTTGAGATATGATGATGTGATATGTGAGTCATCTTGATGAGTAATTATGCTTTAGTAAGAATATTGGCGTTAAGGTTTGTGATTCCCTATGCAAGTACAAAAGTCAATAGTCATGCAATGAAATTATATCCTACTTGTGGTGCATTATTCGGTGTTATTTATGCTTAATGTCTGCTTATGAGATTATTCGTTTCTTAGTTGGTCGCTTCCCAATCTTTTGCTAGCCTTCATTTTGCACTAAGTATGATCTCTACTTGTACATCCAAAAACCTTTAAACCAGTTTTGCCACATCAGTCCACTATATCTACCTATATGCGGTATTCTTTTACCGTTCTAAGCAAATTTGCATGTGCCATCTCTAATTTTCAAAATAAACTTCTCTTTTGTGTGTTTGTTTCGCTCGCGGAGCGGTGAGGGGTGGCTAATATTTTCCATGCTAGATGTGTTATTCTCACGATGAGTGTTTATTCACTTGTCATTGCACAAGAGTAAGGCAAAGGTATTAGGGATGCCCAGTCCCAAAATGCAAAAATGAATTTACTTTATGTTGTCAAATAATAAATTCCTTGGAAAGTGTTGGTATGGAGGGCACCCATGGATACGGTTAGCCATGGAAAGTGAAAGTATGGTGGAAAAGGAATAAACTTTATTTTCTGTCTGGGAACCGCCTATGATATATCTATGCATGGAAAGTATTGGGAACTCTAAGTCGTTTTCGTTGGTGGGATGGATACACCTCCCAAAATGTTTTTATCTCTAAGTTTTTTGCTTTGAGCTCTCGCACCTCTACAAATCCCTACTTCCCTCTGCGAAGGGCCTTTCTTTTTACTTTATGCAATTTTTATTTTGAGTCTCCATCTTCTCTTATAAAAGCACCAACTAGGAGGCAATATGATCGTACTTAATTATTGGGTATAGCTAATATTCGAATGTGTTTCATGAATGGATCAATGGTTGAGCATGATGGTCTAGGGATAACTTATTTTAGCGTTGATATTTTGGAAGACATGGTTGCTTGTTGATATGCTTGAGTATTTAAATTATCATGTCAAAACTAGACTATTGCTTTGAACAATATAAAAGTCCAAATGTCCATGCTATAAAGAAAAGAAATTTGATATGACATGTTAGGCAGCATTCCACAACAAAAATTCTGTTTTTATCACTTCCCTACTCGAGGACGAGTAGGAGTTAAGCTTGGGGATGCTGATACGTCTCCAACATATCTATAATTTTTTATTGTTACATGATGCTATATTATCAATCTTGGATGTTTTATAATCATTTTATAGTCATTTTATATCATTTTTTGGTACTAACCTATTGACATAGTACCAAGTGCAAGTTGCTGTTTTTTCCATGTTGTTTACATCGCACAAAATCAATATCATACGGAGTCCAAATGCCCCAAAACTTTACAGAGAATTTTCATGGGCCAAAAGGAACACAACGGGCCCTGGTTGCGCCTAGGGGGTGCCCCGAGGGGAGCACAATCCACCAAGGCGTGCCAGGAGGCCCAGGTGTGCCGTTGTGGGTTGTGCCCACCTCGGGTGCCCCCCGGACCGCCTCTTTTCTCTACAAATACCCTAATATTCCAGAAAACCTAGGGGAGTCGATGAAATATTCATCCAGCCGCCACAGAGACGAGAACCACCAAATCCAATCTAGACACCATCTCAGATGGGGTTCACCACCTCCATTGGTGCCTCTCCGATGATGCGTGAGTAGTTCTTTGTAGACCTTCGGGTCCGTAGTTAGTAGCTAGATGGCTTCATCTCTTGGAGATCCATATGATGTAACTCTTTTGTTGTGTGTTTGTTGAGATCGATGAACTTTGAGTTTATGATCAGTCATATCTTTTTATATCCATGAAAGTTATTTGAGTTTCTTTGATCTCTTATATGCATGATTGCTTATAGCCTCATATTTCTTATCTGATATTTGGGTTTTGTTTGGCCAACTTGATCTATTTATTTTGCAACGGGAAGAGGTGCTTTGTAGTGGGTTCGATCTTACGGTGCTTGATCCCAGTGACAGACAGGGAAACAACACGTATGTATCGTTTCTACTAAGGATAAAACGATGTGGTCTATCTCTACATAGATAGATCTTGTCTACATCATATCATTGTTCTTATTGCATTACTCCGTTTTTCCATGAACTTAATACACTAGATGCATGCTGGATAATGGTCGGTGTGTGGAGTAATAGTAGTAGATGCAGGCAGGAGTCGGTCTACTAATCTTGGACGTGATGCCTATATAATGATCATTGCCTGGATATCGTCATGAGTATTTAAAGTTCTATCAATTGCCCAACCGTAATTTGTTTACCCACCGTTTGCTATTTTTCTCGAGAGAAGCCACTAGTGAAACCTACGGCACCCGGGTTGTCTTTCTTATATTATTTGCCTTTGCGATCTACTTTTATTTGCTTTTATTTTCAGATCTACTAAACCAAAAACCCAAAATTACTTTGCTGCACTTTATTTTATTTGCGATCTATTTATTCAATCTATTACAACTTTCTCCCGTCCGTGCACCAATTTTTGGCGCCGTTACCCGAAAGAGATTGACAACCCCTTTAACACGTCGGGTTGCGAGTGGTTATTATTTGTGTGCAGTGGCTATTTACGTTGTGTTGCTTGTTTCTCCTACTGGTTCAATAACCTTGGTTTCATATCTGAGGGGAATACCTACCGCCGCTGTGTTGCATCATCCCTTCCTCTTTGGGGAAATACCAACGTAGCTTCAAGTGACACCAGACTGCTATATTCTCTAACTTTTGTGAAAAGATTGTTGAGGTTTTCATGGATGATTTCTCCGTTTATGGAACTTCTTTTGATGATTGCTTAAGCAACCTTGATCGAGTTTTGTAGAGATGTGAAGAAACTAATCTTGTCTTGAATTGGGAAAAGTGCCACTTTATGGTTAATGAAGGTATGGTCTTAGGGCATAAAATTTCTAAACGAGGCATTGAAGTTGATAAAGCTAAAGTAGATGCTATTGAAAAGATGTCATGTCCAAAAGATATCAAAGGTATAATAAGTTTCCTTGGTCATGCTGGTTTCCATAGGAGGTTTATTAAAGACTTCTCTAAAATTTCTAGGCATGTCCCTAATCTCTTGCAAAAAGATGTTCCTTTTGTTTTTGATGATGATTGTGTAGAAGCATTTGAAATTATGTGTGATGCTAGTGATTATGTTGTTGCTGTTGTTCTAGGACAAAGAGTTGATAAGAAATTAAATGTTATTCAGTATGGTAGTAAAAATCTAGACAGTGCTGATACGTCTCCAACGTATCTATAATTTATGAAGTATCCATGCCATGTATACAACAATTTTATATGGTTTTGGTATGATTTGCATGGAACAAACCCGGACTGACGATGTTTTCAGCAGAACTACCGCGGTGTTGTTTTTTGTGCAGAAATGAAAGTTCTCCAAATGAGCTGAAACTTTTTGACGATTTTTTCAGAACAAAACAGAACCCCCAAGCTTCGTGGGAGGGCTAGAAGAGCCACGAGGAGGGCACAACCCACCAGGGCGCGCCTGGTGGGCCTGGCTTGCCCCGGTGGGTTGTGCTCACCTCGAGGCCCATCTTCGCGTGAAACCGACGCCAAAAAATCCTATAAATAGAGAAACCATCAGAAGTTCCGCCACCTCAAGGCTCTGTAGCCACCGAAAACCAATCTAGACCCCGTTCTGGCACCCTGCCGGAGCGGTGAATCATCTCCGGTGGCCATCTACAAAACTCTGCGCTTGGAGGCCCAACACGTGTCTACAAGAATAAAGTTGCGTAGTAGACATCAAGATCTTATCATGCGCCATCGCCGGGGAGGTTAGGTAAGCGGCACTCACATCCCGTCAACGAAGCTCTTTTCTGGCGCCGTTGTCGGGGAGGTGAGTGCTTGAAGGTATATATTTAGATCTTGCAATTGAATCTTTTAGCTTCTTGTTTCATCACTAGTTTGGTTTATTAAAGAAAACTACAAAAAATGGAATTGAGGTTGCATCATATTATTGATCATCTTTCTTGAAAATGATGGCTCGGAAAATTGTGCTTAATTGTCAGAAGAAGAAGTCAATAAAATGTTTGGCACAAAATATTTGAATGATGAGCATGATTGCAATGTTGTTAGTATGAATTCTTTGAATATCCATGATGCTAATGATATGCAATGCTACAAGCTTGGGGATGCTATGTTTGATGAAGATGATATTTTTTGTCCCCCAAGTTTTGATGTGAAAATTTATTATGATGAAAGCATGCCTCCTATTTATGATGATTATATTGATGAAAGTGGGTTTGGAAGAGTGTCAACTTTAGGAAGTAACGATCCCACTATTTTGGAGGGTGTTGAATCTTATTGTGATAATTATGAAAGTGGATTTGGAGAGGTCATGACTTTATTTAGTGATGAATAAACTATTTTGGAAGAGATTACAATTGACTATGATCACAAAGTTGCTATCTATGGTGATTATGGTGATGACATGTATGCTATAAAGAATAATGATAACCATGAAACTTGTCATCATGATTTTTATTTTCAATCCCATGATAGTTATTTTGTTGAGTTTGCTCCCACTAATATTCATGAGAATAAATTTTCTTACGTGGAGAGTAATAAATTTTCTATGCTTGTGGATCATGAAAAGAATGCTTTATGTGATAGCTATATTGTTGAATTTCTTCATGATTCTACTAAAAATTATTACGGGGGAGGAACTTATGCTTGTAGGAATTGCAATAATATCAAGTTTCCTCTCCATGTGTTGAAAATCTTAAAGTTATGCTTGTTTTGCCATCCTATGCTAGTTGATTCTTGTTCACAAAACTTGTTTGCTCAAAAAATCCCTATGCATAGGAAGTGGGTTAGTCTTAAATGTGCTTGTCATGTGATTCATGATGCTCTTGTATGTTTCAATTCTTATCTTTTATGCGAGCATCATTGAAATCATCATGCCTAGCTAAAAGGCATTAAAGAAAAGCACTTGTTGGGAGACAACCCAACACTTCTACCTATTGTTTTTGTGTGTTTTGACATGACTAGGCTACTATAGAAATCATGTTTTATTGCTTTTGTTTCAATAAAGTGTCAAGTAAGACCTTTGGGATGGCTTATGGTGATAGTTGATTTGATCTTGCTGAAAAACATAAACTTTTGCGTTTAGGAAAACAATTCTCATTTTTAACAGAAGCGGGATAAAATGCTGATTCTTTTGCAGTAGATTAATAGACAAATTACCCATGTTTTCTTATTTTTCAGAATTTTTGGAGCAACAGAAGTATGGTTGGAGTACATATTACTATAGACTGTTTTGGTTTTGACAGATTCTGTTTTCTATGCATAGTTTGCTTGTTTTCTAGTTTCCATGGCTTAGATTGCTCAATATAAATTGTGGAATGATATGATACAGTAAGCATTGTGTGGAAACAATTATGAATCTTGTCTTTGACAGTACCAAAGTGAAACAGTTTGCTCTTTATCATACTAACCTATCTCACGAAGTTCCGCTAAGTTTTGTGTGATTGAAGTTTTCAATTTTTGGGTGAGATGTCAATCTGAGGAGAATAAGGAGTGCCAAGACCCTAATCTTGGGGATGTCCAAGGCACCCCAAGGTAATATTCAAGGAAGATCCAAGAAACTAAGCTTGGGGATGCCCCGAAAGGCATCCCCTCTTTTGTCTCCAACATTATCGGTAACCTCACTTGGAGTTATGTTTTCATTCGTCACATGATATGTGTTTTGCTTGGAGCGTCAATTTATTTTGTTAGGATTTGATTGTTGTTGTTTAGAATAATGTTTTACATCTTTTATTTAAATAGAAGTGGCATTGATAGCCTTTACTATGCTTATTTTACAAGTCTACATGTTGCTGTTTGAAAACAGAAAGTTTACCGCAGTTGCAAAAATTCCCTAGAAAAGTCAGAATGTGATAAAATGTTGATTGTTTTTTGCAAAATAAGCTATGATAAATTTTCTACAGTGTGGTAAATTTTCATAATCTTTGGAGTTTAAGAAGTATTGATACTCTTGCATTCTTTACAGACTATACTGTTTTGGCATATTGCTGTTATGTTTGCATATGTTTGCTTGTTGAATGATTCTATTTGAGGAGAGGAGTATTAAACATGCAGAGGCATTTAGTATGCAATGTTGAATAATAATTTTAGTGATTTGCTACAGTAGAGAATGATAAGGTTTTTGCATTGGTTTATACTAACTTATCTCATGAGTTCTTGTTGAGTTTTGTGTGGATGAAGCATTTGAGATTTAGGAAAACCATGATATGAGAAGAATTAAGGAGACACAAAAGCTCAAGCTTGGGGATGTCCAAGGCATCCCAAGATAATATTTCAAGAAGTCTCAAGCATCTAAGCTTGGTGATGCCCCGGTAGGCATCCCACCTTTCTTCTTCAACAATTATCGGTTAGTATCGGTTGAGCCTAAGTTTTTGCTTCTTCACATGATGTGTGATATTCTCAGAATGTCATTATTTTTGCTTGCTGTTTTATTAAAATGCTTAGATCTGAAAGTTTTTGAGTAAGAGAGACTCCTCAAATAGCTACCTATTTACTTAACTACTCGCTTGATCTTCACTTATATCTTTTTCGAGTAGGTTGTCATTTTCTCTAGTGCTTCACTTATATCTTTTTGAGCACTCTGTGCTTTAGTATTTTTGAAGAAATTCTCTCTTTCTTCACTTAAATTAATTTGAGAGAATGAAATATTATCTTCATGATCTTCACTTATATTTGTTTGAGCTTATCAAAACCAATACATGAAAATTAGTTCCAAAGTGATAGATATCCAAGAAGGATATAATAAAAACTTTCATGAAGATCATTGGAAAAAATCAACTTGATTCCTCATAATAGTTTTGAGATATGATGATGTGATATGTGAGTCATGTTAATGAGTAATGCTTTAGTAAGAATATTGGTGTTAAGGTTTGTGATTCCGTATGCAAGCAGGAAAGTCAATAGTTGTGCAATGAAATTACATCCTACTTGTGCTGCATTATTCGGCGTTAATTATGCTCAATGCTTGCTTATGAGATTATTCGTTTCTTTGGTTGGTCTCTTCTCAATATTTTGCTAGCCTTCATTTTGCACTAAGTATGATCACTACTTGTGCATCCAAAATCCTTTAAACCAGTTTTGCCACATGAGTCCACTATACCTACCTATATGCGGTATTCTTTTGCCGTTCTAAGCAAATTTGTATGTGCCATCTCTAATTTTCAAAATAAATATTTATTTTGTGTGCTCGTACCGCTCGCGAGGCGGTGAGGGGTGGCCAATATTTTCCATGCTAGATGTGTTATTCTCACGGTGAGTGTTTATTCACTTGTCATTGCACGAGAGTAAGGCAAAGGTATTAGGAATGCCCAGTCCTGAAATGAAAAATGAATCTACTTTATGTTGTCAAATAGTAAATTCCTTGGAAAGTGTTGCTATGGAGGGAACCCGTAGATACGGTTAGCCATGCAAAGTGAAAGTATGGTGGAAAAGGGAATAAACTTTATTTTATGTTTGGGAATCGCCTATGATATATCTAGCATGGAAAGTGTTGGGAGCTCTAAGTCGTTTTTGTTGGTGGGAAAAGTACGCCTCTCAAAATGTTTTTATCTCTCAGTTTTCTCTTTGAGCTCTAGCACCTCTACAAATCCCTACTTCCCTCCGCGAAGGGCCTTTCTTTTACTTTATGCAAATTTTATTTTTAATTTCAGTCTCCATCTTCTCTTATAAAGCACCAACTAGGGGCACTATGATCGTACTTGAGCATTGCGTGTAGTTAATATGCGAGTGTGTTTCATGAATGGATCAATGATTGAGCATGATGGGCTAGGGATGACTTATTTTAGCGTTGATATTTTGAAAGACATGGTTTCTTGGTGATATGCTTGAGTATTGATGTCCTCATGTCAAATTATAGACTATTACTTTGAATCATTCAAGTCCAAATGTCCATGCTACAAAAGAAAAGAGTA